>NC_041392.1:497572181-497606114 GCF_002162155.2 Triticum dicoccoides
AAGAGGGCACATTCAGGCTTCGAGCCTAACGCCCCAACCTGGCCGCAAATCCTCAAGGACCGTGCCACTTGGATCCAACAGTCTGACGGCCCCAACCCATGCCGTGCTTTAACATCGTCGAGCGACGTGCCTTCTGGAACGGTATGAGCTTTGATGAGATCATTGTCGTGTGCCGCTCGCAGGTTGCCGAAGAAGATTGGTTTCAGATTTGGGAGTAGGGCCGCGCCAAAGTTGTCATTTTATTTGAATAAAATATGTATGAATTAGTATTAAATATGTGCGCAAACATTTGGAAAGATTGTATTTGGAGTTGTTTTGCATGCACTTAGAATGACTCATGATTTATGCGCAAAAATCATTTGGAATGATTGTGTTTATAGTTATTTGCACGCACTTGGAATAACTCGTCAACTCTGGAAAAAAATTATAGAAAAAAGGCTCAAAAAGTAAAATCCTTTTGCATGGGCCCCTCTTATGTGCAAGGGCTTGTGGGAAAAACAATGAACTGGCAATACCACAAATAAAAAGTTGATTTTTGATTTTTCTAGTGTCATACATGACTTTTTTGTGAAGAAAGTGCCATAAATAATATTGTAAGTAGTGCCATTACAATTTTCACATGAATTATACCACATGGTATTCCAACTGCCAATATTTCATGAATTTCCAAGTGATGTTGCCATTTTTCATTGATTTATTGAATTTTCGGTGATTTACATTAAGTAATTCAAATTTGAACTACAAGTGTGCTCTAGTTTGGTCCAATAAATTCCATAAAATCATTTTTCACCTTCCACATTAGGAATGTAGGCAGTATCCACAAAGGAAACTCTAATTCCCAACCATTTTATATGGTTAGTCAACCATGCAATTTTGACAACACATTGAAATAAATTATAGAAAAAGAACAAAGGCTCAAAAATTGAAATCCTTTTGCATGGGGCCCTCTTGTGTGCAAGGGCTTGTGGGAAAAACGATAAACTGACAATACCACAAATAAAAGGTTAATTTTTCATTTTTCTAGTGCCATACATGACTTATTTGTGAAGCAAGTGCCATAAATAATATTACAAATAGTTCCATTACAATTTTCACATGAATTATGCCACATGGTATTCCAACTGCCATTTTTCATGAATTTCTAAGTGATGTTGCCATTTTTCATTGATTTATTGAATTTCCGGTGATTTACATCAAGTAATTCAAATTTGAACTACAAGTGTGCTCTAGTTTGGTCCAATAAATTCTTAAAAATCATTTTCACCTTCCACATTACTAATGTAGGTAGTACCCACAAAGGAAACTATAATTCCCAACCATTTTTATGATTAGTCATCCATGCAATTTTGACAACACTATGAAATAAATTGTAGAAAATGAAAAAAATGCTCAAACATTCAAATCCTTTTGCATGGTGGCCTCTCATGTGTAATGGCTTGTGGGAAAATGATAAACTGACAATACCACATACTTGGAAAAAAACCTTCACAAAACTAACCTATCTCATATGAAGATCAATGACTTTCAACTAAGATGGCCATACCCATGAGCATCTACATGACACTGTACATGATAACATGACCATTTTTGGAACTAACAAGGGTGTTACAATAGTGAGAAATAATTCACAAAAACATTAAAGATTTGGTCATCCTCGTGCTCCTCCTCGTCAGCGGCTGCAGTAGCCTTTGACAACAAATCCTCCTCCTTGATAATCCCCAAGTGCAGGGAATCATCGTAGCAATTCCAAATGGTGGAAGTGATAAGTATGGAGTGTCGAACCCACAAGGAGCTAAAGGTAAGATCAATATGTTGGGTTTCGTAGTAATTTCAAAAAAAATCTACGCTCACGCAAGATCATGGTGATGCATAGCAACGAGAGGGGAGAGTATGATCTACGTACCCTTGTAGATCGACAACGGAAGCGTTTGGTTGATGTAGTCGTACGTCTCCACGGCCCGACCGATCAAGCACCGAAACTACGGCACCTCCGAGTTCTAGCACACGTTCAGCTCGATGACGATCCCCAAACTCCGATCCAGCAAAGTGTCGGGGAAGAGTTCCGTCAGCACGACGGCGTGGTGACGATCTTGATGTCCTACCGTCGCAGGGCTTCGCCTAAGCACTGCCACAATATTATCAAGGACTATGGTGGAAGGGGGCACCGCACACGGCTAAGAATATGATCACGTGGATCAACTTGTGTCTCTAGGGGGTGCCCCTGCCTCCGTATATAAAGGTTCAAGGGAGGGGGGCTGGCCGGCCAGGAGAGGCGCACCAGGAGGAGTCCTACTCCCTCTGGGAGTAGGACTCCCCCCCTTTCCTAGTTGGAATAGGATTAGTGGAGGTGGGGGGAAAGAGGAGAGAGAGGAGGAAGGGGGCCAGCCCCCTCTCCTTGTCCAATTCGGACCAAGGGGGGAGGGGCGCGCAGCCCATCTCTGGCCACCTCTCCTCTCTTCCACTAAGGCCCACCAAGGCCCGTATACCTCCCGGTACTCCGGTAAAATCCCAATTTCACCCGGAACACTTCCGATATCCAAACATAGGCTTCCAATATATCAATCTTTATGTCTCGACCATTTCGAGATTCCTCGTCATGTCCGTGATCACATCCGAGACTCTGAACAACCTTCGGTACATCAAAATGCATAAACTCATAATATAACTATCATCGTAACCTTAAGCGTGCGGACCCTACGGATTCGAGAACAATGTAGACATGACTGAGACACGTCTCCGGTCAATAACCAATAGCGGAACCTGGATGCTCATATTGGCTCCTACATATTCTACGAAGATCTTTTATCGGTCAGACCGCATAACAACATACGTTGTTCCCTTTGTCATCGGTATGTTACTTGCCCGAGATTCGATCGTCGGTATCCCATACCTAGTTCAATCTCGTTACCGGCAAGTCTCTTTACTCATTCTGTAATACATCATCCCGCAACTAACTCATTAGTTCCAATGCTTGCAAGGCTTAAGTGATGTGCATTACCGAGAGGGCCCAGAGATACCTCTCCGACAATCGGAGTGACAAATCCTAATCTCGAAATACGCCAACCCAACATGTACCTTTGGAGACACCTGTAGAGCTCCTTTATAATCACCAAGTTATGTTGTGACGTTTGGTAGCACACAAAGTGTTCCTCTGGCAAACGGGAGTTGCATAATCTCATAGTCATAGGAACATGTATAAGTCATGAAGAAAGCAATAGCAACATACTAAACGATCGGGTGCTAAGCTAATGGAATGGGTCATGTCAATCAGATCATTCAACTAATGATGTGATCTCGTTAATCAAATAACAACTCTTTGTCCATGGTTAGGAAACATAACCATCTTTGATTAACGAGCTAGTCAAGTAGAGGCATACTAGTGACACTCTGTTTGTCTATGTATTCACACATGTATTATGTTTCCGGTTAATACAATTCTAGCATGAATAATAAACTTTTATCATGATATAAGGAAATAAATAATAACTTTATTATTGCCTCTAGGGCATATTTCCTTCAGTCTCCTACTTACACTAGAGTCAATAATCTATATTACACAGTAATGATTCTAACACCCATGGAGCCTTGGTGCTGATCATGTTTTGCTCGTGGAAGAGGCTTAGTCAACGGGTCTGCAACATTCAGATCCGTATGTGTCTAGCAAATCTCTATGTCTCCCACCTGGACTAGATCCCGGATGGAATTGAAGCGTCTCTTGATGTGCTTGGTTCTCTTGTGAAATCTGGATTCCTTCACCAAGGCAATTGCACCAGTATTGTCACAAAATATTTTCATTGGACATGATGCACTAGGTATGACACCTAGATCGGATATGAACTCCTTCATCCAGACTCCTTCATTTGCTGCTTCCGAAGCAGCTATGTATTCCGCTTCACATGTAGATCCCGCCACGACGCTCTTTTTGGAACTGCACCAACTGACAGCTCCACCGTTTAATGTAAACATGTATCCGGTTTGCGATTTAGAATTGTCCAGATCAGTGTCAAAGCTTGCATCAACATAACCATTTACGATGAGCTCTTTGTCACCTCCATATACGAGAAACATATCCTTAGTCCTTTTCAGGTACTTCAGGATGTTCTTGACCGCTGTCCAGTGATCCACTCCTGGATTACTTTGGTACCTCCCTACTAGACTTATAGCAAGGCACACATCAGGTCTGGTACACAGCATTGCATACATGATAGAGCCTATGGCTGAAGCATAGGGAACATCTTTCATTTTCTCTCTATCTTCTGCAGTGGTCGGGCATTGAGTCTGACTCAAGTTCACACCTTGTAACACAGGCAAGAACCCTTTCTTTGCTTGATCCATTTTGAACTTCTTCAAAATCTTGTCAAGGTATGTGCTTTGTTAAAGTCCAATTAAACGTCTTGATCTATCTCTATAGATCTTTATGCCTAATATGTAAGCAGCTTCACCGAGGTCTTTCATTGAAAAACTCTTATTCAAGTATCCCTTTATGCTATCCAGAAATTCTATATCATTTCCAATCAGTAATATGTCATCCACATATAATATCAGAAATGCTACAGAGCTCCCACTCACTTTTTTGTAAATACAGGCTTCTCCAAAAGTCTGTATAAAACCAAATGCTTTGATCACACTATCAAAGCGTTTATTCCAACTCCGAGAGGCTTGCACCAGTCCATAAATGGATCGCTGGAGCTTGCACACTTTGTTAGCTCCCTTTGAATCGACAAAACCTTCCGGTTGCATCATATACAACTCTTCTTCCAGAAATCCATTCAGGAATGCAGTTTTGACATCCATCTGCCAAATTTCATAATCATAAAATGCGGCAATTGCTAACAAGATTCGGACAGACTTAAGCATCGCTACGGGTGAGAAGGTCTCATCGTAGTCAATCCCTTGAACTTGCCGAAACCCTTTTGTGACAAGTCAAGATTTGTAGACAGTAATATTACCGTCGGCGTCAGTCTTCTTCTTGAAGATCCATTTATTCTCAATTGCTTGCCGATCATTGGGCAAGTCAACCAAAGTCCACACTTTGTTCTCATACATGGATCCCATCTCAGATTTCATGGCTTCAAGCCATTTTGCGGAATCTGGGCTCACCATCGCTTCTTCATAGTTCGTAGGTTCATCATGATTTAGTAGCATGACTTCCAGAACAGGATTACCATACCACTCTGGTGCGGATCTTACTCTGGTTGATCTATGAGGTTCAGTAGTATCTTGTTCTGAAGTTTCATGATCATTATCATTAGCTTCCTCACTAATTGGTGTAGGTGTCACAGAAATAGTTTTCTGTGATGCACTACTTTCCAATAAGGGAGTAGGTACAGTTACCTCGTCAAGTTCTACTTTCCTCCCACTCACTTCTTTCGAGAGAAACTCCTTCTCTAGAAAGTTTCCGAACTTAGCAACAAAAGTCTTGCCTTCGGATCTGTGATAGAAGGTGTATCCAATATTCTCCTTTGGATATCCTATGAAGACACATTTCTCCGATTTGGGTTCGAGCTTATCAGGTTGAAGCTTTTTCACATAAGCATCGCAGCCCCAAACTTTCAGAAACGACAACTTTGGTTTCTTGCCAAACCATAGTTCATAAGGCGTCATCTCAACGGATTTTGATGGTGCCCTATTTAACGTGAATGCGGCCGTCTCCAAAGTATAACCCCAAAACGATAGCGGTAAATCAGTAAGAGACATCATAGATCGCACCATATCTAGTAAAGTACGATTACGACGTTCGGACACACCATTACATTGTGGTGTTCTGGGTGGCGTGAGTTGCGAAACTATTCCGCATTGTTTCAAATGTACATCAAACTCGTAACTCAAATATTCTCCTCCACGATCAGATCATAGAAACTTTATTTTCTTGTTACGATGATTTTCAACTTCACTCCGAAATTCTTTCAACTTTTCAAATGTCTCAGACTTATGTTTCATTAAGTAGATATACCCATATCTGCTTAAGTCATCTGTGAAGGTGAGAAAATAACGATATCTGCCACGAGCCTCAATATTCATCGGACCACATACATCTGTATGTATGATTTCCAACAAATCTGTTGCTCTCTCCATAGTACCGGAGAACGGCGTTTTAGTCATCTTGCCCATGAGGCACAGTTCGCAAGTACCAAGTGATTCATAATCAAGTGGTTCCAAAAGTCCATCAGTATGGAGTTTCTTCATGCGCTTTACACCGATATGACCTAAATGGCAGTGCCACAAATAAGTTGCACTATCATCATCAACTCTGCATCTTTTGGCTTCAACATTATGAATATGTGTGTTACTACTATCGAGATTCAATAAGAATAGACCACTCTTCAAGGGTGCATGACCATAAAAGATATTACTCATATAAATAGAACAACCATTATTCTCTGATTTAAATGAATAACCGTCTCGCATCAAACAAGATCCAGATATAATGTTCATGCTTAACGCTGGCACCAAATAACAATTATTTAGGTCTAATATTAATCCCGAAGGTAGATGTAGAGGTAGTGTTGGGGATATTACCACTAGGCGTAAACCGGCCTACTTGGGCCGGGTTAACTTCATTAGTGGCGTAAATAGATGAAGGCCCAAGGCCTGTAGTCGGTTAGAGCATGTAGTCGTAAACCGGCCTGATGTATGACTTGTATTGTAAGTAAGGAATAGAGAGATACCAACCGGAATACGAGTATGAACCGGTTGGGACTCTATGGACCGACGGGCGTCACCCGTGTATATAAGGGGACGACCCGGTGGCGGTTCAAGACAGACAACCACAACTCGAGCCTAGGCGAAGCTTGTTTGCTCCCTAGCCATCGAGATCATATCAATTCCATCACAACTAGACGTAGGCTTTTACCTTCATCGAAGGGGCCGAACTAGTATAAAACCCTCGTGTCTTTGTGTCCGCTTTAAACCCCTTCAAGTAAACTCGTAGCGATGGCTCCACGACTAAGTCCTTTCACTAGGACATCTGCCGTGACAAATCCACGACAGTTGGCGCCCACCATGGGGCACCGCACGATGGTTTGACGATCTTGGAGGGCAAGCTCAAGGGACTCGAAGGCTATGTTGTGGGCCGGATGACCAAGAGTCGTCGGGGCAGGATCTACATCGACGACGCAGGATGGGGTCCCGAGGCCGATTTGATCGAGTACGGGTACCGGGTCCCCTTTGGTGGCATACACGTCTTCATCGGCAAGATCGATGAGCCTGGGCCTGAGCCGGACATCTACACCGACCTCGTCGAGACGGCTCAGCGTGCGAGATCTACCCAGGTTAAACCGGCCATGAAGCGTGCCTTCGTTGGAGTCATCTACGGAGGAGAGCGTGAGGACGAATCAGAACACGGTAGTGAGACCGTCGTCTATTCCGGCGACGAATCCTCGACCGGAGAAACCGAATCGCTATACCAGGTGCAAGACGATCAGGTTAGGAGCTGTTCCAATGGCGACAGTATTCCGGACCCCCCGGGCCGGATCAACCGGGTTGGAATATTCATGGCTGGCACCCAGGCGGCGAATTATTCTTCGACTGCCGCAGCAGTGCTCTCCGGATCAGCAGCGGCAGCGGCAGCAGGGGCAGGAGGCCTTGTGCGCCCGCCGGTTCAAGTTCTATCTGATCTGTTTGATGCACTAGCCGCGCTTATGGCAGAGGACAATCCGGCAGATCAGGAGGCCCATAATGCAGAAATTGCGAAGGTGAGAGAGCAGATCGTGCAAGCCAAAGCGGATCTGGCAGCAGAAAAAGACCGGATGGCTGCAGAGCGGGCCGCTTTGGATGCCCAGGCCTATAAACTCATGCTTGACCAGAACGCATCGCAGGAGGTTTTGAAGCGGAAGCACAGATCACGCCTGCCGTTAGGGTTTGACCCCCGAAATCTCTTTCACACTCCAGGAGCTGGGCCCAGTAATCCGCCGCAGTACCCAGAGACAAACCGGATTGAGGCACCAGGGCCAGGGGCGACGGTCCAACCTCGCCTGATGGAACCTCCTCACCAAAACATTGTGGTTCCTCCACCAGTCCAGACGCCCCCGGGTCATTATTCGAATCCTATGGACAACCTTGTTGCGGCCGCTGCACGGTTAGAGGCCATCCCAGTCGAAGGGGATTCTCCGCAAGCGATAGAGACGCGCCGGGTTAAGGAGCTTCTCCGGACTGCGCTGATTCAACAGGAGGCATACTCGTACAGCCGTGATCGGGTTCATTCTACGCCCCGTCCGAGCCGGAGCTATAGCAGGCGCATGGATGAACCGGCCATATCAAGCAATGCGCGAGGCCGTGAAGCGGCCCGTGGTAATGACCCGGCAGGTGGTGTTGGCGATGCTCGGGATGTGGTGGACCGGGCCCGGGCACAAAGGGAGGCCGAGTTAGCAGCACAGGATAATGCGGGCCAACTTACACTGGTTCGTTCTACAACCTTTGCTGGACCAGGAATCACATCCGCTTTGGGAGTGCCTTTCTTAATCCCAGCTTTACGTAATGTGCGCCTGCCCAAAGATTTCAAGGGTCCACGCAAGGTGCCGAATTACACCGCTGATTTACCCCCTGAAGCATGGGTAGAGAGTTATGAGATGGCCATGGAAATGTTGGACGTGGATGAGGCCGCATGTGCAAAATACTTCACCATGATGCTTGAGGGCACGGCTCGTACTTGGTTAAAGAGCCTACCCCCCAATTCTATCAGCTCATGGGCCCAGTTGCGGGCCCGGTTTATACAGAATTTTAAGGAGGAAGGAGAATCAACGACCCGTTGGGTGCGCCGCGTTTCGGAAATTTTGCACTCGTCTGACAAGATTAATGCTGACTCTGCGATCTTAACTCTGGAAGGCAACTGCCGATTTGAGCCTCTAAAATTGAAGTTGGGACGCATGAAGCGGTTCTGTAATGACATGGGAACCCTCATGGCCGCTTTAGTGAAGTATGCCGATTCGGACAGTACCAAGGATCCCGTGCCTAATGATGATGAAGCAGGGAAGGGAAAGAAGAACAGCAACTCCAAACAGCAGCAGTACAAACTAGCGGGTCATAGAAATGGAGGCAAGCGCAAAGCGGATGGCAGCGTGGACTTTGTGGCCAACACTAATGCACAGGACAGGGGGCAGCGGCGCAGAGGTAAAGCGGCAAATCGTAATGGGGCTCCCAATCCTAACGCAAGCCGTTTGAACTATTTGTTGAATCAGCCTTGCCCGAAGCACGGGACGAAGGAGGCGCCGGCTAACCATCTTTGGAAAGATTGTTATATCATGCAGGAGTTTAAAAACTCTAATACCTTCCGGTATGACCATGGGTCAGGTGGCGGTTCAGGATCCGGTTTACACTGTCCGGGTCACGATGGAGCTTCCGGTTCAGGTTTCAATCAGGGCGGTCACAATAGCCAGAATAATCGGAACAGCTAGCAGCAGCAGCAGCAGCAGTCAGGTTATCAGAGCCAGCCAAAGCAGTTGAGCAATGGGCAATATCATGTTTTCACAACTAGTTTGGATAAACGCGACCGAAAGCTCCACAGGCGAGCGGTGAATTCTGTTGAACCGGCCTTACCACGTTACTTGCGCTGGTTGGAGCAGCCTATCGTGTGGAGCAGAGAGGATCACCCGCCCCGGATAGATAATCCGGGCCAGCTAGCATTAGTGGTAGACCCTCAGGTGGGGGGTTATAAATTCACCAAGGTACTCATGGATGGAGGAAGCAGTATTAACATATTGTACTATGAGACATTTGGCCGCATGGGTTTAACAGACAAAGACCTCAGACCGTCGAATATGGTGTTCCATGGTGTGGTGCCTGGCAAATCTGCATATCCTGTTGGTAAGATAGCCCTGGATGTGGCCTTTGGGGACGAGCACGACTCCCGGTCGGAAAAGCTAACATTTGAGGTGGTGAAGATCCGGAGCCCGTATCACGCCTTGTTTGGTCGGCCGGCTTACGCCAAGTTCATGGCGCGGCCTTGTTATATCTACTTGCAGCTCAAGATGCCGGGTTACAAGGGGACCATAACGGTTCATGGGAGCCGTAGGGTCGCTTTGGAATGTGAGGAAGGTGATGCGGCTTATGCAGAGTCAGTCTGTGCCACGGAGGAGTTGAAGTATTATAAGGACAATGTTGATCCGGCGGATATGACCCCTTTAAAGAAGCCAACTACAGAGCATGATTCAGATCTGAAGTTCAAATCGGCAGCTGAGACCAAGCTTGTTGACTTCGTGCCCGGCGATTCGTCCAAGCAGTTCACTATCAGTGCCAACCTGGATCCCAAATAGGAAAGCGCGCTCATCAAGTTCATCCGTGAGAATCGGGACATTTTTGCATGGAAGCCGTCTGACATGCCAGGTGTACCGAGGGAACTCGCTGAGCACACTCTTAATGTGGATCCTAAGTACAAACCGGTGAAACAGTTCCTCCGCCGGTTTAACGAAGAAAGACGCAAAGCAATTGGAGAGGAAGTGGCCAGGCTTCTAGCAGCTGGTTTTATTATTGAGGTGTTCCATCCAGAGTGGATTGCTAATCCGGTGCTGGTTCTTAAGAAAAACGGCACTTGGCATATGTGTGTGGATTACACTGATCTTAATAAAGCCTGTCTGGCAGATCCTTTTGCCCTCCCCCGTATTGACCAAATCATTGATGCCACGGCGGGTTGTGAGCGTTTGAGTTTTTTGGATGCATATTCTGGATATCATCAGATCAAGATGGCGGTTAAGGACCAGGAGAAAACAACATTTATTACTCCCTTTGGAGCCTTCTGCTATGTATCTATGCCCTTCGGGCTCAAGAGTGCCCAAGCCACCTATCAACGGTGTGTACAGAATTTCCTGCATGAGCAGATCGGCCGCAATGTGCACGCCTATGTGGATGATATTGTAGTAAAATCAAAACAGAAGGAGACGCTGGTGGATGATTTGAAGGAGACCTTTGACAACTTGCGAGCTTACAAGATGATGCTTAATCCGGCCAAGTGTGTTTTTGGTGTTCCGGCAGGCAAGTTACTGGGTTTCCTGGTGTCTAACAGAGGAATTGAGGCTAATCCGGAGAAGATTACGGCTATTACATCCCTAGCTAAACCGAAGTGTATCAACGATGTTCAGCGTTTGGCGGGCCGAATCGCTGCGCTGAGCCGGTTTATCAGCCGCCTCGGGGAGAAGGCTATCCCTTTGTACCAAATGCTGAGGAAGACAGACAATTTCGTCTGGAGTCCAGCTGCTGATGAGGCATTTGAGGACCTGAAGCGGCAGTTAGCCAATCCGCCTGTTCTTGCAGCTCCGGTCGACAAGGAGCCACTATTATTATACATAGCGGCCAATGCTCGGGCACTTAGCGTGGCTATCGTGGTGGAACGCAAAGAGGCAGGCAAGGAATATCCGGTTCAGCGGCCGGTTTATTATATCAGCGAGGTGCTTATTGAATCCAAGCAAAGGTTCCACATTGGCAGAAGCTGGTCTATGGTGTTTTTATGGCCAGTCGGAAGTTGAAGCAGTATTTTCAAGGGCACCCCATCACAGTGGTCAGTTCAGCTCCCTTGGGTGATATTATACAGAATCGGGAGGCGACTGGCCGGATTGCCAAGTGGGCTATAGAGCTTGGGCCACACGGACTGAAATACGTGCCTCGGACGGCAGTGAAGTCTCAAGCACTTGTTGATTTCATCAATGATTGGACGGAGTTACAAGCACCAGAGGAGAAGCCGGATCACACATATTGGACTATTCATTTTGACGGATCCAGGCAATTGGAAGGCTCGGGGGCTGGAGTCGTATTAACTTCCCCATGAGGTGATCAGTTTTGTTATGTTCTCCGCTTAATGTTCCCTTTTACTAATAATGCAGCTGAGTACGAAGCCTTGCTCCATGGTCTCCGGATGGCTAAAGAGATGAATTTAAGCCGGGTTATGTGCTTTGGTGACTCGGACCTAGTGGCTCAACAGGTGTCTGGCACTTGGGATTCTAAGGACCCGCTCATGGCTGCATATCGTCGGGAAGTGGATAATATTGCAGGTTGTTTCAAGGGTTATCAAGTGGATCATGTGGACCGTCGGAAGAATGAAGCGGCGGATGCTTTAAGCCGGTTGGTCTCTCAGCGTAAACCGGTCCCGCCTAACGTCTTTTTGGACGTGTTGCACAACCCGTTAGTCAAGCTCCCAGGTGAGATGGATTTGGCTATCCCTGATCCGGAGGCTCAGTTGGTGGCAGCCCTGCATGTTATTCCGGATTGGACAGTTCCTTATCTTGCGTACATGAACCGAGGAGAGTTACCAGACGATGAGATTCTGGCCAGGCAGATAGTCCGGCGATCCAAGTCTATGACGATTGTCAATGGTGAATTACATCATTGCAGTATATCAGGGGCGTTTCAACGTTGTGTTTCTCCTGAGGAAGGCTGTGAAATCTTAAGAGAAATCCATGAAGGGGATTGTGGACACCACGCCGGTTCAAAGTCTCTGGTGGCAAAGGCGTTTCGTCACGGGTTCTACTGGTTGACAGCGCATGCTGATGCAGAGGACTTGGTTAAACGGTGTGATGGATGTCAGAAATTTTCAAGGCGTGCTCATGTGCCGGCTCAAGAATTGAGGATGATCCCAATAACATGGCCGTTTGCAACTTGGGGGCTGGATATGGTTGGGACTTTTAAAAGATCCAAGGATAAGAAAACCCACCTTTTGGTGGCAGTTGACAAATTTACCAAGTGGGTTGAAGCGGAGCCTGTCAGCAAGTGTGATGCAGCAACAGCGGTGCAGTTCATCAAGAAGGTGATTTTCCGGTTTGGTTTTCCACACAGTATCATTACTGATAACGGTACCAATTTGTCCAAGGGCGCTATGAAGGAGTTCTGTGAACGTGAGCACATCCGACTTGACGTGCCGTCAGTGGCACACCCCCAGTCCAATGGACAGGCAGAACGAGCTAATCAGGAAATCTTGCGAGGCATCAAACCCCGGCTTTTGGTCCCGTTGCAAAGAACACCAGGATGTTGGGTTGAATAGCTACCATCTGTATTATGGAGTATCAATACTACGAAAAACCGGTCTACAGGATACACGCCATTTTTCATGGTCTATGGAGCAGAGGCAGTTCTCCCTAGTGACATCCAGCACGATTCGCCTCGTGTGGCAGCCTATGTTGAAGCAGACAATGAGACAGCACGGCAAGACGCTTTGGACCTATTGGACGAGGAGCGTGATATAGCGGCTGCCCGTTCGGCGATTTACCAGCAAGATCTTCTTCGCTATCACAGTCGCCGGGTTAGAACCAGAACTTTTCAAGAAGGAGATTTGGTGCTTCGACTCATCCAAGATCAAACGGATATGCACAAGTTATCCCCACCTTGGGAGGGACCTTTCGTGGTCAGCAAGAATTTGCACAACGGGTCGTACTATCTGATTGATATTCGAGGGCATCAAGACTCACGTACATCAGAGGAGGAGACCAACAGGCCGTGGAATATAGCTCATCTTCGGCCTTACTATACTTGAGCCACCGGCTCTATCTATGTACATATCATGACAATGTATATATTATCTTTGATATATCAAACCGGAGCCTCAGCTAAAGCGGGGTCTCTGTCTTTCTCATCATGCGAGGTTACACGGAGTGGTTCTGTTTAAAGCGGCCTCCGGTTTACCCCTTGACATTTGTTTTTTATATATCACTGGGGGCCTTGGTCGTGTCCGAACCAACGAACACCCTTTGATAGGCGACAGCCACCAGATCATTTGGGGACATGGTCAAGTCTGAACCAGTCACGCCTCTTGGTCGGCCTAAGGCCACAAAATCACTTGGGGGCATGGTCGAACCCGAACCATTGTCACGCCTCTTGATCTGGCATATATGCCACGAGTCATTTGGGGACCTGGCTGACTTGAATCATTGTCACTCCTATTGGGGGCCTTGATCCTGTCCGACCATGGTAATACCATCTGAACAGCTCAGTATAGCATATTTTTGCAAATGGTTTTTATTATTGCCTTTGCTTCCATGTTGTTTCCATGGCTTGTTCGTGCTTTGCTTTTTCGGATTTCTTTTATGCCAACAAGCATATATTTTCCGGTTCAGCCAATGATTTTTGATCCCCCTTTTAAATCCGGAGGAGTCTGCCTGGTTTACCTTTTCCCTGTTAAACATCATGGAGTAACCAGGGGGCTCGTATTAAGTCAGTACGGTTTGTACGGGAGCTACCTTCTCCCTTTTTGACGGTAATGGTTTATAAAACCACCGCTTCAGGCTTGGCTAAAGCCAGCTTTATGCTCAAACATGGCAGGTATTTATGTATCATTTATTTGTTATATTACTGATACACATATCAAGATCATAATCCGGCTGACGGTATAACCGCCACCGAAGTTCAAATTTTTCTGATTGTAGGAAATATGAATTAAAGTTTTTCAAGCAAAAGCTGCAGTACTTATGCACGAAGGCATATTCCAGGCAGAAGTTTTAACTATCCTATTACAAGGCAGCATGGTGCTCAAACAAAATCATTGTTTTTGTGGAAGGATGTTGCAAATAGCTCTTCAAACCGGCTTCCGGTTCAAGCCTGCTCCTCATCCTCCGCCGCTTCAGCTTCTTCGTCTCTACCCATTGGCTGGAAATCAACAGTGGTCCAGTCGATTCCCATTAAAGCTTGGAAAGCAACCTCTTCATGGATCAGGGAAGACGGTTCAATATCAGGGGCGTAAGTGTGCTTACGGATTGGAGGAATCAGATTCTCCGCTTCAACAGTTGGGGCCGGCACTCGCTTGTTTTGATTATTATATTCCGCTTGAAAATGCGTCAAATCTGCCTCTTCAGCTAGCTGGCAAGCCAGCGGGCGCACTGCACGGTTTATGGCCCTTAAATCCTCTTCGTTGAATTCAGAGCCATCTTCTTTCAGACTGGGATAGCCTTGAGCTGCTTCCACAGGATCAAAGTCGGGCACCCATGCCTTTGCCCGGATTAAGGCATTGATGGCTCCGGTTCGGGCAGCGGATTTTTTCAGCTCCTCAATCCGGGCTGGAAGCATTGACAGCTTGCTAAGAGTGTCCTGGATTAAAGAGGGCGCCGGGTTGTTGTGAGAAGCTGTGGAGATGATCCGTTGGGCTCCGGTATACAATTGTTCCACCAAGGTGTAGGCAGCTTTCAATTTGTTCCGCACATCATTTCCTAAGTGCCCAATACGTGTGCCTACAACAAGATTGGAATGGTCTCAAACCGGATTTACGATACAGCAGATTCAAATTTATCACAGAAGTTACAAGGAGCTGACCAAAGATTGCAGCAGTCATGGAGTGTATTTGCCGCTGTACGGCCGTTAGTTCATCCACCACCGGTTTAAGGGCCGCTTCAGTATTTTCCGCTCTTTTGGTTAAACCGGCCTTCTCAGTGGCCCAGTCAGCCCGCTCTTTCTTGAAGCCTTCTTTCAGCCGTTCAGCAGTGCTCAAAGCGCTGGTTAATTCTTGCTTGGCCTTATCTGTTTCAGCCTGCTGGGTCTTCAGGGCCTCTTGCAAATCGGCAATCTGGTCCTCCTTGATTTTCACCTCAGCCTGCATACAGATGGCATTTTAAGCTTTGCACAGGCGATCCAAGAAATGGAAGTATCAACCACATAACAAAGTTATATACCTGATACTTGGGGGCTAATGCACCTTCAATTTTTTGTATATTGCTAGATTACAAAGTCCCAAGCTCAATACAAGTATTCAACTTGGCACTTGGGGGCTAATGGCTATTTGATCAAGTTATGTTCTAAAGACAGCTTTTTATTTTTGAGCCCCGGTTTACTTATGCTAAGTGAGACCGGCCCTCGAGGGTTATGCCGACGAATTTCAAAAATGTTCAGGATCAAGTCCCGGTTTGGCCAAGGTCACAAACCGGCCCTTGGGGGCTACAAGGATGAATGCAATGGCAGAAAGGAAAGAAGGAATTTACCTCAAATTTATCCCTCATCATTTTGACCAAGCCAGCTTCACAGTCACGGCTAGTGTAAAGCCGGTTTAAATAACCAGAGTGAAGATCTTGAGCATTCAGAGCGGCGTATGTCTCTAATTCAACATCCCATTTTCCTTTGTTCAAAGAGGAAGAATCCTCTTTGATGGTATGCCTGGTAAGGGTGGCAGGATTCCCGGGTTCAGAGCGGCCTACGCCGGTAATCACAACATCATCATCTTTTGACTCGCCGGTTTGGGTTGGCGCGGCCGGTTTGTCAGTAGGAGTGTGGGATTTCTCAATCTGGACAGAGCTGGCAGGCGGATCAGCAGAGGCTGGAGTATTAATAAGACCTTCTTCAGGGATAACGTCGTCTTGCAGAGGAGGATCATTGGGGATATCTTCACAAGTAAACACTTCATGATCCGGTGCTTGGTTATGTTCTGGGGCCACATCTTCTTCAGCCGCTCTATCCAGGCGGGCTTTCTTGCTTGGTTTCAGTTTAGCCCTGAAAGAAAAATAAAAAGTCAAGGAAAAGCGTAAGCCATTGCGCAGTATACTGGAAGCATATGTTCGGTTTAACTTACCCAGCAACTGTTTTCAAAGGTGGTAGCTGAGTGGCTGACGATTCACCAGACGATGAATGAGAAGTGACCTGATAATCGGAGTCGGATGGATTAAGAGGTTGACGGAAGAAACCCGCTTTACGATTTAAATCAATAAAAAGGTCGGAGACCTCGGAGCGGCGTTTTTGAACCGGACTGTTTGGCAAACCGGTAGAGGTAACTACCTGGCCACTGTGCCGGGTTGTGCGGCGAGCTTCGTGTTGCTGGGTCTTCATAAGAAATTGGGAATCCAGATAAGCAAGAGGATGAGAAAATTTAACTTTCCGGTTTGCCCGGCGAAATTTTGGTAAAGGCAAGATTTCTGAATCGGAAGAGAGAATGGTTACCTCAACGAAACCCGCATTGCTGGCTTCAGCATCATCTTGACAAGCATTATCATCAATAAGGCGTGTAAAAAGCAAGCCAAGTGAATCAAGTTCTACCTCAAGATCCGGATTACCCACATCATCATCAATGGCTGGGTCGGATGAAGCGGTGGTTTTTCTCTTATAAGCTGGTTTCTTGATAACCTTGGTCTTGGGCCGGGTTGGCCGTCCTACCTTTTCCGTTTTGTCTTGTGGAAGTTTCTTGCTCCAAAACGGATTATCGCCCTGGATCAGCAGTAATTAAATGTTAAACATATAAAACAGTAACCGGTTCAACAATAGAGCAATTAAAATATTACCGCTGGCGGTTTGTTGGTGGTGCAGTAAGGAGGCAGACCGGTTTGAGCACAGAGGTGCTCCGGTTCATTCAGCATCTTTTTTACAGATTTTGTGACTTCGTCATCAGGGAGTTGGATTTTAGTGTGTCGGAGTGGGTCATCGACACTATCAGTATATTCGCACATCAAACCAGGGCGCCGGCTTAGAGGCAGAATGCTCCATGATATCCAGCAGCGTGCAAGGTCTATTCCTGTTAAACCATTGGCCATGAAGGCCCGGAGCTTGGACAGTTGAGGGGCATATTTAATTCTCTCCTTGGCGCTTAGCCTTTGTGGAAAAGGGTGAGTGTTGCTGAGCCGTTCCGGACGGAAGCCAGGCAAGGGATTTTCATTGTCAGGGGAGGTATCCTTGCAATAAAACCAAGTTGCGTTCCACTCCTTGGGGTGAGTATGGAGTTTGACATGGGGATAGGTGATTTCCTTTCTCTTCTGAATGGCCATACCGCCCAGTTCGGTATTAGGGCCGTCGGTGAATTCAGTACGGCGGTTTAGATGAAAGAGATCTCTAAATAACTCGACTGAAGGCTCCTCTTAAAGGTATGCCTCAGAAAGTACTTGAAAGTGACATAGATTGGTGACGGAGTTGGGGCCAGTATCCTGTGGACGGAGTTGAAAGTTGGCTAACACATCCCGATAAAATTTAGAGCCGGGCGGTTTGGAGCCCCGGGCCATGTGATCTGCGAAGACCACGACCTCTCCTTCCTGGGGCTTGGGAGGACATTCATCTCCAGGAACCCTCCAGTGAATCGTATCTTTGCTATCCAAAGCGCCGATCAGAACTAGATCGTTCAGCTGTGATTCTGTGACACAGGAGGGAACCCAGTTGCACTCGTATACTTGTTTGGCCATGACGAGATCTACAAGAAATAGGTGATCTGGTTCAAGTACATGCCGGATAAAAAGGTGTTGATCTGAATACGGTAAACCGGAGGCAGTACCCATAAACCGGTCTTCTACAGCGCGGCATCAGATGGATTCTGGCGGTTCAACCAGGGGACTAATGACATATATACCGGTTTAGCAATTTTTTCTCTATGGTGAAGTTAAACCGCCTGGCCTAAGCATCGGAAGCAATTGAAACTATGGATAACTAGTTATGCAGAAACAAATTTCACAAAATCGTGTTACAGCCGTGGATCTACAGCAAGCTCACAAAAACAGGAAATATTTCGAAGACTAAGGCGGAAACAGAAGTGAACCATTGAGCGGATATGTGCGGGAGATCTATGCGCTTGGATGAGAAATATCAGGCGGATGCTAAAGGGGTCGCTACTAAGCACAGCAAGAGTTCACAGATGCATTCAAGGTCAGAGAACAGCTATGAACGCGCAATGAGCATCGCAAGAACATGGAACCCTAAGAACAGATCTAGGTTAAGAAGGAGAGAGGACTTACCGGGAATGGGGAAGATGCGGAAAGACGCCGCAACACTCTGGTACGTTCAGGTTGATGCAGCGGCCCGAGACGAGGCAGAGGTCGACGGTGGTGGCGGAGCTGCAAAGCCGGCGACGTGAGGAAGAAGAAGAAGAAGGGACGAAGTGGAAGAGAAAGGAAATGACCCTTCGGTCTTATTTATAAGGCAACCGAGCTAGGTCAAACGCGCGAATCCAGGGGCTGTCATTAAGAGGATGTTATGAATTTCATAATGACGCCATGCCGGTTTACAGTAACCAAAACTGATGACGTCATGCCGGTTTACAGCAACCAAAAATGATGACGACATGGAGATTTGCCAATTAACAGAAGATATCCAAGACGCAAGATGGTGTGAAGGATTGACATGAACCAGTTCAAATCAATCTGGGGCCTAATGTTGGGGATATTACCACTAGGCGTAAACCGGCCTACTTGGGCCGGGTTAACTTCATTAGTGGCGTAAACAGATGAAGGCCCAAGGCCTGTAGTCGGTTAGAGCATGTAGCCGTAAACTGGCCTGATGTATGACTTGTATTGTAAGTAAGGAATAGAGAGATACCAACCGGAATACGAGTATGAACCGGTTGGGACTCTATGGACCGACGGGCGTCACCTGTGTATATAAGGGGACGACCCGGTGGCGGTTCAAGACAGACAACCACAACTCGAGCCTAGGCGAAGCTTGTTTGCTCCCTAGCCATCGAGATCATATCAATTCCATCACAACTAGACGTAGGCTTTTACCTTCATCGAAGGGGCCGAACTAGTATAAAACCCTCGTGTCTTTGTGTCCGCTTTAAACCCCTTCAAGTAAACTCGTAGCGATGGCTCCACGACTAAGTCCTTTCGCTAGGACATCTGCCGTGACAAATCCACGACAGGTAGCGTGCCGACTGCGATCACATCGACTTTGGAACCATTTCCCATGCGCATCGTCACCTCGTCCTTAGCCAATCTTCGCTTAATCTGTAGTCCCTGTTTCGAGTTGCAAATATTAGCAACAGAACCAGTATCAAATACCCAGGTGCTACTGCGAGCATTAGTAAGGTACACATCAATAACATGTATATCACATATACCTTTGTTCACCTTGCCATCCTTCTTATCTGCCAAATACTTGGGGCAGTTCCGCTTCCAGTGACCAGTCTGCTTGCAGTAAAGCACTCAGTTTCAGGCTTAGGTCCAGACTTGGGTTTCTTCTCTTGAGCAGCAACTTGCTTGTTGTTCTTCTTGAAGTTCCCCTTCTTCTTCCCTTTGCCCTTTTTCTTGAAACTAGTGGTCTTGTTGACCATCAACACTTGATGCTCCTTTTTGATTTCTACCTCCGCAGCTTTCAACATTGCGAAGAGCTCGGGAATAGTCTTATTCATCCCTTGCATATTATAGTTCATCACGAAGCTCTTGTAGCTTGGTGGCAGTGATTGGAGAATTCTGTCAATGACGCAATCATCTGGAAGATTAACTCCCATTTGAATCAAGTGATTATTATACCCAGACATTTTGAGTATATGCTCACTGACAGAACTGTTCTCCTCCATCTTGCAGCTATAGAACTTACTGGAGACTTCATATCTCTCAAGCCGGGCATTTGCTTGAAATATTAACTTCAACTCCTGGAACATCTCATATGCTCCATGACATTCAAAACGTTGTTGAAGTCCCGGTTCTAAGCCGTAAAGCATGGCACACTGAACTATCGAGTAGTCATCAGCTTTGCTCTGCCAGACGTTCACAACATCTGGTGTTGCTCCAGCAGCAGGCCTGGCACCCAGCGGTGCTTCCAGGATGTAATTCTTCTGTGCAGCAATGAGGATAATCCTCAAGTTACGGACCCAGTCCGTGTAATTGCTACCATCATCTTTCAACTTTGCTTTCTCAAGGAACGCATTAAAATTCAACGGAACAACAGCACGGGCCATTTATCTAAAACAAGCAAGATACTATCAGGTACTAAGTTCATGATAAATTTAGGTTCAATTAATCATATTACTTAAAGAACTCCCACTTAGATAGACATCCCTCTAATCCTCTAAGTGATTACGTGATCCAAATCAACTAAACCATGTCCGATCATCATGTGAGATGGAGTAGTTTCATTGGTGAACATCACTATGTTGATCATATCTACTATATGATTCACGCTCGACCTTTCGGTCTCCGTGTTCCGAGGCCATATCTGTATATGCTTGGCTCGTCAAGTATAACCTGAGTATTCCGCATGTGCAACTGTTTTGCACCCGTTGTATTTGAACGTAGAGCCTATCACACCTGATCATCACGTGGTGTCTCAGCACGAAGAACTTTCGCAATGCTGCATACTCAGGGAGAACACTTCTTGATAATTTAGTGAGAGATCATCTTATAATGCTACCGTCAATCAAAGCAAGATAAGATGCATAAAAGATAAACATCACATGCAATCAATATAAGTGATATGATATGGCCATCATCATCTTGTGCTTGTGATCTCCATCTCCGAAGCACCGTCATGATCACCATCGTCACCGGCGCGACACCTTGATCTCCATCGTAGCATCGTTGTCATCTCGCCAATCTTTATGCTTCCACGACTATCGCTACCGCTTAGTGATAAAGTAAAACATTACAGCGCGATTGCATTGCATACAATAAAGCGACAACCATATGGCTCCTGCCAGTTGCCGATAACTCGGTTACAAAACATGATCATCTCATACAATAAAATTTAGCATCATGTCTTGACCATATCACATCACAACATGCCCTGCAAAAACAAGTTAGACGTCCTCTACTTTGTTGCATGTTTTACGTGGCTGCTACGGGCTTAAGCAAGAACCAATCTTACCTACGCATCAAAACCACAACGATAGTTTGTCAAGTTGGTGATGTTTTAACCTTCGCAAGGACCGGGTGTAGCCACACTCGGTTCAACTAAAGTTGGAGAAACTGTCACCCGCAAGCCACCTATGTGCAAAGCACGTCGGGACAACCGGTCTCGCGTAAGCGTACGCGTAATGTCGGTCCGGGCCGCTTCGTCCAACAATACCGCCGAACCAAAGTATGACATGCTGGTAAGCAGTACGACTTATATCGCCCACAACTCACTTGTGTTCTACTCGTGCATATAACATCAACATATAAAACCTAGGCTCGGATGCCACTGTTGGGTTTCGTAGTAATTTCAAAAAATTTCCTACGCTCACGCAAGATCATGGTGATGCATAGCCACGAGAGGGGAGAGTATGATCTATGTACCCTTGTAGATCTACAACGGAAGCGTTTGGTTGATGTAGTCGTACGTCTCCACGACCCGACCGATCAAGCACCGAAACTACGGCACCTCCGAGTTCTAGCACACGTTCAGCTCGATGACGATCCCCGGACTCCGATCCAGCAAAGTGTCGGGGAAGAGTTCCGTCAGCACGACGGCGTAGGACGATCTTGATGTACTACCGTCGCAGGGATTCGCCTAAGCACTGCTACAATATTATCGAGGACTATGGTGGAAGGGGGCACCGCACACGGCTAAGAATATGATCACGTGGATCAACTTGTGTCTCTAGGGGGTGCCCCTGCCTCTGTATATAAAGGTTCAAGGGAGGGGGGGCGGCCGGCCAGGAGAGGCACGCCAGGAGGAGTCCTACTCCCTCTGGGAGTAGGACTCCCCCCCTTTCCTAGTTGGAATAGGATTCGTGGAGGTGGGGGGAAAGAGGAGAGAGAGGAGGAAGGGGGGCCGGCCCCCTCTCCTTATCCAATTCGGACCAAGGGGGGAGGGGCGCGCGGCCCATCTCTGGCCACCTCTCCTCTCTTCCACTAAGGCCCACCAAGGCCCATATACCTCCCGGGGGGTTCCGGTAACCTCCCAGTACTCCGGTAAAATCCCGATTTCACCCAGAACACTTTTGATATCCAAACATAGGCTTCCAATATATCAATCTTTATGTCTCGACCATTTCGAGACTCCTCGTCATGTCCGTGATCACATCCGGGACTCCGAACAACCTTCGGTACATCAAAATGCATAAACTCATAACATAATTGTCATCGTAACCTTAAGCGTGCGGCCCTATGGGTTCGAGAACAATGTAGACATGACCGAGACATGTCTCCGGTCAATAACCAATAGCGGAAACTGGATGCTCATATTGGCTCCTACATATTCTACGAAGATCTTTTATCGGTCAGACCGCATAACAACATACGTTGTTCCCTTTGTCATCGGTATGTTACTTGCCCGAGATTCGATCGTCGGTATCCCATACCTAGTTCAATCTTGTTACCGGCAAGTCTCTTTACTCGTTCTGTAATACATCATCCCGCAACTAACTCATTAGTTGTAATGCTTGGAAGGCTTAAGTGATGTGCATTACCGAGAGGGCCCAGAGATACCTCTCCGACAATCGGAGTGACAAATCCTAATCTCTAAATACGCCAACCCAACATGTACCTTTGGAGACACCTGTAGAGCTCCTTTATAATCACCCAGTTACGTTGTGACGTTTGGTAGCACACAAAGTGTTCCTCTGGCAAACGGGAGTTGCATAATCTCATAGTCATAGGAACATGTATAAGTCATGAAGAAAGCAATAGCAACATACTAAACGATCGGGTGCTAAGCTAATGGAATGGGTCATGTCAATCAGATCATTCAACTAATGATGTGATCTCGTTAATCAAATAACAACTCTTTGTCCATGGTTAGGAAACATAACCATCTTTGATTAATGAGCTAGTCAAGTAGAGGCATACTAGTGACACTCTGTTTGTCTATGTATTCACACATGTATTATGTTTCCGGTTAATACAATTCTAGCATGAATAATAAACTTTTATCATGATATAAGGAAATAAATAATAACTTTATTATTGCCTCTAGGGCATATTTCCTTCACAATATTCTCTGAAGTCCTATCTTCCACTGATACGACTCTACGTACACCGAACGTTTGCTTCCAACTAGAAACTATAAATAAAACTATGTTGTGGGTATGAAGAGGATAACTTTGCATGGTATCGGAGAGATAAAATATAAAAGTAGGGGTTGTTATCATAAAGTAGAATATATTACTAAATATTATAAATAGCGAGTGTCGAATAATGATGGGTCAGTGTGCGTAATTATCCTAGGCAATCGTTAACAAGATCGGTAGTCGTCATTGCAATTTCATATGAGGGAGAGGCATAAGCTAACATACTTTCTCTTCTTGGATCATATGCACTTATGATTGGAACTCTAGCAAGCATACACAACTACTAAAGATCATTAAGGTAAAACCCAACCATAGCATTAAAGCATCAAGTCCCCTTTATCCCATACGCAACAACCCCCTTCCTCGGGTTTATCCTTCTGTCACTCAAGCAACCCACTATAAGCGAATCAGGAACGTATTGCAACACCCTACAGAGGGAATCCCTGACACTTGCGCGACACGGAGGACACAATAGACAGCACCAAAATAAAACATACAACTCATACCAATCTAGATCATTAATCAACCCAAAGACAAAGGATATCTACTCAAAACATCATAGGATGGCAACACATATTTGGATCATAATATGTGGAATAAAGCACCATGTTCAAGTAGGGATTACAGCGGGGTGCGGGAGAGTGGACCGCGTAAAAGAGATGAGGATGGTGATGATGATGGTGATGTTGATGAAGACGATCACCGTGGCAATGATTCCTCTCCCAATGGCACTGTGGCTCCACCGAGAGAGAGAGGAGGAGAGGTTCTCTCCCTTGTGCTTCCTCCTCCATGGCGTCCCCACTGGATGGGGAGAGGTTCTCCCTCTGGATCTTGGCTTTCATGGCGATGATGGCCCCTCATGGATCCTTCTCCATAGCCTCCGGTGATGATGGCCCCCTCCGGCACGGTGCCAGAGAGGGCCTAGATTGATTTCTCATGGCTACATAGGCTTGCGGCGGCGGAACTTCCGATCTAGGTTATTTTCTAGAGGTTTGGGTATTTATAGGAGAGGTTGGCGTCGAGAACAAGTCAGGGGGCCCCACGAGAAGTCCACGAGGCACAGGGGCACACCCTCCACCCTCGTGGGACCCACGGGCCTCCCCTCCGGTAACTCTTCGTTCCAGTATTTTTTATATTTTCTAGAAAAATTCTTCGTTGATTTTCATCGCATTCCGAGAACTTTTATTTCTGCACAAAAACAACACCTCGGTAGTTCTGCTGAAAACAGCGTCAGTCCGGGATAGTACTAATCAAATCATACCAAAATCATAAAAAGCTATTGTAAACATGGCATGAATACTTCATAAATTATAGATACGTTGGAGACGTATCAGCATCCCCAAGCTTAATTCCTGCTCGTCCTCGGGTAGGTAAATGATAAAAGAAATAATTTATGAAGTGTGAATGCTAGCAAGTGCATAACTCTGATCAATGATAGTTCCAATCACTTTTTCTAGCATCATTATATATCATAACAATAGATCAACTCGTGAAACTTCTCATGATCAAGTAACAAGCTATTCACATGTTAAAGTATAGATCATAAACTTTCTTGAAAACTAACAAATCGTGCTCTTAGTCATCAAACAATTGCAATTCATTTTATTTCGGGAAGGGTCTACGTAAGAGCTTTGATTAAGCAAACTCCACATACTCAACTATCATTTAATCTTTCACAATTGCTAACACTCATGTGATATTTATGGGTTCAAAGTTTTAATCGGACACAGAGAAAGATAGGGGCTTATAGTTTCGCCTCCCAACCTTTTACCTCAAGGGTAATGTCAACAATAATACTTTATGAAAACCTACATCCAAGTGGATATATATATATCCGGATCGCTCCAACACAAAGTGCTTTCCAAAGGAAAAAGTGTAAAAGGAAAGGTGAAAATCACCATGACTCTTGTATAGGGTAGAAGGTAAAAGTAAAATTTAGGCCCTTCACAGAGGGAAGCAGAGGTTGTCATGCGCTTTTATGGTTGCATGCACAAAATCTTAATGCAAAAGAATGTCACTTTATATTGCCGCTTGTGATAAAGACCTTTATTATGCAGTCCATCGCTTTTATTTCTTCCCTATCACAAGTTCGTATAAAGCTTATTTTCTTCGCAATAATAGATCATACATATTTAAAGAGCAATTTTTATTGCATGCACCGATGACAACTTACTTGAAGGATCTTACTCAATCCATAGGTAGGTATAATGGACTCTCACGGCAAAACTAGGTTAAGGAATTTTTGGAAGCACAAGTAGTATCTCTACTTGGTGCAAAGAATTTGGCTAGCATGAGAGGGAAAGGCAGGCTCAACATGTTGGATGATCCAAGACAATATAATGTTTCGGATATAGGAAAACATAACCCATTAAGTTGTCCTCCTTGTCCAACATCAACTTTTTAGCATGTCATATTTTAATGAGTGCTCACAATTACAAAAGATGTCCAAGATAGTATATTTATATGTGAAATCTCTCTTCCTTCAATATTCTTTCATGAATTATTCAAGTGACCAATTCTGTGTTTGCTAACTTTCAATAAGTTTACTACCTATACTTATTATGTGTGAAGTCATTACTCCCCATGTTATAAGCATATGAAACGTATATAATTTCAGATTTATGATATTCAATTCATTCAACCATTTACTCATAGGATATACATGAAGCACGTGAGTAAATGACAAACTACTCCAAAAACATATAAGGGAAGAACACTGAGTAGTCAAATAATTAACTAGCCATGGGAGGATTATTTTTCATTCAAGATTTCAGATCCAATGATTTTATTCCAACAGCAATTAAAATTGAAAAAACGCTCCAAGCAAAACACATATCACATGACAAATAAAAATATAGCTCCGAGTAAGGTATACCGATAGTTTTGAAGACGAAAGAGGGGATGCCTTCCGGGGCATCCCCGAGCTTAGGAGCTTGAGTCTTCCTTGAATATTACCTTTTGGTGCCTTGGGAATACCCAAGCTTCGGTTCTTTCCACTCCTTATTCTCCTCATATCGATATCTCACCCAAAGCTTGAAAACTTCAATCACACAAAACTTAACGGAACTTCGTGAGATAGGTTAGTATGATAAAGAGTAAACCATTCACTTTGGTACTGTCAAAGACAATTTCATAATTGTTCTCACACAATGGATACTGTACCATATCATTTCAACAATTTATATTGAGAAATATAAGCCATAGAAACTAGAAAACAAGAAAACTATGCAATGAAAACAGAATCTGTCAGAAACATAACAGTCTGTAATGATCTGAACAGCAAACATACTTCTGCTACTCCAAAAATTATGAAATAAATTGGTGGATGTTAGGAATTTTTCTATTAATCTTATGAAAAAATAAACAACTCAAATGCACTCTTCTGTAAAAAAATGACAGCTAATCTCATGAGCACAAAGTTTCTGTTTTTTACAGCAAGATCACATTAACTTTCACCCAAGTCTTCCCAAAGGTCTTACTTGGAACTTTATTGAAACAAAAGCTATAATAAATGATTACCACAGTAGCTTAATCATGTGAACACACAAAAACAGTAAGGGTAAATATTGGGTTGTCTCCCAACAAGCGCTTTTCTTTAGTGCCTTTTAGCTAGGCATGATGATTTCAATGATGCTCACATAAAAGAAAAGAATTGAAACATAAAGAGAGCATCATGAAGAATATGACTAGCACATTTAAACCTAACCCACTTCCTATGCCTAGGGATTTTTTAAGCACATAATTTATAGGAACAAGGATCAACTAGCATAGGAAGACAAAACAAGGATAACTTCAAAACTTTAAGCACATAGAGAGGAAACTTGATATTATTGCAACTCCTACAAGCATATATTCCTCCCTCATAATAATTTTCAGTAGCATCATGAATGAATTCAACAATATAACCATCACATAAAGCATTCTTTTCATTATCTACAAGCATAGAAATTTTTCTACTCTCCACATAAGCAAAATTCTTCTCATTCGGAATAATGGGAGCAAACTCAACAGAATAACGGTCATGTGAGGCATAATCCAATTGAAAATCATAATCATGATGGAAAGATTCATGGTTAACATTATTATTTATAGCATACATGTCATCACAATAATCATCATAGATAGCAGCTTTGTTCTCACAATCAATTGGAACCTCTTCCAAAATAGTGGAATCATTACTAACTAAAGTCGACACTCTTCAAGTCCACTTTAGATGATAGTATTATTCATACTCCAAAAGGTATAAGTGAAGTTCATGGAGCATTCTACAATTAATATAGACTAACCAATATCCAAGCTCAAAATATATGAGTGAAGCACACGAAGCATTCTATAAAACCATACTCAAAAGATTTAAGTGAAGCGCAAAGAGCATTCTATAAGGTCATACTCAAAAGATATAAGTGAAGCACATGAATCATTCTATAAATCGATGAAGGGATATCTCATACTAGCATGGTTCTTAAAGAAAAAGAAAAACACAAAGGACACAAATCATGTGAACAAAACAAAAACCGAGGTATGCCGATAATTGTTGAAGAAGAAAGATGGGATGCCAACCGGGGCATCCCCAAGATTAGATGCTTGAGTATCCTTGGAATATTTACTTGGGGTGCCTTGGGCATCCCCAATCTTGAGCTCTTTCCTCTCTTTATTCTTCTCACATTGGTAACTCCTATTTCTTCGAACACTTCATCCACAAAAACTTAACAAAAACTTTGTGAGATCCGTTAGTATACTAAAGCAAATCACTACCTTTAGGTACTATTGCAAATTCATTCCAATTTCATATTAGCATTTTATATACTGTATTCCAACTTCACCATGGTTCATACCTCCCGATACTACCCATAGATTCATCAAAATAAGCTATCAACACATAGAAAACAGAATCTGTCAAAAACAGGACAGTCTAAAGTAATCTGGAAGTTTAGTAAACTTCTGTGACTCCAAAAACTTCTAAAAAATATTAAAATTTAAAAATTTTGTACAGAAGTAATGTGCAAAAAGTTTCAGACCCATTTGACTTTCCAGTAAAAAATGTAAATTCACGTGCTATAGCCAAAGTTTCTGTTTTTGTACTGCACATAGTAAACAAGCAATCTAATCATCCTAAAACCGAAGCTTGGCACATTATTTTTATAATACAATGGATATATACAAGGGGATAATTATTTTCAGAGAAGCTTACATGAAAATTTATACATTATTTCCATGAGCATGAACACAGGTGTTCAAGGTCGACCCTCACTTCTCCAATGCATAACCTTCCAATCACTTCTCTTATTGAAAAACTTTTTAGGTATGAGAGGCAAGTAATTTTTTTGTATTTTCATTCTTTTAAAAAAATTGTATTTTTCACCCACAACTAAATAGAAACAAAAAGGAAAAACAAAATCTACTTAGTGAAGAAAGCAAACAAGCACACACGAGAATATCAACCCCACGCTATTGCTCCCCGGCAACGGTGCCAGAAAAGAGCTTGATAATCCCCAAGTGCAGGGAATCATTGTAGCAATTCCCAATGGTGGAAGTGATAAGTATGGAGTGTCGAAGGAGCTAAAGGTAAGATCAATATTCTCTCAAGTCCTGTCTGCCACTGATACGACTCTACGTACACCGAACGTTTGCTTCCAACTAGAAACGAGAAATAAAACTACGTTGTGGGTATGAAGAGGATAACTTTGCATGGTATCGGAGAGATAAAATATAAAAGTAGGGGCTGTTATCATAAAGTTAGAATATATTAATAAATATTATAAATAGCGAGTGTGGAATAATGATGGGTCAGTGTGTGGAATTATCCTAGGCAATCGTTAACAAGACTGGTAGTCGTCATTGCAATTTCATATGAGGGTGAGGCATAAGCTAACATACTTTCTCTTCTTGGATCATATGCACTTATGATTGGAACTCTAGCAAGCATACACAACTACTGAAGATCATTAAGGTAAAACCCAACCATAACATTAAAGCATCAAGTCCCCTTTATCCCATACGCAACAACCACCTTACTCGGGTTTATGCTTCTGTCACTCAAGCAACCCACTATAAGCGAATCATGAACGTATTGCAACACCCTACAGCGGGGATCCCTCACGCTTGCGCGACACGGAGGGCAAATAGGACAGCACCAAAATAAAACATACAACTCATACCAATCTAGATCATCAATCAACCCAAAGACAAAGGATATCAACTCAAAACATCATAGGAAGGCAACACATCATTGGATCATAATATGTGGGATAAAGCACCATGTTCAAGTAGGGATTACAGCGGGGTGTGGGAGAGTGGACCGCGTAAAAGAGATGAGGATGGTGATGGTGATGTTGATGAAGACGATCACCGCGGCGATGATTCCCCTCCCGATGGCACTTTGGCACCACCGAGAGAGAGGAGGAGAGGTTCTCCCCCTTGTGCTTCCTCCTCCATGGCCTCCCCCCTTGATGGGGAGAGGTTCTCCCTCTGGATTTTGGCCTTCATGGTGATGATGGCCCCTCTGGGATCCTTCTCCATAGCCTCCGGTGATGATGGCCCCCTCCGGCATGGTGCCAGAGAGGGCCTAGATTGATTTCTCATGGCTACAGAGGCTTGTGGTGGCGGAACTTCCGATCTAGGTTATTTTCTGGAGGTTTGGGTATTTATAGGAGAGGTTGGCATGGAGAACAAGTCAGGGGGCCCCACAGGAAGTCCACGAGGCACAGGGGCGTGCCCTAGGGGGGTGGGTGCGCCCTCCACCCTCGTGGGGCCCATGGGCCTCCCCTACAGTAACTCTTTGTTCCAGTATTTTTTATATTTTCCAGAAAAATTCCCCGTTGATTTTCATCGCATTTAGAGAACTTCTATTTCTGCACAAAAACAACACCACGGTAGTTCTGGTGAAAACAGCGTCAGTCCGGGTTAGTTCTAATCAAATCATACCAAAATCATATAAAACTATTGTAAACATGGCATGAATACTTCATAAATTATAGATACGTTGGAGACATATCACTCCTCCCCAACTACCATTTTCTCATCTCCGGGCACAGGTCTTTCGATGGCCCTCATAAACTCCTCCACATCATCAGGCATAATTATGTGTAGACACATACCAGGAGGAGGTTGCATGTATCTCACCCCCGGAATAGCTGTGAGCTCTCGCTTGACCTTTAGATCCGGCGGGTCATGGCGAGAACCGTATGAGTACCAGCGAGCTTGCTGACGAGGATCCGGTGACTCCATTGCCTCACGCGTCGCCCAAACGAAAATGCCCATACAAGTGACCCCATTGACTGGATTTGGAATCATCCGCCGGACCTCATCCGGCGTCGCATATCTCATCAATTGCAAGGCATGCTTCACCAGAGCTTGCAGGCTAGGAAACCAAGAGGATATCTCCTTGCACTTCTCTAGCAAGACAGTGTCACCGGCGTAGAACACTTACATAGCGGTCATCATCACCGTCGCTGGCCGCTGGATTGGGGGTCGGGATGGGGGAGGTGGGTTGCTTGGGCCATGGGGGATGTGAAATGAGAGATATATTTCGTCCCCCTTTTTTTTAGACAAATGCGTCAGCACCAGTCGTCAACCAACTAGTCCCACATGTCAGCATCTTCGGTTGGCCACACGTGTCAGCACCAACTGGTCCCACATGTCAGCATCTCAGGTCGGCCCCACGCATCAGCATCGGTTAGGTAATGGTCAACAGCTTTGATCAAACGGCAAGGCACTATTTTGTCCTTTTGTGAGGCATGGGCGAGTGGAGGAGGGCAAAAGTGAGCACACTTAGAGGGGCGGGGGAAAACTGAGCACAACTAAGGAAGGAGGAGCACAGAAATAGAAATCCCTAGTTTTTATTGTTTCATGCTATAATATTATCAATCTTGGATGCTTTATATGACTTTATATGGTATTTTATATCATTTTTCGGACTAACCTATTAATTCAGTGTCCAGTGTTAGTTCCTGTTTTTTGCTTGTTTTTGGCTTCCCAGAAAATTGGTACCAAATGAAGTCCAAACACGATGAAACTTTATGGTGATTTTTTCTGGGCTAGAAGGCACCCTAGAAGGTTCAGGAGGAGGCTAGAAGACTTACGAGAGAGCCACGAGCTCATAAGGCACACCTTGGGGGTAGGGTGCGCCCCTGAGCTCGTGACTCCCATGCAACTCTGTTTTACCTAATTCCACCTCTATAAATTCCCAAATATTCCCAAACCAATAGCGAGCCACCCGAAACACTTTTTTCGCCACTGCAAGCTTCTGTTCTTCCGCGATCCCATCTGGAGGCCTTTTCCGGTAATCTATCGGAGGGGGAATCGATCATGGAGGGCTTCTACATAAACCTTGTTGCCTTTCCGATGATGCGTGAGTAGTTCACCATAGACTTACGGGTCCATAGCTAGTAGCTAGATGGCTTATTCTCTCTCTTTGATCTTCAATACAATGTTCTCCTCGATCTTATTGGAGCTCTATGCGATGTAATCATATTTTGCGGTGTGTTTGTTGGGATCTGATAAATTGTGGGTTTATGATCAGATTATTCATTGAAAGTAATTGTGTCTTTTATAAACTTTATTATGCATGATTGTTATAGCTTTTTATTTCTCTTGGATCTATCTGTTTGGTTTGGCAAACTAGATTGATTTATCTTCAGTGGGAGAGGTGCCTTGTGATGGGTACAATCTTGCGGTGTCCTCAACCAGTGATAGAAAGGGTAGTGAGGCACGTATTTTCTATTGTTTCCATTAAGGGTAAACTGATGGGTTCATTTATATTGCTTGAGTTTACTTTGTCTACATCATGTCATCTTGCCTAAAGCGTTACTCTGTTCATAAACTTAATACCATAGATGCATGCTGGATATCGGTCGATTGGTGGAGAAATAGTAGTAGATGCAGAATCATTTCGGTCTACTTGTCCCGGACATGATGCCTATATACATGATTATTGCCATGAATAACATCATAACTATGTGCATTTCTATCAATTGCCCAATAGTAATTTGTCTACCCCCACCATATGCTATTGTTTCGAGAAGAGAAGCTTCTAGTGAAAACTATGCCCCCGGGTCTACTTTAATCATATTACTAAAACCAAAATACCTTGCTACAATTTATTTACTTTTATTTTGTTTTGCAATTTATTTATCTACCTATACAAGATTTGATCCTTGCAAGTAACGAGTTCAAGGGGATTGACAACCCTCTTGCCCGCGTTGGGTGCAAGTATTTGCTTTTGTATGTGCAGGTGTTGCTCACTAGGATTTGCGTGGTTCTCCTTTTGGTTTGATAAACCTTGATTCTCACCTAGGAAAATACTTATCAACTACTATATTGATTCACCCTTCTTCTTCAGGGAAAATACCAAGGCAACCCACAAGTAGCACATTGTTGTTAGCTAGGTTTCTTAGGGCCAGTTCTTTTGAGTTATCCTATGAAAACAAGGTCCTGTGAATATAAGCTCAAGATAATAAGCCAACCAGTTCTTTTCATTGCCTATTTTTTTCAGCTTATCTGTGGTATGGTTAGTGAAAAGTTTATATTGCATTATATTTTTTCATTTTCCTGCCCATATGAAAATAAATTTGACTTATAATTAATATTATAGGAAAACATACCATCATTATTTGTTCAAAATGCAAATACAAAGATACCATCTACTTTGATCAATGTCTTCCAAACAAAGGATAATTGCCTAAATTGAAACAAAAGAACCATTTTTTAATCAAAATTCCATGGTCCAAGTGGCTGGTTTTCATCATATAGCAGCAACACCTAAAAGCATCATATAGCAACAGCATTATCTCATAGCAATTCATCATATAGCAGAAGCAGCTCATTGCAATTCATCATATAGGAGCAACAACTCATAGCAATTCATCATATAGCTGATCCGAATGAAAATGTGGCAACAATCAAAGGAGATCCTCACCTTGTTGGATGAGCTCATCCCGTAACAGCACCTCATGGCCACGATCTGGGAGGAGGGGAGGGGAACAAGGGGCCTTCTGCTGGAGTGGGGCGTCTACCGGAGTTGGGCAACGACTACCGGAGTGGAGCGTTGGCCGGACCATAGCGGAGCAGCTGCAGGAGACCGGGAGAGGGAGGGGTGGTCCTAGAGGGAGGCGTAGCCAGGGAGATGTCCCCTACCCACCAGCCATGTAGCCTCGCTGGAGAGAGCATCATTGTGGAGCAGGGCAGATGTGACCGGCTGCGGCGGCTCGCTGGAGGTACCCTAGTGCTGTAGGCAGGGGATCGAGGTAGAGGGAAAGGGAGAGGAGATCCGAACAGGCATGGGAATGAACACTTGCATGTTTTTTTGCATGGGGGCGGGTGTGATGTGGGCCTAAGCAATGGAATTTTCGATTTAATAT
>NC_041392.1:497606650-497615872 GCF_002162155.2 Triticum dicoccoides
AGGAATGGGTGGTGGAAATAAGTTAAGCCCAGACGCATAACTCAAAAACGAGTTCTTTAGAGTTTTTATGGCTTATTTTGACAATAAGCTATCAAAAGGTGGAAAAGAACTGGCCCTTAACCTGCAATTCACTTATGCGTGCAATGATGAATCACTCCTACCTGCTATAGTGTAGATTTAGACGTCATACATGGCATAACCTAATAGATGTGCACTTCATTATAGAATCTCAAATATGCAATGTTTATGCTTGTTCATACGTTGCGTATGATGTTTACATGCCTCATAAATCTGGTTAGTCGAGTTATGGTCTTTACTCTTTAGGCCTCCTTCTATGCTTGTTTTCTTGGTATGCAATTTGGTATTTTGTTACTATTCATTACATGACTTGACCATTCATTGTCATTTATGCTTTGCATGATCATATAGAGCTAACATGTGAAGGAAATATGCCCAAGAGGCAATAATAAAGTTGTTATTTTATATTTCCTTATTCATGATAAAAGTTTATTATTCATGCTAGAATTGTATTGACCGGAATCCTAAATACATGTGTGAATACATAAACAAATACCTTGTCCGTAGTAAGCCTCTAAAAGACTAGCTCATTTATCAAAGATGGTTAAGGTTTCCTAACGATAGACATGTGTTGTCATTTGATAATGGGATCACATCATTAGGAGAATGATGTCCTGGACAAGACCCATCTATTAGCTTAGCATTACGATCGTTCAGTTTATTGCTATTGCTTTCTTCATGTCAAATACATATTCCTTCGACTATGAGATTATGCAACTCCCAGATACCGGAGGAATACATGTGTGCTATCAAACATCACAACATAACTGGGTGATCATAAAGATGCTCTATAGGTATCTCCGAAGGTGTTTGCTGAGTTGGCATAGATCGAGATTAGGATTTTTCACTTCGAGTATCGGAGAGGTATCTCTGGGCCCTCTCAGTAATACACATCATAAGCTTGCAAGAAAATGACTAAAGAGTTAGTCATGAGGTGATGTATTACTGAACAAGTAAAGGGACTTGCCGGTAATGATATTGAACTAGGTATAGAGATACCGACGATCGAATCTCGGGCAAGTAACATATCGATAGACAAAGGGATTTGCGTATGTTGTCATAACGGTTCAACCGATAAAGATCTCCGTAGAATAAGTAGGAGCCAATATGGGCATCCACGTTCTGCTATTGGTTATTGATCGGAGAGGTGTCTCGGCCATGTCTACATAGTTCTCAAACCCGCAGGGTCCGCACGCTTAACGTTCGTTGACGATATAGTGTTATATGAGTTATATGTTTTGGTGACGGACTGTTGTTTGGAGTCCCGTATGAGATCACGAACATGACGAGGAGTCTCGAAATGGTCGAGAGGTAAAGATTGATATATTGGACGATGGTATTTGGACACCGGAAGTGTTTCGGGACATACCGGGAAGGAATCGGGTCACCGGAAGGGATTCCGGGTGCCCCTCCCGGCAAGATATGGGCCTTATGGGCCAAAGGAGGGGACAGACCAGCCCACAAGGGGGCTAGTGCGCCTCCTCCCTTGTTTGTCAAGCCCTAGGGAAGGGAAAAGGGGAGGTCTAGCCCCTCCTACCATTCCCTCTCATGGGAGAAAGGAAAGGGGGGCCACCACCCTCCCCTGCCTTTCCCCGCACTCCAAATAAGGAAAGGGGGCGCGGCTTGGGAGGGACCCCAAGTAGGATTCCTCCTATTTGGGCGCCTCCTTTGGCTTCTCCTCCTTCCCTCCCACCTATATATATGTGGGGAGGGGCTCCACACAAGGAGACAACATTTGTCTTACCCGTGTGTGGCGCCCCTATCTACCGTTTACACCCCGGTCATATTTTCGTAGTGCTTAGGCGAAGCCCTGCGGAGATCACTTCACCATCACCATCACCATGCTGTCGTGCTGTCGGAACTCATCTACTACCTCGCCGTCTTGCTGGATCAAGAAGGCGGAGGACATCACCGAGCTGAACGTGTGCAGAACGCGGAGGTGTCGTGTGTTTAGTACTAGATCGGTTGGAGCGTGAAGAAAGTTCGACTACATCAACCGCATTGTGAAATGCTTCTGCTTACGGTCTAAGAGGGTACATAGACACACTCTCCCCCTCTCGTTGATATGCATCTCCATGGATAGATCATTGCGTGTGCATAGAATTTTTTTTGTTTTCCATGCAACGATTCCCAACAGTGGCATCATGAACTAGGTCTATGCGTAGATGATATGCACGATAGAACACAAAGAGTTATGGGCGGTGATAGTCATACTGCTTACTAGCAACGTCTTATTTTGATTCGGTGATATTGTGAGATGAAACGGCTTGGACCAACCTTACATGTCCACGCACATGAGACTAGTTCCACCGACAGACATGCAACTAGTTTTGCATAAACATGGTTGGCGGGTGTCTGTTTCTCCTACTTTAGTTGAATCAAATTTGACTACAGTCGGTCCTTGAAGAAGGTTAAAACAACAAACTTGATGAAACACCGTTGTGGTTTTTTGTGTAGGTAAGAATGGTTCTTGCTAGAAGCCCGTAGTAGCCATGTAAAACTTGCAACAACCAAGTAGAGGACGTCTAACTTGCTTTTGCAGGGCATGTTGTGATGTGATATGGTCAAGATATGATGTCATATATGTTGATGTATGAGATGATCATGTTTTGTAATATCGATAACTGGCAGGAGCCTTAGGGTTGTCTCTTTATTGTATGAAGTGCAAGCGCCATGTAATTGCTTTACTTTATCACTATGTGTTAGAGATACTTGTAGAAGCAATAGTTGGCGTGACGACCTCGATGCAATGGCGCTACGATGGAGACCAAGGTGTCAAGCCAGTGACGATGGAGATCATGACGTTGCTTTGGAGATGGAGATCAAAAGCACAAGATGATGATGGCATATCATGTCACATATTTTGGTTGCATGTGATTTTTATCTTTTATGCATCTTATTTTGCTTAGAACAATGGTAGCACTATAAGATGATCCCTTCACTTAATTTCAAGATAAGAGTGTTCTCCCTGAGTATGCACTGTTGCTACAATTCGTCGTTCCGAGACACCACGTGATGATCTGGTGTGATAGACTCTACATTCACATACAACGGGTGTAAGACAGTTATAGACATGTAGAATACTTGGGTTAAACTTGACGAACCTAGCGTGTACAGACATGGCCACGGAACACTGGAGACCAAAAGGTCGAACGTGAATCATATAGTAGATATGATCAACGTAGAGATGTTCACCATTGCTGACTACCCCATCTCACGTGATGATCGGACATGTGTTAGTTGATTTGGATCACGTATCACTTAGATGACTTGAGGTATGTCTATTTAAGTGGGAGTTCTTTAGTAATTTGATTAATTGGACTTAATTTATCATGAACTTAGTCTTATAGTCTTGCATATCTATGTTGTAGATCAATGGCCCATGCTACCATTCCCCAGAATTTTAATGCGTTCCTAGAGAAAGCTAAGTTGAAAGGTGATAGTAGCAATGATGCGGACTAGGCCCGTGATCTGAGGATTATCCTCATTGCTGCACAGAAGAATTATGTCCTTGATGCACCGCTAGGTGACAAACCTGTTGTAGGAGCAGATGCAGAGGTTATGAATGTTTTGAAAGCTCGACGTGATGCCTACTTGATAGTTTAGTGCGCCATGATTTACGGCTTAGAATCGGGACTTCAAAAACGCTTTGAACTCCACGGAGCATGTGAGATGTTCCAAGAGCTGAAAATTGGTATTTTAGATTCATGCCCGTGTCAAGAGGTATGAGACCTCTGATAAGTACTTTGCCTACAAGATGGAGGATAATAGCTCAGCTAGTGAGCATGTACTCAAAATGTCTGGGTACTACAATCGCTTGAATCAACTAGGAGTTAATCTTCCAGATAAGATAGTGATTGACAGAGTTCTCTAGTCACTATCACCAAGCTATAAGAACTTCGTGATGAACTATAATATGCAAGGGATGACAAAAACAATTCCCAAGCTCTTCGTGATGCTGAAATTGGCGAAGGTAGAAATCAAGAAAGAGCATCAAGTGTTGATGGTTAACAAGACCACTAGTTTCAAGAAAAAGGGCGGGGGAAAGAAAGGGAACTTCAAGAAGAATGGCAAGCAAGTTGTCACTCCCGTGAAGAAGCCCAAAGTTGGTCCCAAGCCTGAAACTGAGTGCTTCTACTGCGAAGAAAATGGTCACTGGAAGTGGAACTGCCCCAAATACTTGGCAGATAAGAAGGACGGCAAAGTGAACAAAGGTATATTTGATATACATGTTATTGGTGTGTATTTTACTAGTGTTCGTAGTAACCCCTAGGTATTTGATACTAGTTCAGTTGCTAAGATTAGTAACTCAAAACAGGAGTTGCAGAGACTAGTTAAAAGCAAGGTGACAATGTGTGTTGGAAATGATTCCAAGGTTGATATGATCACCATCGCACACTCCCTCTACCTTCGGGATTAGTGTTGAACCTAAATAAATGTTATTTGGTGTTTGCGTTGAGCATGAATATGATTAGATCATGTTTACTGCAATATGTTTATTCATTTAAGTTAGAGAATAATTGTTGTTCTGTTTACATGAATAAAACCTTCTATGGTCATACACCCAATGTGAGTGGTTTATTGCATCTCGATCGTAGTGATACATATATTCATAATATTGATGCCAAAATATGCAAAGTTGATAATGATATTGCATCATACTTTTGGCACTGCCATTTAGGTCATATTGGTGTAAAGCGCATGAAGAAACTCCATGCAGATGGACTTTTGGAATCACTTGATTATGAATCATTTGATACTTGCTAACCATGCCTCATGGGCAAGATGACTAAAACTCCGTTCTTCGGAACAATGAAGCAAGCTAATGATTTATTGGAAATAATACATACCGATGTATGCGGTCCGATGAGTGTTGAACCATGCGGCGGGTATCGTTATTTTCTAACCTTCGCAGATGATTTGAGTAGGTATGGGTATATCTACTTAATGAAACACAAGTCTAAAACATTTGAAAAGTTCAAAGAATTTTCGGGTGAAGTGAAGAATCATCATAACAAGAAAATAAAGTTTCTACGATCTGATCGCGGAGGAGAATATTTGAGTTACAAGTTTGGCCTTCATTTAAAACAATGTGGAATTGTTTCAAAACTCACACCACCTGGAACACCATAGCGTAATGGTCTGTCCGAACATCGTAACCACACTTTATTAGATATGGTGCGATCTATGATGTCCCTAACCTATTTACCACTATCATTTTGGGGATATGCATTAGAGACATCCTCATTCACGTTAAATAGGGCACCGTCTAAATCCGTTGAGACGACACCGTATGAACTGTGGTTTGGCAAGAAACCTAAGCTGTCGTTTCTTAAAGTTTGGGGTTGCGACACTTATGTCAAAAGGCTTTATCCTGATAAGCTCAAACCCAAACCGGAGAAGTGTGTCTTCATAGGATACCCTAAGGAATCAATTGGGTACACACTACAAGAAATATGTCAACTTATGACCTTCTATCAGTGACCCTCGAAGAATTGGTCATAAATTTATGACCATTTTAGACCAATTGGTCAAAAGCTGTCTGGGGGGCTCCAAACCCTAAACCATTGTGACCATTTTGGTCAGAAAGGTCATAATTTCCTTACACGAAATGGTCATAAAGCAAACAGTGCTAGTCCGCTGCCTTATTTCTAGTCGTTAACGACCAATATAGATGGTCATAGCCTTGTAAATTGTGGTGGGTTGCGATGACTAGGCGCCATCTCATCAGTTTTGCCTATGTGTCATGTCCATGTGGCAGTTTTTGCCCTAGGTTGTGAAGCAACCTATATTTCTGTCATTCCCAAAATTCCCAAAAAAATCTCATAAATTCTTTGGGTCATATCTTCGTCAAATATGTAAAACCTTCCTTTCCTAGTTCAAAAATAATTCAAAAATATTCATTTTCCTATTCTGTTCAGAACAACAGTTTGTGAAGGAAGTACCACTTTGGCATGTCCAAATAGTATCCATTTTCTACAGTGCTTTCCTATTCCCAAATAACCATCCTCCACCAAATGCTAGCTCAATACATTCATTATTTTGAGCCGAGCTTCAACATTCGTAGTTATGTCTAGTGTGGTAGTTTGTAAAGCAAGTACCACCTAGGCTCCTCCTTTTGAGCTGAAAATTTGTGAACACGGTCTTCTTAGTAACTGATCATCCTCAGCCAAAACTCACGCCCATTAGCCATGTACATTTCCCGTACCGCTAATCAAACACTTGGCTGCTAATTCATGTTTGAGCATCGATCGGTCTCTGCGTGAGAATCTTATGTTGTAATTTTCTTCCTAGCACCAACCTGGGGAGTGCCCAACCCACTAGACATGCTTAGGCCGCGCAGAACACATGGCAACATCACGGTCGCGCGGTGACCACGCGGCGGGCATGCGAGTTTACGCTCTCTAGAGTTGGGGACCTCGGCCGCCGCCCAAACCTCGACGTATCGCCACCAAACCATGTATTTATGATTAAATAGGTCCTTATGTAACTAGAAATTATTTTCGGAAAAAATAAATAGCAAACTATGAGGAAGCTGCAGTTCAAATTTGACCCGCTTCCAACTAAATCAGCGGAAATTTGTCTTTTTCACGAGAGGTGGATCAAAAAATTTTACACCCAACCATTTTGTCAATTGTGCATTAAATATGGCCTAGTATTTTATAAAAATGATTTGGTCCAATTTTGCAACAATTATTTGGTAGTCCCTTCACAAAAAAACCTCCTTTCGGGCACTCAAAAAATGGAAAATGGTTTTTTCGTCCAACGAAAATGAAAACTTCCTTAGACAACATTGTTTGCCATTCCAATATGCACTCTTGTGCCCAATATGAGATCATTTGAACAAACTATGCCATGAATGTGGCCATAAGATTGATCATTTGGCTTGAAAGCCATTGATCTCCACACATGATAGCTCGTTTCTGAGAACACTTTTTTTATAATAATTGCCATATTACAAGTTTGTTATTTTTCCTAGGAACTTGGCCACATATGATGACACAATGCGAAGGTTTCCCAATTTTTTGATTTTTTGTGAATTTTTTATGCCCATTTCAAAATGCGGTCAAAACGGCGGGAATGACCGTTCCTAGCTAGTGGTTGAATCTTGGAATTTTGTTGGTGTTTATCTGATTAAAAAGATACTTATGTACCTAGAAATGATTTTTGGAAAAAAAATAGCAAACTATGAGGCAGCTGCAGTTCAAATTTGACCCGCTTCCAACTGAATCGGCGGAAATTTGTCTTTTTCACGAGAGGTGGATCAAAACTTTTTACAACCAACAATTTTCTCAATTGTGCATTAAATATGTCCTAGTATTTTATAAAATTTATTTGGTCCAATTTTGCAACAATTATTTGGGAGGTCCTTCACAAAAAAACCTCCTTTTGGGCACTCAAAAAATGGAAAATGGTTTTTTCGTCCAACGAAAATGAAAACTTCCTTAGGCAACATTGTTTGACATTCCAATATGCACTCTTGTGCACAATATGAGATCATTTGAACAAACTATGCCATGAATGTGGCCATAAGATTGATCATTTGGCTTGAAAGCCATTGATCTCCACACATGATAGCTCGTTTCTGAGAACACTTTTTTAAAATAATTGTCGTATTACAAGTTTGTTATTTTTCCTAGGAACTTGGCCACATATGATGACACAATGCGAAGGTTTCCCAATTTTTTGATTTGTTTTGAATTTTTTATGCCCGTTTCAAAATGCGGTCAAAACGGCGGGAATGACCGTTCCTAGCTAGTGGTTGAATCTTGGAATTTTGTTGGTGTTTCTCTGATTAAAAAGATACTTATGTACCTAGAAATGATTTTTGAAAAAAATAAATAGCAAACTATGAGGCAGCTGCAGTTCAAATTTGACCCGCTTCCAGCTGAATCGGCGGAAATTTGTCTTTTTCACGAGAGGTGGATCAAAACTTTTTACACCCAACAATTTTCTCAATTGTGCATTAAATATGTCCCAGTATTTTATAAAATTGATTTGGTCCAATTTTGCAACCATTATTTGGGAGGTCCTTCACAAAAAAACCTCCTTTTGGGCACTCGAAAAATGGAAAATGGTTTTCTCGTCCAAAGAAAATGAAAACTTCCTTAGTCAACATTGTTTGCCATTCCAATATGCACCCTTGTGCACAATATGAGATCATTTGAACAAACTATGCCATGAATGTGGCCATAAGATTGATCATTTGGCTTGAAAGCCATTGATCTCCACACGTGATAGCTCATTTTTTAGAACACTTTTTTAAAATAATTGCCATATTACAGGTTTGTTATTTTTTTAAGGAACTTGGCCACATATAATGACACCATGCGAAGGTTTCCCAATTTTTTGTTTTTTTTGAATTTTTTATGTCCGTTTCAAAATGCGGTCAAAACGGCGGGAATGACCGTTCCTAGCCAGTGGTTGAATCTTGGAATTTTTTTGGTGTTTCTCTGATTAAATAGATACTTATGTACCTAGAAATGATTTTTGGAAAAAAATAAATAGCAAACTATGAGGCAGCTGCAGTTCAAATTTGACCCGCTTCCAGCTGAATCGGTGGAAATTTGTCTTTTTCACGAGAGGTGGATCAAAACTTTTTACACCCAACCATTTGGTTAATTGTGCATTAGATATGTCCTAGTATTTTAGAAAATTAATTTGGTCCAATTTTGCAACAAATATATTATAGGTCCTTCACAAAAAAAACTTATTTTGGGCACTCGAGAAATGGAAAAAAAATTGTCGTCCAAAGAAAATGAAAACTCCCTTTGTCAATATTGTATGCAAATCCACGATGTAAACTTGTGCAAAATATGATATCATTTGAACACATATTTGATAGGACTTTCACAAAAAAATCATTTTGAGCACTGAAAAATGGAATGAAATTTTTATCTTGAATTGATCACGACCAATTTATATGGTCATGAGGTCATCAAATGGTTTGTTGCGTTCTAATTGGTCCATGGGCATATCACGCGGATCACGCATCAACCACCGTCGGATGCTTCCGCATCCAACGCCAGCCCTCACCCTTCACCCAACCACAACCCAACTACCCAAACCCTAACTCAGATCCTCTCCCCTCTCCCCCGATCCACTCCCGCCGCCGCCTCTCCCCTCTCCCCCGATCCACTCCCG
>NC_041392.1:497616188-497626512 GCF_002162155.2 Triticum dicoccoides
GACGGCGCTCCCCTCGATCCCTGCCACCGCCGTCTCCCTCCCTTAGATCGAGCTCCCCCTCCCCTCTCCCACCTCTTGAAGCTCCCGCATCGCACCGCCACGCATCGTGCTCCTCTGTAGCTTCTGCGGCGACGCAGCCGCCGCTGACTACTCTCGTTCCTCCTTCCTCCAGCACTACTCTCCAACCTCACCTCTCACTTCGCCGTCCCGCGCTCGCCAGGGCCCTGTAGTGCCGCTCAGTCTCTCACGCTCGGGCCCAACGAGGTCGCGCACGCACTCACCAGCACACCCGTCTTCACTGTCTGCAACTCCAGCAACGCGTTCGTGCTCGTCTCCGACCCCGCCACTGGTCTCCGCTCCATCGGTCTCCTCTGCTTCCGCTCCAAGGATCATTCTGGGCATATTCTCTAACTTTAGCCTGCAAGATCATTGAGCAGATCTGAATTGTTTACCAATTTGGATAGGTAGGTGGGGTCTGGTACATGTAGGTGATTCGTGAACACACAACCAGGATGATTCCTATCCTACCTATGTTGTGCTTATTGCTTCCAAGCTAGTGATGGCGGTCGCAGGTGCAGTATCTGCTGGTTAGTACCTGCTGGTTGTTACTGTTGCTGGCAGTTAGTGTTCAACATCTATCGCTTTAGCACCAAGCGACTAAACAATGTTTTCGTAAAGCTTTCAGAAATCAGTTTGCAGTGTTGAATCAGTACACATCTTTTACCTTCAATTTGGTAGTATGAAAAACACATTAGTAAATCTGAGTAACTTTGACATATTTTCTCTATTAACTTGCACTGGATTGGTACCCGTGATTGCCTTGTACTTAATTCTGCTAACACTGATCTTGTTACTGTTAATTTGTTATTGCCATGGTGTTTATGCTGTTTAGAATAAGATCCATGCATCAATTCTAAGTTCTTGTCTCTCTGAAGGGACACTTCTAGCTTCTACGACCCAGACTTGTTAACTATTGTTTCTTACTTTGTTAGCTACGACATATATTTTCCCCAGTTATTCTAATTCTTCTCTGATTCATGTAACAGGATGACAGTGGAAGCCATGTTGTTGTTTTGTTTGTTCCCAGCCCTGACTATGGTCGTCGAGCGAGTCTGGCATGTTGTTCATCTAGTAGAGCTTGTTAGGAGTCTGAATCTAAGAACTCACCCTGTTTTTCTTACTTTTGTTTGTTGGCAACTATGTTCATCCAGCGAGTCCAGTATGTTCATGACAGGAGCAGGTAGTTTTTGATCACATGGAAGGAGCTTGTAAAGCAGTACTATATTACAATTGTAGAGCTTGTAAAGCAGTATGGTCTTCTGTATTGGAATGGATAGAGCTTGTATTATGTGATCTGGTTGCTCTTATTTAAGTATCATGTGTGTTTTTGTCTCCAAAAATCTAAATAATGCTTGAAATATGAAGAATATGAGTCTCAATTGATGGGACCCACTTACCACAACATGACAAATGGGAACCTATTACTAGAACCTGACAACTGGGACCCATCTGACTAGTGGACCCTTCTTTTGGAAAAAAACTAAATTCGTTTAGACAAAAAGGCCACAACCCAACAATAAAAAGGCTGCAATATTGGGCTTGGCCCATGAACCCAACCAAAAATTGACAGACAGAAAAAACACAAATAGGACGAATTGTTGGGCTAGGCCCATGTAGAAAATTGAATTGGACCGGGCTGAATCTTGTGCCACGTCAGATTGCCACGTTGGATGCCTACGTGGCCTGGGGAGGTTGCTAGTGACCAAAACGCCACAGTAGACGTATTTTGGTCATAAACGTCTTCGACCATTCCAGAAGAAAGGTCACTATAGTCAGTTTATGACCGCCAGCTTTTGACCTTCTGTTTTTGGTCACAAAAAGGTCGCAAATGAAAAACCATGACCTTTCAGTGACCAATAGTGGTGGTCACAAGTTGACATATTTCTTGTAGTGACACCTTCCACCACAGATCTGAAGGCAAGATCTTTATTGACAAGAATGGAACCTTTCTAGAGAAGGAGTTTCTCTCGAAAGAAGTGAGTGGGAGGAAAGTAGAACTTGATGAGGTAATCGTACCTTCTGTCAATTTGGAAAGTAGCACATCAGAGAAATCTGTTCCCGTGATGCCTACACCAACTAGAGAGGAAGCTAATGATGTTGATCATGAAACTTCGGATCAAGTTACTACTGGACCTCGCAGGTCGAACAGAGCACGTTTGCACCAGAGTGGTATGGTAATCCTGTCTTGGAAGTCATGTTATTAGATAATGGTGAACCTACAAACTATGAAGAAGCTATGATGAACTCAGATTCTGATAAATGGCTTGAGGCCATGAAATCTGAGATAGGATCCATGTATGAGAACAAGGTGTGGACTTTGGTGGACTTGCCCGATGATCGGCAAGCCATTGAAAATAAATGGATATTTAAGAAGAAGACAAATGCTGATGATAATGTCACCATCTACAAAGCTCGACTTGTTGTGAAAGGTTTTCGACAAGTTCAAGGGGTTGACTACAATGAGACTTTCTCACCCGTAGCGATGCTTAAGTTAGTCTGAATCATGTTAGAAATTGCCGCATTTTATAATTATGAAATCTGGGAAATGGACGTCAAAATTGCATTCCTTAATGGATTTCCTAAAGAAGAGTTGTATATGATGCAACCAGAAGGTTTTGTCGATCCTAAAGGTACTAATAAAGTGTGCAAGCTCCAGCGATCCATCTATGGACTAGTGAAAGCATCTCAGAGTTGGAATATACGCTTTGATGAGGTGATCAAAGCATATGGTTTTATATGGACTTATGGTGAAGTTTGTATCTACAAGAAAGTGAGTGGGAGCTCTGTAGAATTTATGATATTATATGTGGATGACATATTACTGATTGGAAATGATATAGAATTTCTGGATGGCATAAAAGGATACTTGAATAAGAATTTTTAAATGAAAGACCTCGGTGAAGCTGCTTACAGATTAGGCATCAAGATCTATCGAGATAGATCAAGACGCTTGATAAGATTTTCAATGAGTACATACCTTGACAAGATTTTGAAGGAGTTCAAAATGGATCAGTCAAAGAAGGAGTTCTAGCCTGTATTGTTAGGTGTAAAGTTGAGTAAGACTAGAAACCCGACCACGATAGAAGAGAGAGAATGAAAGTCATTCCCTATGCCTCAGCCATTGGTTCTATATAGATGCCATGTTGTGTACCAGACCTATTGTGTACTTGCCGATGAGTTTGGTGATGAAGCTATGTACCTAGGGTAGGGTCACGGACCTGTCCTAACTGCCCTACCCAAGGACACCTGTAGAATAAATCACCTTTCAATCGACTTGGAGGTGTTCCACTCGACAGACTCGAAGACATTCGACCAAGAAGCAATTACTCGACCAAGATCCAACCGCTCGATGGCCAGGAGACCTAAAGTCACTCCGCACGCTAACGGTCGATCATTAAGTAGCTTTTATGGTCATCATAGCACTTTATTACTAGCGTTATCAGTAATGCCCTACCTTAATGTACATTGAACCCTTCGTAACGTGGGCTGGCCGGGGTCCTGGCGCACTCTATATAAGCCACCCCCCTCCTCCGAGACAAGGGTTCGCACCTCTGTAACTCATACACACATAATCCAGTCGACCGCCTCCGGGCTCCGAGACGTAGGGCTTTTACTTCTTCCGAGAAGGGCCTGAACTCGTAAACCTTGCGTCCTTACAACCTCTCCATAGCTAAGACCTCGCCTCTCCATACTTACCCCCCTACATCACTATCAGAGTTAGAACCACGACAGTTGGCGCCGACCGTGGGGATAGGAGTCTTAGCGCCTAGTTTGAGAAGTTGCGATTTTTTCCGATCTCCTTGATCATGGTTTCGGGCGGAACTTTGGTGGAGGGCCGCGAGATCCGTCTCGGCGCGCTCACGTTCATCGCCGACGACTCCGCTTGGCTTCAGGAGGCTCCACTCGACGTCGACGCGCTCCCCGTCCGCGGGGTGACGCACTTTCGCGCATGCATCCGTGGTGTCCTCCTGCGGCAGCCGTCGACCCAGTATCGGTCGGCTCCCGTGGCATCTCCCCGCCCTGTTTCTCGCTGGCGCAAGCGCTCCGGTCGGTCGAGGCTTCAGAGGTGGGTGAGGCATGCGGTGGCCCTCCAGTCGGCCACCCCACAAGTCGCGGCAATCGAGCCCGACGAATCCCTCTACGGCCTGTTCGACCTGTCGATTGGCTTCGAAGAGACCGCATCCGAATGCGACAGCAGTGACCCAGCTGCAGAGGTTCTGGTGATCGATGGGCCACACAGTCCTCCCGGTTTCCCCTGCGCTCACGGAGGCGCGGATGGGGGCGACCCGTCGCGTCCTCACGAGGAGTATCTCCCCGAGCCTCTCACGTTGTTGCAGCGGGAGGAACTTCGCCGCCGGAACATGGATGCACTCCACACTCCTATTGTTGGAGAAACCCCCGAGGCCCAAGCCTTAGAGGACGCGCGCTTGGCTAACTTGGCCGAGCACACTCGACTAGAGAATCTCCAGCGAATACTCGACAGGCGAGCGCGTCAACGGGCTCCAGAATCCAGTCGACGTCAACTCTTTCCGCCCCTGCAGGTATATCGTACTCCGATTCAGAATTTGGCGGCTGTGGCCCGTTTAGCAGAGTCGATTCAGCCCTCCCAGTCAGAGGCTGGCAGAGGCTTGTTGCAAATCAGAGCATTGCTCCGGGCAGCGGGAGACCAGAATTCCGCTGTTTCTTAGTCGCGGAACAGGATCCACAGTCGATCCGTTGTAGCGGTTATAGTCCAGTCGGCTCACAGCCCAAGATCGCCTCCGAGGCGTGAGGGATGTGGAGACCGGCGTGATCAGTATAGAAGGAATGAGCAGTATGATCACCGATTCGATCGTGATGATCGACGTCGAGTGCCAACCCCTCCCACGAGGAGTGGATCATATGTGCCTCGGCAGCAGGTGGACATACGCCCTCATAGTGTTGGGCGGAGAATTCCAGTCGACCCCAGGGACCAGGCTTTGATGCGAGATCCATTCTCGTTCAAGGTTTGGTCGACAGGAATAGAGCTCACCGAGAAGTCCACGACAGAGATGCGCCTACCAGTAGCAGAGTACATGTTTCGGGGCCGGAGTGTTTCAGTCGAGCCATCAGAGCCGCTGTAATTCCTCCCAACTTCAGGTTGGCGACTGGAGTTAGTAAGTTCACCGGTGAGTCCAAGCCCGATACTTGGCTCGAAGATTACCGAGTGGCTGTCCAGATTGGCGGTGGGAACGATGAGGTAGCCATGAAGCACCTGCCTCTCATGTTAGAAGGCTCGGCCAGAGCGTGGCTGAATCAGTTAGCACCCAGCAGCATTTACACTTGGGAGGATCTCTCCCGAGTGTTTGTCACCACATTTGAAGGAACATGCAAGCGACCTGCAGGCCTTACGGAATTGCGGTCTTGCGTGCAGAAACCGAATGAAACTCTGAGGGATTACATCCAGAGGTGGATCACATTGCATCACATAGTTGAAAATGTACCAGATCATCAAGCAGTTTGTGCCTTTAAAGAAGGCGTTAAGTACAGAGAATTGAATCTGAAGTTCGATCGAACCGGAGAGATGTCTCTGAATCGGATGATGGAGATTGCCACCAAATACGCTAATGGTCAAGATGAGGATCGACTCCGGAGTGGCAAGCATAAAGCAGTCGCCCAGGAAACCGGAGGAAATTCCAGTCGGAAACAGAAGCGGAAAGCTGAGCCAGCCGCTCCTGGGGAGGCCCTGGCCGTAACCCAGGGAAAATTTAAGGGAAACCCAAAGGGCCTAGGAACCCCAAGAAAGTTAAAGACCAAGATGGAAATGATGTTTTGGATCTACCGTGTCACATCCACACCAAGAAAGATGAAGAGGGTAAACTCATTTACCCAAAGCATACCACTCGACAGAGTCGGCTTCTGATCCAGCAGTTTTGGATCTACTGTATGCAGAAACATTGAAAGGGATGGGCATTCCGATGTCCAGGCTCAGCACCAGTAACATGAGTTTCCATGGAGTCATTCCTGGGAAGAAAGCCGAGTCACTCGGCCAAATTGCTCTTGATGTGGTTTTCGGTGATTCCAAGAATTACCGCAAGGAAAAGTTGACATTCGAAGTTGTGGATTTCCAAAGTGCTTATCACGCTATTTTGGGCAGGCCAGCTTATGCACGCTTCATGGCTCGACCATGTTATGTGTATCTCAAATTGAAGATGCCTGGTCCCAAAGGTGTGATCACTGTTACAGGCAATCGGAAGAAAGCAGAAGAGTGTTTTCAGAAAGGCTCAAAGATTGCTGATGCTCAGATGGCGGTGGTCGAGCTACAAGAGTATCAGAAGACTGCAGATCCGAGTGAGTTGCTACGAGCTAAGAAGCCTGCTTCAGAATCAGCTTTTCAGTCGTCCGGTGAAACGAAGGCAGTTCACATTCACCCGACCGATCCAAATGCTGCTCCGACTCACATCTCAACGACGATCGACTCCAAATAGGAAGAAGCGCTCATCCAGTTCCTCCGTTAGAACTGGGACATCTTCGCATGGAAGCCTGCTGACATGCCTGGAGTTCCCAGGGGGCTGGTTGAGCACCGTCTACGAGTCGACCCAAAATTTAAACCTGTGAAAGAACATCTTCGACGGTCCGCCGTCCAGAAGAGGAAGTCCATTGGCGAGGAGGTGGCTCGGCTCTTAGCAGCGGAGTTCATCCGAGAAATTTACCACTCCAAGTGGCTCGCCAATGTTGTCATGGTCCCCAAGAAGGACAAGTCACTTCGCATGTGCATTGATTTCAAGCATATCAATCGGGCCTGCCCGAAAGATCATTTTCCTCTCCCCCGCATCGACCAGATAGTCGAGTCGACTGCGGGATGTGAGCGTTTGTCTTTCCTAGACGCCTATTCCGGGTACCATCAGATCCATCTGTACGGGCCCGACGAGATCAAAACAGCTTTCATCACTCCATTCGGATGCTTCTGTTATGTCACCATGCCGTTCGGCCTCAAGAATGCCGGAGCCACGTTCATGAGGATGATTCAGAAGTGTTTGCTCACTCAAATCAGTCGGAATGTGGAGGCATACATGGATGATATTGTGGTCAAGTCACGGAAGGGTTCCGACCTGCTGACTGACCTTGCTGAAACCTTTGCCAACCTCAGGAGGTATGATATCAAACTCAATCCGTCAAAGTGCACGTTCGGAGTTCCAGGTGGGAAGTTAGTCGGTTTTCTCGTTTCCAAACGGGGAATCGACACCAATCCTGAAAAAATTGGTACTATACTCCGGATGAAACGTCATGTGCGTGTGCATGACGTCCAGAAGCTTACAGGATGCTTGGCCTCTTTAAGTCGATTCATCTCTCGCCTCGGTGAAAAGGCATTGCCTCTTTACCGACTGATGAAGAAGTCCGACAAGTTCGAGTGGACTCCAGAAGCTGATGCAGCGTTTACAGAGCTCAAAGCTCTGCTCTCCACCCAGCCGGTGCTTGCTGCCCCAATTAGCAAGGAGCCTTTGCTGATTTACATTGCAGCAACAGGACAAGTTGTCAGTACAGTACTTACGGTCGAGCGGGAAGAAGAAGGAAATGCCTTCAAAGTTCAGCGCCCAGTATGTTATGTTTCTGAAGTTTCGACTCCTTCAAAGCAAAGATATCCTCATTACCAGAAGCTTGTATATGGGATTTATATGACCACGAGTTGCACATTACTTCTCTGATCATTCCATTACAGTCGCCGGCGATGCTCCACTATCAGAGATTTTGCACAACAGAGACGCAACTGGTCGAGTGGCCAAATGGGTGATTGAACTTCTTCCCCTAGATATCAAGTTTGAGGCAAAGAAAGCTATCAAGTCCCAAGCAATTGCAGATTTTGTTGCTGAGTGGATCGAACAGCAACTTCCGACTCAAGTTCACTCGGAGCACTGGACCATGTTCTTCGATGGATCTAAGATGCTGAATGGTCCTGGTGCTGGGGTAGTATTGGTTTCCCCCTGAGGAGATAAGCTCAGATATGTTCTCCAGATTCACTTCGATTCCTCCAATAACAAAGTAGAATATGAAGCACTTTTGTATGGGTTGCGCATGGCCATTTCACTCGGCGTCCGTCGCCTCATGGTCTATGGCGACTCAGATTTGGTGGTTAATCAGGTGATGAAAGAATGGGACGTCAAAAGTCCAGCTATGACTGGTTATTGCAATGCAGTGAGAAAGTTAGAGAAGAAATTCGAGGGGTTAGAGCTTCATCACATCCCCCAACTAAAAAATCAAGTGGCTGATGATTTGGCAAAGATAGGCTCCAAGAGAGAAGCCATCCCCAGCAATGTGTTTTTGGAACACATCCGCTCGCCATCAGGCCAAGAAGATCCTTTTACAGATGAAGCCCCGCAGCCAAAGAGTGCCACAGATCCGACTGAAGTTGAAATTCCGGCAGTGGTCGACCTAATCATGGAAGTTTTGGCAATCACCCCTGACTGGACGATACCGTACATCACGTATATCCTGAGAAAGGAACTCCCGGAGGATGAAGAAGAGGCTCGACAGATCGTCCGTCGATCCAAGGCCTTTACAGTCATAAAGGGACAGTTGTATAGAGAAAGCGCGACTAGAGTCGGTCAGAAGTGTATAACACCAGAAGAAAGTCAGATAATCCTTGATGATATCCACTTGGGGACCTGTGGTCATCATGCGTCCTCTCGGACCATTGTGGCTAAAGCATACCGAGCGGGATTTTACTGGCCAAGAGTGAATGAAATGGCAAAAGAGATAGTCGACAAGTGTGAAGGGTGCCAGTTCTACTCCAACATGTCGCACAAGCCTGCATCAGCCCTGAAGACCATTCCACTCGTCTGGCCCTTCGCTGTTTGGGGGCTGGACATGGTTGGCCCATTGAGAACAGGCAGGAGCGGTTTCACACATGTGCTTGTGGCAGTCGACAAGTTTACCAAATGGATTGAAGCTAAGCCTATCAAGAATCTTCATGCTTGCACTGCTATCAGTTTCGTCAGAGAGTTAACATTCAGATATGGAGTCCCGCATTGCATCATCACCGACAATGGGTTAAACTTTGATTCAGACAAGTTCAGAGCTTTTTGCGCCTCTCAAGGCACACGAGTCGACTATGCATCGGTCGCCCACCCCCAGTCGAATGGACAAGCAGAAAGGGCAAATGGTCTGATTCTCAAAGGACTAAAGCCTCGGCTGATGCGTGATCTCAAGCACGCAGCAGACGCTTGGGTCGACGAGCTTCCGTCGGTTCTGTGGGGATTGAGGACCACCCCGAATCGGTCGACTGGAAGAACTCCGTTCTTTCTGGTTTACGGAGCGGAAGCAGTCCTGCCGAGTGATCTACTTCACAATGCACCCCGAGTCGAGCTTTATACCGAAGATGAAGCAGAACAAGCCCGGCAAGACGTAGTCGACCTCCTGGAAGAAGAAAGAGAAATGGCTATGATCCGATCGACCATTTATCAGCAAGACTTGCGTCGATTCCATGCCAGAAATGTGAAGAGTCGAGCCTTCCAAGAAGGAGATTTGGTCCTCCGAGTGGATCAACAGAAACCACACAAGCTCGCTCCTACTTGAGAAGGTCCCTTCATCATCACCAGAGTCCTCCACAATGGAGCGTATCACCTTTACAATGTCGATCGCCAGATCGATGAGCCACGAGCTTGGAATGCAGAACTGCTCCGCCCCTTTCACACTTGAATTCTCACTCGAATGAGATGTAATAAGAAAAACTTATGTAGCCTATTTATCAAAGACAAGAGTGTTACAAATTTTCCTATAATTGTTGTCGCTTTTGTTTGCGTGTGAAATCCCCCAGTGGGTGGCCTAGCTGCGAATCTGTTTCGCCTAAGTTTGTAAAAAAAAAATCCTACCGAGTGGTGAGCCAGACTCCCACTCGAAGGCTTAGCTGCAGCTCAGTGCTCGCCTAAGTGTTTAAAAATCCTATCGAGTGGCGAGCCAGACTCCCACTTGGAGGCTTAGCTGCAGCCCAGTGCTCGCCTAAGTGTTTAAAATCCTACTAAGCGGTGAGCCAGACTCCCACTCGGAGGCTTAGCTGCAGCCCAGTGCTCGCCTAAGTGTTTAAAAATCCTACCGAGTGGAGAGCAAACCTCCCACTCGGAGGCTTAGCTGCAGCCCAGTGCTCGCCTAAGTGTTTAAAAATCCTACCGAGTGGTGAGCAGACCTCCCACTCAGGGGCTTAGCTGCAGTCCAGTACTCGCCTAAGTTTGAAAAAATCCTACCGAGTGGAGAGCAGACCTCCCACTCGGGGGCTTAGCTGCAGTCCAGTACTCGCCTAAGTTTGAAAAAA
>NC_041392.1:497627165-497684152 GCF_002162155.2 Triticum dicoccoides
GAGATCAGACCTCCCACTCGGGGGCTTAGCTGCAGTCCAGTACTCGCCTAAGTTTGAAAAAATCCTACCAAGTAGAGAGCAGACCTCCCACTCGGGGGCTTAGCTGCAGTCCAGTACTCGCCTAAGTTTGAAAAAATCCTACCGAGTGGAGAGCAGACCTCCCACTCAGGGGCTTAGCTGCAGTCCAGTACTCGCCTAAGTTTTTTAAAATCCTACCGAGTGGATAGCAGACCTTCCACTCGGAGGCTTAGCTGCAGCCCAGTGCTCGCCTAACTACAGAACACATCCCAATCCGCAAGGACGACGAGGTGCAAATCGACTGCTACCTTCTCCTTCGGAGCTGCACCACAAATACAAAGTTATTTCGAGTGAAGAACAAGTTCCACTCGATAGATAATTCATGAAGATATTCAACGATAAATCAAGTTCAGATAAGATCCAAAGGTCCTAGACCGCAGATCAAAGTACTCGAGCCTCCAGCTCGACAGAGTTTAACGGTTACAAAAACCACTCGGCGTTCCGAGGCAAATTTAAGGTGGGACATAAGAGTTTGTTCACTCCACGGGAGGAGGGCTGGCAGGCTCGACGAACTCATCCAGGTCGACGCCGTCGGCTATCCGAGTGGCTGCAGCGATGAAAGTCTCCATAAAGGTTTGGAAGTCATGCTTCTGGGTGTTGGCGACCTTGATTTCTGCCAGCTTGTCTTGTCGCACCTCCTTGCAGTGGACACGACCCAAGGACAGAGCCACATCAGCGCCACACCGAGCAGAAGACTTCTTCCACTCCTGCACTCGGTCAGGGATTTCGTTAAGTCGAGTCATCAGAGACTCGAGATCGTTTTGGAGCGTAGCCTCTGGCCAAAGTGCCGGGTTGATCTATGACATGGCGACCATCAGTCGAGCCAAGTAGTCCACGGCACCGTCGATGCGAGATTCCAGTCGGAGCAGATTCATGGCAGTTTCATCTTTCACGGGAGAGTTGATTGGATCCAAACCTGGTTCGATCCGCCCAGTCTCCTCTTCAAAGTTCTGGCAAAACTCTGCATTCACAATCCAAGGATAAGTCAATTTTCATACACTGAGTCGACACAAAAAAAAGACCAGTCGAAACTGAATGTGCACCTTCAAGCTTGATGTACAACTTCTTGGCGAGGCTCCTCAAGTAGCTCTCCAGATCGTCCCTCCTGCGAGCGATGCCTTCCATCTTTTCGTTCAGGTTGAGGTTATCCTTCTTCCAACATGTACACTCCTTGTTGGCTTCATTCAGAGCGGTCTTCAGCCTGGTATTCTCTTCTTCTAACTGGCCGATCGAAGCCAGCTTCTGTTCGGCCAGAGCGGTCTTGTCGTCAGCCTCCTTACGGGCAGCAGCCAAGTCCTGATCCTTCTTCGCCAGAGCTTCTCTCAGTTTTTCTGCAAAGAAATGATGATTGATTCGGAAATAGCAGAAGGGTACTCAATCCTAAAAATTAACTAGTCGACAAAATCGTCTTACCTACGGCGTCGTCTCTGACCTTTTGCAGCTCTGTCCTGGCCAGCTCCAGATCAAGGTTCAGTTGAATCTGCTGCTTCTCCAAGTCAGCAAAGCGAGCTCCAAGATCGCAAGATTTCTGAAATCAAAGGGGAGAAGTTATCGTTACAGCAAAAAATAACAAAGGCAATAAATACTAAGACTACGGTCGACTGCCAGCAGCCCACCATAGTCTCGGGGACTACACCCAGTGGGTGCACTTAGCGTGCCCCCACCGGTTCTGATCCCACTCGACCGGCCCGCCGAAGTCGAGTTCAAAAAAAAGAGAGAAAGAAAGTAGAACTCAGACTACAGTCGACTGCCAGCAGTCCACCATAGTCTCGGGGACTACACCCAGTGGGTGCACTTAGCGTGCCCCCACCGGTTCTGATCCCACTCGACCGGCCCGCCGAAGTCAAGTGGAAGAGACAAACTACCAGTTTGGTTTATACATTCGGCAAAATACAAAGACTACACTGGACTGCCAGCAGTCCACCGTAGTCTCCACTAGTCCAAAACTTCAATCGACGCACCCAGTGGGTGTACAGACGCAAAGATTTTCGGAAAGAATCTTCAGATAGCCGACTAACCTGAACGTTGCTCTGGAGAGCCGAGCTGGCATCATAGGCGGCTTGGCTGGCGTCCCGCACCATCTTCATCTTCTCCATCATAATGCCCGCCTGGCGTATGGCTTCCCTAGCAGCATTCACCTCGTCCTCTGGGACATGATGGGTCGCAAAAACTGAAGGCGGGTCGACAGGGGCCTGAGCAGTCGAAGAAGAAGGCAAGGCACTCGACAGGGGCTCCGCGAAGGTAACAGAACCCCGATTGACGTCACCAGTGTCCTGAACGACTGGTTCCGCCCTCGGCGTCGACTGTAGCGCCTCACTTGCAGGAGCTCGCCTACTCTTCCTCGTCAAAGACTTCTCGGGCTCTTCATCATCATCAGGGAGGTCAATAATGTTGGGAGCTGTGCAAAGTTCAAATTGCCAAAATCATGTCACCCAATGATGCACGATGTAGTTGAATCGACCAAAGAAAGATAGTATGGAGGAAATCATACCTGGGTTAGAAGTGACCGCATCCTCCATCACCTCATCATCATCCCTGTAAGCTGAGGTCCCGGAAGTGGCAGCACTAACAATTCCAAAGTTCGTCCAGTTAAAACAAGAAAAACAAACAGCGCGGAGCGTCGAGTGAATACAAGGAGAGACACTCACGCGGAGGCGACAGGGATATCGATCTTGATCTTTGGCAGCGCCTTCCGAGTCTTCGGCTCTGCAACTTTGGGGTGCTTTGGCACCTTCTCGATCGGGGTTGGTGAAGAGACCCGAGGACGCTTCGAAGACTGGCCAGCCTGAGCAATTGCCTTGTCGCGGGCACTCGGCCGTTCTTGGTCAAGTTTGGATCGTCTCTCTATGCGAGGAGGCGACTCGACTTCTTCCCCATCACTTGAGTCGTCACTTCCACCATCCCCTTCACCATCAGAAGTCCACTCGCCACTTTCGCCACCACTCGCCTCGCCTTCCAAAGCTTGCTCTTGCTCCCCGTTGGGCATCGAATACATTTCAATAATGGCCTGAAAGAAAGCAGGGAGAACAAAGTCAGTCGACGCAATACAGATAGCTGAGCGAGTGAATTCGGATTACAAGCAAAAACTCAGAATCAGACCTGCTCTGGTGCACGCGACCGGTCGAATGGGGGAACTCTCCTGGCTCCTCTAGGATTGTCCTTGTTCCCGGTAATGCTCGACAGCCACTTCTCCAGTGTGTCGTCATCGACCTCCTCCGGGTAGATCCGAGTGGAGTCTTCTAGACCCGAATACATCCACATCGGGTGGTCTCGAGCTTGGAGAGGCTGGATGCGCCGCTAAAGGAAGACCTCCAAGAGATCCATACCAGTGACCCCGTCACGAATGAGCTGGACCACTCGGTTGACCAACACCTTCACGTGCGCCTTCTCCTCCGGGAGCACCTTCAAGGGGGAGGGTTTTTCCACTCGGTCCATGGTAAAGGGAGGGAGGCCAGTCGATTGCCCTGGCGTCGACTGGTCTTTGCAGTAGAACCAGGTCGACTGCCATCCGCGAACTGAATCGGGAAGAATCATGGCCGGAAAGGAGCTTTTTCCCCTCGTCTGGATGCCATGACCCCCATACATCTGGATCACTTGGGTCCTCTCGTCACTCGGATTAGCCTTTTTCACTGTCTGGGAGCAACAAGTGAAAATATGCTTGAAAAGACCCCAGTGAGGTCGACAACCCAAGAAGTTCTCACACAAGGAAATGAACGCGGCAAGATAAACGATTGAGTTGGGGGTAAAATGGTGGAGTTGAGCCCCAAAGAAGTTCAGAAACCCTCGGAAGAAAGGATGAGGAGGCAAGGAAAACCCACGGTCGACGTGGGTGGCAAGAAGAACGCGCTCACCCTCCGGGGGTTGCGGCTCGGATTCCTTCCCCGGAAGCCGCGCCGAGTCGTAGGGGATCAGCCCTCCCTCGGCCAGGTCGTCGAGGTCTTCTTGGGAGATCCTCGACTGGATCTAGTCGCCCTGGATCCAACCCTTCGGCAGGCCAGTCCGCGAGGAAGATCCGCCCCGGCTCGTCGCCTTCCCCTTTGACCTCGCCGTCGCCTTCTTTGCCCGCTCCAGAGCCGCTGTCTTCTCCTTCACCATTGTTGCCGACGAGACGCGTGTGGTGCGGTGGCGCTGGAGCGAGAGCAATTGCAGAGAAGAGGCGTGAGGAGGAGAAGAGATAATGGGGCGCACTGTTCAGGAGACTTCGGTCCAACGCCTTATATGAGGCCGCTTCCGAGTGGCTGACAGGTAGGCCCAGATGGCTCTGTCAAAACCTGTAACGACCGCACGAGCGATATGTGGCGAAAAAGGTGGTGCGGGGATCGAGGCGGATCCACTCTATCTCATCCGATTACTGCGGCCTCCCCTGTCCCGCGCGCTTCCCAAAATTCGGATCCCACTAAATCCGTGGGCAGCAAATAACTTGTTAGACCAAAGATCTCCTCCGCACCGTCACTCGGAGCCTTACAAGTAAAGAAACTCACTCGGCGAAGAATTAAGAATGGATCAAGGCGACTGAAAAGGGAGTTGCTATCATCACTCAGGTTCGTTGATCCGAAACAAGATATGCTCACGACATAGAAAACGAGTCGGAGAAGTCCTCAACTCCTTCCCCACTCAAACCTCGATCCATTCAGGGGCTAATGATGAAGCTATGTACCTAGGGTAGGGTCACGGACCTGTCCTAACTGCCCTACCCAAGGACACCTCTATAATAAATCACCTTTCAATCGACTTGGAGGTGTTCCACTCGACAGACTCGAAGACATTCGACCATGAAGCAATTACTCGACCAAGATCCAACCACTCGACGACCAGGAGACCTAAAGTCACTCCGCACGCTAACGGTCGGTCATTAAGTAGTTTTTATGGTCATCATAACACTTTATTACTAGCGTTATCAGTAACGCCCTACCTTAATGTACATTGAACCCTTCGTAACGTGGGCTGGCCGGGGTCCTGGCGCACTCTATATAAGCCACCCCCCTCCTCTAAGACAAGGGTTCACACCTCTGTAACTCATATACACATAATCCAGTCGACCGCCTCCGGGCTCCGAGACATAGGGCTTTTACTTCTTCCGAGAAGGGCCTGAACTCGAAAACCTTGCGTCCTTACAACCTCTCCATAGCTAAGACCTCGCCCTACATCACTGTCAGAGTTAGAACCACGACATTTGGCAAGGGGGTACAATGGTGATCCAGGAGTAGATCACTGTACAACGGTCAAAATTATCCTTAGTTCCCTAAGAGTCACCCCGGGTATAAAAACCAAAGACCGAAAACCAAACCCGAAAAGACCGAGACCAAACCCGAAAAGACCAAACTAAAATAGACCGGATAAAAAACGGTCTGCACAATTGTAAGACCGAACTAATTGCGGTCTGATCGGTCATCGTATGTTGAGGATGGAATAGCCCATATAGACTGAATTTTAAAAAGCCCATACACAGGAGTAGAGGCCATGTTTACCTAAGTCCCATCTGGCCAACCCAAGGTCATGAGCGAGATACACACAAACAGACCTCGGGTCCTCACCTCACGATTCAATTGATTCACAGAAACCTAGCCATCTCCCCCCGCTTCCCTCGCAGTCCCCTTCTCTCCCACTAGGCTACAATGAACCCTAGCCGCCGCCCCTCGCCGTGGCGTGATGCCATGAGCCGTCAGCCGTGATGACCACCGCATTGAGGCACGCCGCGTACCCCTGACCGATGAAGACTGGTGCCCCGAGCTGCAGCCCTAACCGGTGATGACCAGTCGACCACCATCCCCGATGGTCGTGCCCCGTGTGTTGCGCCGCCAAGCCCGACCCTCTTGCGTCGCTCCACTGCCCATGACGCGGCCATCCGCTAGCAGTGCTCCATCTCCTGACGATAAGTGTAGTTGTTGGTTGCTGCAGTTCATCACCGCATCTCATCATCTTCGAGGCTGGTTGCCAGATCGCCGCCTACTATTCTTCCGCTGCTCTACCTAGCAGCTGAAGGTGAGCAAGCTACTTGATCTCTTTCTGTGCATATGTGATGTCTAGATTCTTATTCATTAATGTGAATCAATTAGGATGTATTTGGATGGCAGAATATTTGGAAACCCAAAGTATTCAGAAACCACAACATTAGAAGTTGTAGCACGAAATACCATAGTATACAAATACTTTGGTATTTTGCAGTATCGGCAAAGCATAGAGGCGTTTGGACCTTGCGGGTATTTACTAGAGTATTATGTTTATATATGGAGTTATGTGATGTAACTAGCCGCTAAAAGAATAATTCAAATGCATTTGTATGAGAGTGTGCAAAATTTGCAGCTTGTATGCTAGAGGTAACATCACAATCCATTGAGGTTACTAGCTGTGATGTAGCTGTTGTTCTATAAGAAACAGAACATGTCAGCTACTGTTCTTCATGCTTGGTTAAAAATAAAGAGGTCCAGGGTTGTTTTTTAATACTTCAAAATTACCATGTTATCTGAAATACCACAGCTTGTATATTCATAGTAGACTTGTCTCATGCTGCTTTATGTACTAGCCTATAATCAGTATCTTTTTGTTAGTTTGTATGTTCGTGTGTACTGGTTAGATGAAGGAATGGTTCAATAGCGAGTAACTTTTTTTGTAGATGCTTTCTATACTATTAGTCTATCAACATAACTAGCAGATTATGAAATTTGATTGAATAGTTGACTTGTTGCAGAGTTGATTGAAGAATTTGGTGACAAGGTAAAGTGGAAGCGCAAGGTCAATGGTGTTCTTGTTGCTTCTTCCAAGGTCAAGTCAAAGAAGTGTGCAAGTTAACCAACAAAGTGACGTCCACGTCTACTCATGGCTGAACTAAAATCATGTTCAATGTATGCTACTTTAGTTATCATTTTTGGCTTGCGATTTGTGACATGGCTGAACTAAAATCATGTTGAATGTATGATGTTTTAGTTATCATTTTTCTGCTTTAAGATTTTCATGTGGTGTACTGTATTACATGTAGATTGCATACAAGTGTTACTTTTTTGAACTTTTCTTATGTACACATGTGCCTCTATACAAACATTTGTGGTCTCTATACACACATTGTTGGGGATATTACCACTAGGCGTAAACCGGCCTACTTGGGCCGGGTTAACTTCATTAGTGGCATAAACAGATGAAGGCCCAAGGCCTGTAGTCGGTTAGAGCATGTAGCCATAAACCGGCCTGATGTATTACTTGTATTGTAAGTAAGGAATAGAGAGATACCAACCGGAATACGAGTATGAACCGGTTGGGACTCTATGGACTGACGGGCGTCACCCGTGTATATAAGGGGACGACCCGGTGGCGGTTCAAGACAGACAACCACAACTCGAGCCTAGGCGAAGCTTGTTTGCTCCCTAGCCATCGAGATCATATCAATTCCATCACAACTAGACGTAGGCTTTTACCTTCATCGAAGGGGCCGAACTAGTATAAAACCCTCATGTCTTTGTGTCCGCTTTAAACCCCTTCAAGTAAACTCGTAGCGATGGCTCCACGACTAAGTCCTTTCGCTAGGACATCTGTCGTGACAAATCCACGACAGTTGGCGCCCACCGTGGGGCACCGCACGATGGTTTGACGATCTTGGAGGGCAAGCTCAAGGGACTCGAAGGCTATGTTGTGGGCCGGATGACCAAGAGTCGTCGGGGCAGGATCTACATCAACGACGCAGGATGGGGTCCCGAGGCCAATTCGATCGAGTACGGGTACCGGGTCCCCTTTGGTGGCATACACGTCTTCATCGGCAAGATCGGTGAGCCTGGGCCTGAGCCGGACATCTACACCGACCTCGTCGAGACGGCTCAGCGTGCGAGATCTACCCAGGTTAAACTGGCCATGAAGCGTGCCTTCGTTGGAGTCATCTACGGAGGAGAGCGTGAGGACGAATCAGAACACGGTAGTGAGACCGTCGTCTATTCCGGCGACGAATCCTCGACCGGAGAAACCGAATCGCTATACCAGGTGCAAGACGATCAGGTTAGGAGCTGTTCCGATGGCGACAGTATTCCGGACCCCCCAGGCCGGATCAACCGGGTTGGAATATTCATGGCTGGCACCCAGGCGGTGAATTATTCTTCGACTGCCGCAGCAATGCTCTCCGGATCAGCAGCGGCAGCGGCAGCAGGGGCAGGAGGCCTTGTGCGCCCGCCGGTTCAAGTTCTATCTGATCTATTTGATGCACTAGCCGCGCTTATGGCAGAGGACAATCCGGCGGATCAGAAGGCCCATAATGCAGAAATTGCGAAGGTGAGAGAGCAGATCGTGCAAGCCAAAGCGGATCTGGCAGCAGAAAAAGACCGGATGGCTGCAGAGCGGGCCGCTTTGGATGCCCAGGCCTATAAACTCATGCTTGACCAGAACGCATCGCAGGAGGTTTTGAAGCAGAAGCACAGATCACGCCTGCCGTTAGGGTTTGAACCCCAAAATCTCTTTCACACTCCAGGAGCTGGACCCAGTAATCCGCCGCAGTACCCGGAGACAAACCGGATTGAGGCACCAGGGCCAGGGGCGACGGTCCAACCTCGCCTGATGGAACCTCCTCACCAAAACATTGTGGTTCCTCCACCAGTCCATACGCCCCCGGGTCATTATTCGAATCCTATGGACAACCTTGTTGCGGCCGCTGCACGGTTAGAGGCCATCCTAGTCGAAGGGGATTCTCCGCAAGCGATAGAGACGCGCCGGGTTAAGGAGCTTCTCCGAACTGCGCTGATTCAGCAGGAGGCATACTCGTACAGCCGTGATTGGGTTCATTCTATGCCCCGTCCGAGCCAGAGCTATAGCAGGCGCATGGATGAACCGGCCATATCAAGCAATGCGCGAGGCCGTGAAGCGGCCCGTGGTAATGACCCGGCAGGTGGTGTTGGCGATGCTCGGGATGTGGTGGACCGGGCCCGGGCACAAAGGGAGGCCGAGTTAGCAGCACAGGATAATGCGGGCCAACTTACACCGGTTCGTTCTACAACCTTTGCTGGACCAGGAATCACATCCGCTTTGGGAGTGCCTTGCTTAATCCCAGCTTTACGTAATGTGCGCCTGCCCAAAGATTTCAAGGGTCCACGCAAGGTGCCGAATTACACCGCTGATTTACCCCCTGAAGCATGGGTAGAGAGTTATGAGATGGCCATGGAAGTGCTGGACGTGGATGAGGCCGCATGTGCAAAATACTTCACCATGATGCTTGAGGGCACGGCTCGTACTTGGTTAAAGAGCCTACCCCCCCAATTCTATCAGCTCATGGGCCCAGTTGCGGGCCCGGTTTATACAGAATTTTAAGGATACCTGTAAGCAGCCCAAGTCCATAGTAGACCTGGCGGCTTGTGTCCAGGAGGAAGGAGAATCAATGACCCGTTGGGTGCGCCGCGTTTCGGAAATTTTGCACTCGTCTGACAGGATTAATGCTGACTCTGTGATCTCAACTCTGGAAGGCAATTGCCGGTTTGAGCCTCTGAAATTGAAGTTGGGACGCATGAAGCGGTTCTGTAATGACATGGGAACCCTCATGGCCGCTTTAGTGAAGTATGCCGATTCGGACAGTATCAAGGATCCCGAGCCTAATGATGATGAAGCAGGGAAGGGAAAGAAGAACAACAACTCCAAACAGCAGCAGTACAAACTAGTGGGTCATAGAAATGGAGGGAAGCGCAAAGCGGATGGCAGCATGGACTTTGTGGCCAACACTAATGCACAGGACAGGGGGCAGCGGCGCAGAGGTAAAGCAGCAAATCGTAATGGGGCTCCCAATCCTAACGCAAGCTGTTTGAACTATTTGTTGAATCAGCCTTGCCCGAAGCACGGGACGAAGGAGGCGCCGGCTAACCATCTTTGGAAAGATTGTTATATCATGCAGGAGTTTAAAAACTCTAATACCTTCCGGTATGACCATGGGTCAGGTGGCGGTTCAGGATCCGGTTTACACGGTCTGGGTCACGATGGAGCTTCCGGTTCAGGTTTGAATCAGGGCGGTCACAATAGCCAGAATAATCGGAACGGCCAGCAGCAGCAGCAGCAGCAGTCAGGTTATCAGAGCCAGCCAAAGCAGTTGAGCAATGGGCAATATCATGTTTTCACAACTAGTTTGGATAAACGCGACCGAAAGCTCCACAGGCGAGCGGTGAATTCTGTTGAACCGGCCTTACCACGTTACTTGCGCTGGTCGGAGCAGCCTATCGTGTGGAGCAGAGAGGATCACCCGCCCCGGATAGATAATCCGGGCCAGCTAGCATTAGTGGTAGACCCTCAGGTGGGGGGTTATAAATTCACCAAGGTACTCATGGATGGAGGAAGCAGTATTAACATATTGTACTATGAGACATTTCGCCGCATGGGTTTAACAGACAAAGACCTCAGACCGTTGAATACGGTGTTCCATGGTGTGGTGCCTGGCAAATCTGCATATCCTGTTGGTAAGATAGCCCTGGATGTGGCCTTTGGGGACGAGCACGACTTCCGGTCGGAAAAGCTAACATTTGAGGTGGTGAAGATCTGGAGCCCGTATCACGCCTTGTTTGGTCGGCCGGCTTACGCCAAGTTCATGGCGCGGCCTTGTTATATCTACTTGCAGCTCAAGATGCCAGGTTACAAGGGGACCATAACGGTTCATGGGAGCCGTAGGGTCGCTTTGGAATGTGAGGAAGGTGATGAGGCTTATGCAGAGTCAGTCTGTGCCACGGAGGAGTTGAAGTATTATAAGGACAATGTTGATCCGGCGGATATGACCCCTTTAAAGAAGCCAACTACAGAGCATGATTCAGATCTGAAGTTCAAATCGGCAGCTGAGACCAAGCTTGTTGACTTCGTGCCCGGCGATTCGTCCAAGCAGTTCACTATCAGTGCCAACCTGGATCCCAAATAGGAAAGCGCGCTCATCGAGTTCATCCGTGAGAATCGGGACATTTTTGCATGGAAGCCGTCTGACATGCCAGGTGTACCGAGGGAACTCGCTGAGCACACTCTTAATGTGGATCCTAAGTACAAACCGGTGAAACAGTTCCTCTGCCGGTTTAACAAAGAAAGACGCAAAGCCATTGGAGAGGAAGTGGCCAGGCTTCTAGCAGCTGGTTTTATTATTGAGGTGTTCCATCCAGAGTGGCTTGCTAATCCGGTGCTGGTTCTTAAGAAAAACGGCACTTGGCGTATGTGTGTGGATTACACCGATCTTAATAAAGCTTGTCCGGCAGATCCTTTTGCCCTCCCCCATATTGACCAAATCATTGATGCCACGGCGGGTTGTGAGCGTTTGAGTTTTTTGGATGCATATTCTGGATATCATCAGATCAAGATGGCGGTTAAGGACCAGGAGAAAACAGCATTTATTACTCCCTTTGGAGCCTTCTGCTATGTATCTATGCCCTTCGGGCTCAAGAGTGCCCAAGCCACCTATCAACGGTGTGTACAGAATTGCCTTCATGAGCAGATCGGCCGCAATGTGCACGCCTATGTGGATGATATTGTAGTAAAATCAAAACAGAAGGAGACGCTGGTGGATGATTTGAAGGAGACCTTTGACAACTTGCGAGCTTACAAGATGATGCTTAATCCGGCCAAGTGTGTTTTTGGTGTTCCGGCAGGCAAGTTACTGGGTTTCCTGGTGTCTAACAAAGGAATTGAGGCTAATCCGGAGAAGATTACGGCTATTACATCCCTAGCTAAACCGAAGTGTATCAACGATGTTCAGCGTTTGGCGGGCCGAATCGCTGCGCTGAGCCGGTTTATCAGCCACCTCGGGGAGAAGGCTATCCCTTCGTACCAAATGCTGAGGAAGACAGACAATTTCGTCTGGAGTCCAGCTGCTGATGAGGCATTTGAGGACCTGAAGCGGCAGTTAGCCAATCCGCCTGTTCTTGCAGCTCCGGTCGACAAGGAGCCACTATTATTATACGTAGCGGCCAATGCTCGGGCAGTTAGCGTGGCTATTGTGGTGGAACGCAAAGAGGCAGGCAAGGAATATCCGGTTCAGCGGCCGGTTTATTATATCAGCGAGGTGCTTATTGAATCCAAGCAAAGGTATTCGCATTGGCAGAAGCTGGTCTATGGTGTTTTTATGGCCAGTCAGAAGTTGAAGCAGTATTTTCAAGGGCACCCCATCACAGTGGTCAGTTCAGCTCCCTTGGGTGGTATTATACAGAATCGGGAGGCGACTGGCCGGATTGCCAAGTGGGCTATAGAGCTTGGGCCACACGGACTAAAATACGTGCCTCGGACGGCAGTGAAGTCTCAAGCACTTGTTGATTTCATCAATGATTGGACGGAGTTACAAGCACCAGAGGAGAAGCCGGATCACACATATTGGACTATTCATTTTGACGGATCCAGGCAATTGGAAGGCTCGGGGGCTGGAGTCATATTAACTTCCCCACGAGGTGATAAGTTTTGTTATGTTCTCCGCTTAATGTTCCCTTGTACTAATAATGCAGCTGAGTACGAAGCCTTGCTCCATGGTCTCCGGATGGCTAAAGAGATGAATTTAAGCCGGGTTAAGTGCTTTGGTGACTCGGACCTAGTGGCTCAACAGGTGTCTGGCACTTGGGATTCTAAGGACCCGCTCATGGCTGCATATCGTTGGGAAGTGGATAATATTACAGGTTGTTTCAAGGGTTATCAAGTGGATCATGTGGACCGTCGGAAGAATGAAGCGGCGGATGCTTTAAGCCGGTTGGGCTCTCAGCGTAAACCGGTCCCGCCTAATGTCTTTTTGGACGTGTTGCACAACCCGTCAGTCAAGCTCCCAGGTGAGATGGATTTGGCTATCCCTGATCTGGAGGCTCAGTTGGTGGCAGCCCTGCATGTTATTCCGGATTGGACAGTTCCTTATCTTGCGTACATGAACCGGGGAGAGTTACCAGAGGATGAGATTCTGGCCAGGCAGATAGTCCGGCGATCCAAGTCTATGACGATTGTCAATGGTGAATTACATCATTGCAGTATATCAGGGGCGTTTCAACATTGTGTTTCTCCTGAGGAAGGCTGTGAAATCTTAAGAGAAATCCATGAAGGGGATTGTGGACACCATGCCGGTTCAAAGTCTCTGGTGGCAAAGGCATTTCGTCACGGGTTCTACTGGTTGACAGCGCATGCTGATGCAGAGGACTTGGTTAAACGGTGTGATGGATGTCAGAAATTTTCAAGGCGTGCTCATGTGCCGGCTCAAGAATTGAGGATGATCCCAATAACATGGTCGTTTGCAACTTGGGGGCTGGATATGGTTGGGCCTTTTAAAAGATCCAAGGATAAGAAAACCCACCTTTTGGTGGCAGTTGACAAATTTACCAAGTGGGTTGAAGCGGAGCCTGTCAGCAAGTGTGATGCAGCAACAGCGGTGCAGTTCATCAAGAAGGTGATTTTCCGGTTTGGTTTTCCACACAGTATCATTACTGATAACGGTACCAATTTGTCCAAGGGCGCTATGAAGGAGTTCTGTGAACGTGAGCACATCCGACTTGACGTGTCGTCAGTGGCACACCCCCAGTCCAATGGACAGGCAGAACGAGCTAATCAGGAAATCTTGCGAGGCATCAAACCCCGTCTTTTGGTACCGTTGCAAAGAACACCAGGATGTTGGGTTGATGAGCTACCATCTGTATTATGGAGTATCAATACTACGCCAAACCGGTCTACAGGATACACGCCATTTTTCATGGTCTATGGAGCAGAGGCAGTTCTCCCTAGTGACATCCGGCACGATTCGCCTCGTGTGGCAGCCTATGTTGAAGCAGACAATGAGACAGCATGGCAAGACGCTTTGGACCTATTGGACGAGGAGTGTGATATAGCGGCTGCCCGTTCGGCGATTTACCAGCAAGATCTTCGTCGCTATCACAGTCGCCGGGCTAGAACCAGAACTTTTCAAGAAGGAGATTTGGTGCTTCGACTCATCCAAGATCAAACGGATATGCACAAGTTATCCCCACCTTGGGAGGGACCTTTCGTGGTCAGCAAGAATTTGCACAACGGGTCGTACTATCTGATTGATATTCGAGGGCATCAAGACTCACGTACATAGCGGAGGAGACCAACAGGCCGTGGAATATAGCTCATCTTCGGCCTTACTATACTTGAGCCACCGGCTCTATCTATGTACATATCATGACAATGTATATATTATCTTTGATATATCAAACCGGAGCCTCAGCTAAAGCGGGGTCTCTGTCTTTCTCATCATGCGAGGTTACACGGAGTGGTTCTGTTTAAAGCGGCCTCCGGTTTACCCCTTGACATTTGTTTTTTATATATCACTGGGGGCCTTGGTCGTGTCCGAACCAACGAACACCCTTTGATAGGTGACAGCCACCAGATCATTTGGGGACATGGTCAAGTCTGAACCAGTCACGCCTCTTGGTCGGCCTAAGGCCACAAAATCACTTGGGGGCATGGTCGAACCCGAACCATTGTCACGCCTCTTGATCTGGCATATATGCCACGAGTCATTTGGGGACCTGGCTGACTTGAATCATTGTCACTCCTATTGGGGGCCTTGATCCTGTCCGACCATGGTAATACCATCTGAACAGCTCAGTATAGCATATTTTTGCAAATGGTTTTTATTATTGCCTTTGCTTCCATGTTGTTTCCATGGCTTGTTCGTGCTTTGCTTTTTTCGGATTTCTTTTATGCCAACAAGCATATTTTTTCCGGTTCAGCCAATGATTTTTGATCCCCCTTTTAAATCCAGAGGAGTCTGCCTGGTTTACCTTTTCCCTGTTAAACATCATGGAGTAACCAGGGGGCTCGTATTAAGTCAGTACGGTTTGTACGGGAGCTACCTTCTCCCTTTTTGACGGTAATGGTTTATAAAACCACCGCTTCAGGCTTGGCTAAAGCCAGCTTTATGCTCAAACATGGCAGGTATTTATGTATCATTTATTTGTTATATTACTGATACACATATCAAGATCATAATCCGGCTGACGGTATAACCGCCACCGAAGTTCAAATTTTTCTGATTGCAGGAAATATGAATTAAAGTTTTTCAAGCAAAAGCTTCAGTACTTATGCACGAAGGCATATTCCAGGCAGAAGTTTTAACTATCCTATTACAAGGCAGCATGGTGCTCAAACAAAATCATTGTTTTTGTGGAAGGATGTTGCAAATAGCTCTTCAAACCGGCTTCCGGTTCAAGCCTGCTCCTCATCCTCCGCCGCTTCAGCTTCTTCGTCTCTACCCATTGGCTGGAAATCAATAGTGGTCCAGTCAATTCCCATTAAAGCTTGGAAAACAGCCTCTTCATGGATCAGGGAAGACGGTTCAATATCAGGGGCGTAAGTGTGCTTACGGATTGGAGGAATCAGATTCTCCGCTTCAACAGTTGGGGCCGGCACTCGCTTGTTTTGATTATTATATTCCGCTTGATAATGCGTCAAATTTGCCTCTTCAGCTAGCTGGCAAGCCAGCGGGCACACTGCACGGTTTATGGCCCTTAAATCCTCTTCGTTGAATTCGGAGCCATCTTCTTTCAGACTGGGATAGCCTTGAGCTGCTTCCACAGGATCAAAGTCGGGCACCCATGCCTTTGCCCGGATTAAGGCATTGATGGCTCCGGTTCGGGCAGCGGATTTTTTCAGCTCCTCAATCCGGGCTGGAAGCATTGACAGCTTGCTAAGAGTGTCCTGGATTAAAGAGGGCGCCGGGTTGTTGTGAGAAGCTGTGGAGATGATCCGTTGGGCTCCGGTATACAATTGTTCCACCAAGGTGTAGGCAGCTTTTAATTTCTTCCGCACATCATTTCCTAAGTGCCCAATACGTGTGCCTACAACAAGATTGGAATGGTCTCAAACCGGATTTACGATACAGTAGATTCAAATTTATCACAGAAGTTACAAGGAGCTTACCAAAGATTGCAGCAGTCATGGAGTGTATTTGTCGTTGTACGGCCGTTAGTTCATCCACCACCGGTTTAAGGGCCGCTTCAGCATTTTCCGCTCTTTTGGTTAAACCGGCCTTCTCAGTGGCCCAGTCAGCCCGCTCTTTCTTGAAGCCTTCTTTCAGCCGTTCAGCAGTGCTCAAAGCGCTGGTTAATTCTTGCTTGGCCTTATCTGTTTCAGCCTGCTGGGTCTTCAGGGCCTCCTGCAAATTGGCAATCTGGTCCTCCTTGATTTTCACCTCAGCCTGCATACAGATGGCATTTTAAGCTTTGCATAGGCGATCCAAGAAATGGAAGTATCAACCACATAACAAAGTTATATGCCTGATACTTGGGGGCTAATGCACCTTCAATTTTTTGTATATTGCTAGATTACAAAGTCCCAAGCTCAATACAAGTATTCAACTTGGCACTTGGGGGCTAATGGCTATTTGATCAAGTTATGTTCTAAAGACAGCTTTTTATTTTTGAGCCCCGGTTTACTTATGCTAAGTGAGACCGGCCCTCGAGGGTTATGCCGACGAATTTCAAAAATGTTCAGGATCAAGTCCCAGTTTGGCCAAGGTCACAAACCGGCCCTTGGGGGCTACAAGGATGAATGCAATGGCAGAAAGGAAAGAAGGAATTTACCTCAAATTTATCCCTCATCATTTTAACCAAGCCAGCTTCACAGTCACGGCTAGTGTAAAGCCGGTTTAAATAACCAGAGTGAAGATCTTGAGCATTCAGAGCGGCGTATGTCTCTAATTCAACATCCCATTTTCCTTTGTTCAAAGAGGAAGAATCCTCTTTGATGGTATGCCTAGTAAGGGTGGCAGGATTCCTGGGTTCAGAGCGGCCTACGCCGGTAATCACAACATCATCATCTTATGACTCGCCTGTTTGGGTTGGCGCGGCCGGTTTGTCAATAGGAGTGTGGGATTTCTCAATCTGGACAGAGCTGGCAGGCGGATCAGCAGAGGCTGGAGTATTAATAAGACCTTCTTCAGGGATAACATCGTCTTGCAGAGGAGGATCATTGGGGATATCTTCACAAGTAAACACTTCATGATCCGGTGCTTGGTTATGTTCTGGGGCCACATCTTCTTCAGCCGCTCTATCCAGGCGGGCTTTCTTGCTTGGTTTCGGTTTAGCCCTGAAAGAAAAATAAAAAGTCAAGGAAAAGCGTAAGCCATTGCGCAGTATACTGGAAGCATATGTTCGGTTTAACTTACCCAGCAACTGTTTTCAAAGGTGGTAGCTGAGTGGCTGACGATTCACCAGACGATGAATGAGAAGTGACCTGATAATCGGAGTCGGATGGATTAAGAGGTTGACGGAAGAAACCCGCTTTACGATTTAAATCAATAAAAAGGTCGGAGACCTCGGAGCGGCGTTTTCGAACCGGACTGTTTGGCAAACCGGTAGAGGTAACTACCTGGCCACTGTGCCGGGTTGTGCGGCGAGCTTCGTGTTGCTGGGTCTTCATAAGAAATTGGGAATCCAAATAAGCAAGAGGATGAGAAAATTTAACTTTCCGGTTTGCCCGGCGAAATTTTGGTAAAGGCAAGATTTCTGAATCGGAAGAGAGGATGGTTACCTCAACGAAACCCGCATTGCTGGCTTCAGCATCATCCTGACAAGCATTATCATCAATAAGGCGTGTAAAAAGCAAGCCAAGTGAATCAAGTTCTACCTCAAGATCCGGATTACCCACATCATCATCAATGGCTGGGTCAGATGAAGCGGTGGTTTTTCTCTTATAAGCTGGTTTCTTGATAACCTTGGTCTTGGGCCGGGTTGGCCGTCCTACCTTTTCCGTTTTGTCTTGTGGAAGTTTCTTGCTCCAAAACGGATTATCGCCCTAGATCAGTAGTAATTAAATGTTAAACATATAAAACAGTAACCGGTTCAACAATAGAGCAATTAAAATATTACCGCTGGCGGTTTGTTGGTGGTGCAGTAAGGAGGCAGACCGGTTTGAGCACAGAGGTGCTCCGGTTCATTCAGCATCTTTTTTACAGATTCTGTGACTTCGTCATCAGGGAGTTGGATTTTAGTGTGTCGGAGTGGGTCATCGACACTATCAGTATATTCGCACATCAAACCAGGGCGCCGGCTTAGAGGCAGAATGCTCCATGATATCCAGCAGCGTGCAAGGTCTATTCCTGTTAAACCATTGGCCATGAAGGCCCGGAGCTTGGACAGTTGAGGGGCATATTTAATTCTCTCCTTGGTGCTTAGCCTTTGTGGAAAAGGGTGAGTGTTGTTGAGCCGTTCCGGACGGAAGCCAGGCAAGGGATTTTCATTGTCAGGGGAGGTATCCTTGCAATAAAACCAAGTTGCGTTCCACTCCTTGGGCTGAGTATGGAGTTTGACGTGGGGATAGGTGATTTCCTTCCTCTTCTGAATGGCCATACCGCCCAGTTCGGTATTAGGGCCGTCGGTGAATTCAGTACGGCGGTTTAGATGAAAGATATCTCTAAATAACTCGACTGAAGGCTCCTCTTGAAGGTATGCCTCAGAAAGTACTTGAAAGTGACATAGATTGGTGACGGAGTTGGGGCCAGTATCCTGTGGACGGAGTTGAAAGTTGGCTAACACATCCCGATAAAATTTAGAGCCGGGCGGTTTGAAGCCCCGGGCCATGTGATCTGCGAAGACCACGACCTCTCCTTCCTGGGGCTTGGGAGGACATTCATCTCCAGGAACCCTCTAGTGAATTGTATCTTTGCTATCCAAAGCGCCGATCAGAACTAGATCATTCAGCTGTGATTCTGTGACACGGGAGGGAACCCAGTTGCACTCGTATACTTGTTTGGCCATGACGAGATCTACAAGAAATAGGTGATCTGGTTCAAGGACATGCCGGATAAAAAGGTGTTGATCTGAATACGGTAAACCGGAGGCAGTACCCATAAACCGGTCTTCTACAGCGCGGCATCAGATGGATTCTGGCGGTTCAACCAGGGGACTAATGACATATATATCGGTTTAGCAATTTTTTCTCTATGGTGAAGTTAAACCGCCTGGCCTAAGCATCGGAAGCAATTGAAACTATGGATAACTAGTTATGCAGAAACAAATTTCACAAAATCGTGTTACAGCCGTGGATCTACAGCAAGCTCACAAAAACAGGAAATATTTCGAAGACTAAGGCGGAAATAGAAGTGAACCATTGAGCGGATATGTGCGGGAGATCTATGCGCTTGGATGAGAAATATCAGGCGGATGCTAAAGGGATCGCTACTAAGCACAGTAAGAGTTCACAGATGCATTCAAGGTCAGAGAACAGCTATGAACGTGCAATGAGCATCGCAAGAACATGGAACCCTAAGAACAGATCTAGGTTAAGAAGGAGAGAGGACTTACCGGGAACGGGGAAGATGCGGAAAGACGCCGCAACACTCTGGTACGTTCAGGTTGATGCAGCGGCCCGAGACGAGGCAGAGGTCGACGGTGGTGGCGGAGCTGCAAAGCCGGCGACGTGAGGAAGAAGAAGAAGAAGAAGGGACGAAGGGGAAGAGAAAGGAAATGACCCTTCGGTCTTATTTATAAGGCAACCGAGCTAGGTCAAACGCGCGAATCCAGGAGCTGTCATTAAGAGGATGTTATGAATTTCATAATGACGCCATGCCGGTTTACAGTAACCAAAACTGATGACGTCATGCCGGTTTACAGCAACCAAAAATGATGACGACATGGAGATTTGCCAATTAACAGAAGATATCCAAGACGCAAGATGGTGTGAAGGATTGACATGAACCAGTTCAAATCAATCTGGGCCTAATGTTGGGGATATTACCACTAGGCGTAAACCGGCCTACTTGGGCCGGGTTAACTTCATTAGTGGCGTAAACAGATGAAGGCCCAAGGCCTGTAGTCGGTTAGAGCATGTAGCCGTAAACCGGCCTGATGTATGACTTGTATTGTAAGTAAGGAATAGAGAGATACCAACCGAAATACGAGTATGAACCGGTTGGGACTCTATGAACCGACGGGCGTCACCCGTGTATATAAGGGGACGACCCGGTAGCGGTTCAAGATAGACAACCACAACTTGAGGCTAGGCGAAGCTTGTTTGCTCCCTAGCCATCAAGATCATATCAATTCCATCACAACTAGACGTAGGCTTTTACCTTCATCGAAGGGGCCGAACTAGTATAAAACCCTCGTGTCTTTGTGTCTGCTTTAAACCCCTTCAAGTAAACTCGTAGCGATGGCTCCACGACTAAGTCCTTTCGCTAGGACATCTGTCGTGACAAATCCACGACACACATGTACCTATACACACCCCCCCTTTGTGCACACATGTACCTAAACAGGTACTGGAAGTTACATAAACCTAAGTTCTAGCAATTTCTTTGGTCTATTTGGTCAGAACCGAAGACCGAATAATAAAGACCGAAGACCGAATAGTGAATAACCGAAAAGACCGAAAATGAAAGACCGAAAAGACCGAACCGAACAAACCGAAAAGAGCGAACGCCCGGGCTGACCTAAGAGGACTAAGGAAATATTTCTCAATTATGGAGGTAATAAAGAGTTCCTCGTATTGTCGTTACCCCTCAAAAAAAGAGTTCGTCGTAAAGAGTTACGTCGATGCAAGCTTTGACACCGATTCAAATAACTCCGAGTCTCAATCTGGATAAGTATTGAAAGTGGGAGCAATTAGCTAGAGTAGCTCCATGCAGAGCATTGTAGACATAGAAATTTGCAAAATACATACGAATCTGAATATGGTAGACCCGTTGACTAAACCACTCTCACAAGCAAAACATGATCATACCTTAGTACTCTTTGGGTGTTAATCACATGACAATGTGAACTAGATAATTGACTCTAGTAAACTCTTTGGGTGTTAGTCACATGGTGATGTCAACTATGGGGGTTAATCACATGCAGATGTGAACTAGATTATTAACTCTAGTTCAAGTCGGAGACTGAACGAAATATGCCCTAGAGGCAATAATAAAGTTGTTATTTATATTTCCTTATTCATGATAAAGGTTTACTATTCATGCTAGAATTGTATTGATCAGAAACCTAAATACATGTGTGAATATATAAACAAATACCTTGTCCCTAGTAAGCCTCTAGTAGACTAGCTCGTTGATAAAAGATGGTTAAGGTTTCCTAACCATAGACATGTGTTGTCATTTGATAACGGGATCACATCATTAGGAGAATGATGTGATGGACAAGACACATCCGTTAGCTTAGCATTATGATCGTTCAGTTTATTGCTATTGCTTTCTTCATGTCGAATATATATTCCTTCGACTATGAGATTATGCAACTCCTGGATACCGGAGGAATACCTTTTGTGCTATCAAACGTCACAAATGTAACTGGGTGATCATAAAGATGCTCTACATGTGTCTTTGAAGGTGTTTGTTGAGTTGGCATAGATCGAGATTAGGATTTGTCACTCCGAGTATCGGAGAGGTATCTCTGGGCCCTCTCGGGAATACACATCATAAGATTGCAAGCAAATGACTAAGGAGTTAGCTAGGAGGTGATGTATTGTGAAATGTGTAAAGAGACTTCACGCTAACAAGATTGAACTAGATATAGAGATACCGACGATCGAATCTCGGGCAAGTAACATACCGATAGACAAAGGGAACTACGTATGTTGTCATAACGGTTCGAGCGATAAAGATCTTCGTAGAATATGTAGGAGCCATTATGGGCATCCAGGTTCCGCTATTGGTTATTGACTGTAGAGGTGTCTCGGTCATGTATACATAGTTCTCGAACCCGTGGGGTCCGCATGCTTAACGTTCGTTGATGATATAGTGTTATATGAGTTATATGTTTTGGTGACGGAATGTTGTTCGGAGTCCCGGATAAGATCACGGACATGACGAGGAGTCTCGAAATGGTCGAGAGGTAAAGATTGATATATTTGATGATGGTACTTTGACACCGGAAGTGTTTTGGTACGTACTAGGAAAGAATCAGGTCACCAGAAGGTGTTTTGGGCACCCCCCTCCCCCCAGCAAGATATGGGCCTTATGGGCCAAAGGAGGGGACAGACCAGCCCACAAGGGGGCTGGTGTGCCCCCTCCCTTGTTTGGCCAGCCCTATAGAAGGAAAAGGGGAGGGCTAGCCCCTCCTTCCTTTCCTTCTCATGGGAGAAAGAAAAGGGGGGTGCCACCCTCCCCTGCCTTTCCCCGCACTCCAAATAAGGAAAGGGGTGTGGCTTGGGAGGGACCCCAAGTAGGATTCCCCCTACTTGGGCGCCTCCTTTGGCTACTCCTCCCTCCCTCCCACCTATATATGTGGCGAGGGGGCGCCACACAAGGAGACAACATTGTCTTTGCCGTGTGCGGCGCCCCTGTCAACCATTTACACCCCGGTCATATTTTCCTAGTGCTTAGGCGAAGCCCTGCGGAGATCACTTCACCATCACCACACCGTCGTGCTGTCGAAACTCATCTAATACCTCGCCGTCTTCCTGGATCAAGAAGGCGGAGGACGTCACCGAGCTGAACGTGTGCAGAACACGGAGGTGACGTGCGTTCGGTACTAGATCGGTTGGATCGCGAAGAAAGTTCGACTACATCAACCGTGTTGTCAAATGCTTTTGCTTACTGTCTACGAGGGTACGTAGACACACTCTTCCCCTCCCGTTGCTATGCATCTCCATGGATAGATCAATGCGTGTGCGTAGAATTTTTTTTGTTTTCCATGCAACGATTCCCAACAACATGATATTTGTGGCAAAGCCACCATTCATCATTGTTTTACATGTTATGCTAGATCATTGCACATCCTGGTACACTGCCATAGGCATTAATTTGTAGTCATTATTTTCATTTCAGAGTCGTAAGTAAATAAAAGTGTAATGTCTATTAGAGTGTGCATCTACCGGTGAGATACAAAAAAGAGGGAAAGTGCCCAAAATAATAGGTGAAAGTGCCTGATAACCCACAAGTATAGGGGATTGTTCGTAGCCTTTTTCGATAAATAAGAGTGTCGAACCCAATGAGGAGCTAAAGGTAGAACAAATATTCCCTCAAGTTCTATCGACCACCAATACAACTCTACGCACACTTTAACGTTTGCTTTGCCGGAAACAAGTATGAAACTATTTTGCAAGGATAAAACTACGAGTACTATGCAAGAATAAAAATATGGAAAAATTGCAAGCTAATAAAAGTGGAAAGCTTTTGTCGATAAGAAAGACATTTGTCCCTAGGCAATCGATAACAAGTACCGGTAATCATTCTTGTAATTTTATATGAGGGAGAGGCATGAGCTAACATATTTTCTCTACTTGGATCATATGCACTTATGATTGGAACTCTAGCAAGCATCCGCAACTACTAAAGATCATTAAGGTCATGAAACCCAACCATAGCATTAAGTATCAAGTCCTATTTACTCCCATACGCCATAACCCACCTATCCGTGTTTAAGCTTACGTCACTCTCGCAACACTGACAATAAGCAAACCATGAACATATTGCAACACCCTACAGCGAGGGCCCCTCACGTTTGCGTGAGAACGAGGGGCGCCATAGGACAGCACCATAAATAAAATATACAATCATACCAACCAAGATCACGATTAACCCACGGGACAAAACAGATCTACTCAAACATCATAGGATAACCATAGATCATTGGAAATAATATATGGAGTTGATCACCATGTTTAAGTAGAGATTACAGCGGGGAGAATAGGTGTTACACTGCTGCAAAGAGGGGGAGAGAGTTGGTGATGACGGTAGCAAGATTGTTGATGTAGATCATCGTCCCGATCGTTGCCCCGGCGGCACTCCGGCGCCACCGGAAGCGAGGGGAGAGAGCCCCATCCTTCTTATTATTCCTTGGCCTCCCCCATAGATGGGAGGAGGGTTCCCCCTCTGGTCCTTGGTCTCCATGGCCGCGGAGGGGCGGGAGCCCCTCCGAGATTGGATCCCCCTCTCTGTTCTCTTCTGTTTCACTGTTCCCAGACTTGGCCGAAAAGCGTTTCTTACATTCCCGGTGATCCGTAACTCGGATTGCGCTGAGTTTTTAACATGATTTTTTTAAGTATATAATCTTCCTTGCGCACAAAGTACAGCTCCATCCGACGTACGAGGTGGGTACAACCCACCACCGCGCGCCAGGCTCCTGACTTGTGCGCTAGTGTATTGTGCCCTGCGTGGGCCTCCGTTTGCGGTGATTCCAACTCCCAAAAATCACATATATTTCAAAATAATTCTCCGTAAATTTTCATCGCATTTGGACTTCGTTTGGTATGGATACTTCGTGATACAAAAAACATGCAGAAAACAGGAACTGGCACTGGGCACTGGATCAATAGGTTAGTCCAATAAATCATATAAAAAGTTGCCACAAGTATGTGATACGTCTCCAACGTATCTATAATTTTTTATTGTTCCATGCTATTATATTATCTGTTTTGGATGTTTAATGGGTTTTAATTTACCTTTTTATATTATAGTACAAATGCACGTGAGTTGCAACGGGCAAAAAAACTTATGCAATCATGTATCAAATGCTAGCGGACAAAGGTGGAAGATAAAGTTTAGCCTACTTAAAATCCTACAATTTTTCTTCTTTCTTTCACTGAAATATTCGGAGCTACAACGAAGGAAACGGGCTCATTGCCCCTGACTTTGCGCCACTATGATCCACAACGCTCGCGCCATCGGACAAACAGATCAGTAGGGGTAGGGCACATGAGTCGGTCCTGTTGGTTAAACACTCGAGCTAATCTCGCTAACCTGCTAACTGACGAAACTGATAGAGAAAACATAACAATAATGAAACAACTGCCATGGTAGTGAAATCTAACCGAACTTTTCTAAACCTACTGAACTCGCAAGGTTTATTCTAACAAAAACCTGCTTCGTGTGCCATTACGCGCCATTCATATCCAACTGTGATAAATGCTGAGATTGGGTTACCCTCGTCTCTGTGAGGTGCATATGCGCGTGTGTTGTCACGGGTTGCATTATCTTTTTTGGATCATGGAGTGTTGATACGAAGAGGCCAACCCAACGTCCTCTATTGACGCATATTTAAGGCCTACACTATCATCAGATGAAAGAATAGTGATGCATGAAATAGTCTTTTAGGAAGAAACATATAGTGTAATTCATTTAAATGATTTTTAGAGAATCATCGGAAGATTTGAATCCAATGATTTTATTCTGTAGATTTTTTGATTTGTAAGATTATATTTCAATCTTAATGGTTCTTTTCACTATTTGGGCTTGGTCCAAACGCAAGAAAAAATGATATTCTCTCATGATGCGTCTCTCACATACTCCCGTTTTAGTACAAATACGTGCATTTGCTCAGTAAAAAAATGCATTGTGCATGTCCTCCTTTTTGTGGGGGATTAAAAAATCAATCAGCTAATAGAAATAGCGCTGGTTAGTTCGAGCCAACACATACACCATCCATCACGTCACGTGTACCTCGCTCTAGAGAGGCCGCGCTTCAAAGCTTATCCGTTCGTCTCCACCTCCACCGCTCTCGTTCTATTCTATCTCTCCATCTCTCTGCTCTCGCATCCCTCCCGAGCACCCGTTGCTTCCAGTCGGCCTGACGAGTGGCGACTGTTGACGAGCTACCGCTGGAAACCCCGACGACTACCCCACGGGTAGCTTCCCCCGGTAGTGCGCCGCTACCAGCAACCCCATCTCCAGCTCCTCCCCCTCGCCGTCACCGGAGCCCGGAGGCCACCACCATGCAAAGCCTCCATCGTGGCGGTGGCGCCGGGCGGGGCTTCTCTTCGCCTCCCAGCTAGCCTGTTTCATGCGCCCCCCTCGTGGCGGTCAGCTCGGCACTCCGTACGCGCGTTGGTGCGTCTCTCGGTGGCAGATCCGGGGAGGCTGTGCTCCCATGGCCAAACCCGTGACTCCCGCGCGGCGCCTTGCCCCTCCGCTTCCTTCAAAGGAGGCCCGGTGCGACGCATCCTCGATCTACATCATTCGGCTCCACCCACCCTCCCTCCTCGACCTCTCGGTAATATTGGCTCGGCCCGGCCATCCTAGATTCCACATCCCCACGCGTGTGCCCGGCCGTCGGATCCGGTGGAAGCAAGGATCGGCCCCTATAGGTGAATCGGAAGAGAAGAGAGCGGGTCGTCGCCTGCAGCCGCCGCTCATGGATGTCCATGTTGTCCATCAGGTAAATCGAGAAAGAACAGGGCGAGGTGAATTAGGCGGGTGGCGGCGGCGGAAGGAACCTCCCGTCGTCCTCTGCTCCGGCCGCCTCTTGGCTAGCCGACGCCCGTGCCTCCTTGCCTTCCCTTTGTCCTCTTCTCCGGCCGCCCCTTGGCTAGCCGACGCCGGTGCCTCCTTGCCTTGGACGCCTCTGCCTCCTCATGTAGCCCGACAACCACCGCTCCTGCTCCACCTCGCCGCGTGGCAGAAGCCATCTCCGCCACACACGCCCCGGCGAGCATCCTCCATCCCTCGCGCAATCCACGGCGGCCGCTAGCGCACGACAGAATGGGTGCTATGGATAAGAGGAAGGCGTTCTTTTCTATAAATAAAGTACCGCGGGTGGAATACATACGAGTACAGGGTTTACTTTTGTAAAATTTGAATCGTTTTCTCATATCTGCTTAGACAGGGATTGCGGGTCGAATTCTTAGAAAGAGAGGGTGTTTTTTACAAAATTGCTGACGACGTACGACCAGAAGCAATCGCTGGTTTACTATTATTACAGAGAGATTTTTGGAACTAACCTACTAACCAAAGGCCCAGTACAAATTGCTGTATTTTGCCTCTTTCAGTGTTTCACAGAAAAGGAATATCAAACGGAATCCAAATGGAATACCAAAGGCCCAGTGCAAATTGCTGTTTTTTTTGCCTATTTCAGTGTTTCGCAGAAAAGGAATATCAAACGAAATCCAAATGGAATGAAATCTTCGGAGAGTTATTTTTGGAACAAATGTGATCCAGGAGACTTGGAGTGGTCGTCAAGAAAGAAGCGAGGAGGCCACGAGGCAGGGGGCGCGCCCCTCACCCTCGTGGGCCCCTCGCAGCTCCATCGATGTACTTCTTCCTCCTATATATACCCATATACCCCGAAAACATCCAGGAGCACCACGAAACCATATTTCACCGTCGCAACCTTCTGTACCAAGAGATCCCATCTTGGGGCCTTTTTCGGATCTCCACCGAAGGGGGAATCAATCACGAAGGGCTTCTACATCAACACCATAGCCTTTTCGATGATGTGTGACTAGTTTACCATAGACCTTCGGGTCCATAGTTATTAGCTAGATGGCTTCTTCTCTCTCTTTGGATCTCAATACAAAGTTCTCCTCGATCTTCTTGGATATCTATTTGATGTAATTCTTTTTGCGGTGTGTTTGTCGAGATCCGATGAATTGTGGGCTTATGATCAAGATTATCTATGAATAATATTTGATTCTTCTCTGAAATCTTTTATGTATGATTTTTTATCTTTGCAAGTCTCTTAGAATTATCAGTTTGGTTTGGCCTATTAGATTGATCTTTCTTGCAATAGGAGAAGTGCTTAGCTTTGGATTCAATCTTGCGGTGTCCTTTCCCAGTGACAGCAGGGGTAGCAAGGCACGTATTGTATTGTCGCCATCAAGGATAAAAAGATGGGGTTTATATCATATTGCTTGAGTTTATCCCTTTACATCATGTCATCTTGCCTAAATGCATTACTCTGTTCTTATGAACTTAATACTCTAGATGCATGCTGGATAGCGGGCGATATGTGGAGTAATAGTAGTAGATGCAGAATCGTTTCGGTCTACTTGTCGTGTACGTGATGCCTATATACATGATCATGCCTAGATAGTCTCATAACTATGCACTTTTCTATAAATTGCTCGACAGTAATTTGTTTACCCATTGTAATACTTATGCTATCTTGAGAGAAGCCACTAGTGAAACCTATGGGCCCCGGGTCTATTTTTCATTATATAAGTTTCCAATCTATTTTATTTTGCAATTTTTATTTTCCTATCTATGTCATAAAAATACCAAAGATATTTATCTTATTATCTCTATCAGATCTCACTCTGGTAAGTGACCGTGAAGAGATTGACAACCCCTTTATCGCGTTGGTTGTGAGGTTCTTATTTGTTTGTGTAGGTGCGAGGTGACTTGCATGTAGTATCCTACTGGATTGATACCTTGGTTCTCAAAAACTGAGGGAAATGCTTATGCTACTTTACTGCATCACCCTTTCCTCTTCAAGGAAAAACAAACACAGTGCTCAAGAGGTAGCAAGAAGGATTTCTGGCGCCGTTGCTGGGGAGATCTACGCACAGGTCAAGACATACCAAGTACCCATCACAAACTCTTATCCCTCGCATTACATTATTTCCCATTTTCCTCTCCCCCACTTCACCCTTGCCATTTTATTTGCCCTCTTTTCCGCTCGCCTCTTTTTCATTCGCCTCTTTTTCGCTCTCTTCTTGTGTGCTTGTGTGTTTGATTGTTTGTCACGATTGCTCAAGATAATACTAAATTGTGTGATTTTTTCAATACCAACAATAATGATTTTATTAGAACTCCGATTGCTCCTCTTACCGATGCTGAATCTTGTGAAATTAATACTGCTTTGCTGAATCTTGTCATGAAAGATCCGTTTTCTGGCCTTCCTAGTGAAGATGTCGCTACCCATCTAAACAGCTTTGTTGATTTATGTGATATGCAAAAGAAGAAAGATGTGGATAATGATATTGTTAAATTGAAGCTATTTCTGTTTTCGCTTAGAGATCGTGCTAAAACTTGATTTTCTTCTTTGCCTAAAAATAGTATTGATTCATGGAATAAGTGCAAAGATGCTTTTATCTCTAAGTATTTTCCTCCCGTTAAGATCATCTCTCTTAGAAATGATATTATGAATTTTAAGCAACTTGATCATGAGCATGTTGCACAAGCATGGGAGAGGATGAAATTAATGATTCGCAATTGCCCTACTCATGGTTTGAATTTATGGATGATCATACAAATTTTTTATGCCGGATTGAATTTTGCTTCTAGAAATCTTTTAGATTCGGCCGCGGGAGGCACTTTTATATAAATCACTTTAGGAGAAGCTACCAAACTCCTAGATAATATTATGGTTGCTTATTCTCAATGGCACACCGAAAGATCTACTAGTAAAAAGGTTCATGCTATAGAAGAAATTAATGTTTTGAGTGGGAAGATGGATGAACTTATGGAATTGTTTGCTAATAAGAGTGTTTCTTCTGATCCTAATGATATGCCTTTGTCTACTTTGATTGAGAATAATAATGAATCTATGGATGTGAATTTTGTTGGTAGGAACAATTTTGGTAACAGCGCATATAGAGGAAACTTTAATCTTAGGCTGTATCCTAGTAATTCCCCTGACAATTATGGTAATTAATACAACAATTATTATGGGAATTATAATAAGATGCCCTCTGATTTTGAATCTAGTATTAAAGAATTTATTAGTTTGCAAAAGAGTTTCAATGCTTTGATTGGAGAAAAATTGTCTAAGATTGATGAGTTGGCTAGGAACGTGGATAGAATTTCTCTTGATGTTGATTCTTTGAAACTTAGATCTATTCCACCTAAGCATGATATAAATGAGTCTCTCAAATCCATGACAATTTCCATTGATGAGTGCAAAGAAAGAACCGCTAGGATGCGTGCTAAAAAAGATTGCTTTATAAAAGCGTGTTCTTCTAGTTTTGATGATAATAAGGATGAAGATCTAAAAGTGATTGATGTGTCTCCTATTAAATCTTTGTTTTGCAATATGAATCTTGATAATGATGGGACTGGAGATGAGTCAACTTTAGTTAAAAGGCGTCCCAATGATTCGGAATTTTTACATCTTGATGCAAAAATTAATAAAAGTGGGATTGAAGAGGTCAAAACTTTACATAGAAATGAACCCACTATTTTGTATTTCAAGGGATTTAATTATGATAATTTCTATTTGATAGATTGTATTTCCTTGTTGCAATCCGTGCTAAATTCTCCGCATGCTTATAGTCAAAATAAAGCTTTTACCAATCATATCGTTGATGCTTGAATGTAATCTTATGAAGAAAAGCTTGAATTAGAAGTTTCTATCCCTAGAAAACTTCATGATGAGTGGGAACCTATTATTAAAATTAAAATTAAAGATCATTACTGATATGCTTTATGTGATTTGGGTGCTAGCGTTTCCACGATTCCAAAAACTTTGTGTGATGTGTTAGGTTTCCGTAAATTTGATGATTGTTCTTTAAATTTGCATCTTGCGGATTCCACTATTAAGAAACCTATGGGAAGGATTAATGATGTTCTTATTGTTGAAAATAGGAATTATGTGCCCATAGATTTCATTGTTCTTGACATTGATTGCAATCCTACATGTCCCATTATTCTTGGTAGACCTTTCCTTAGAACGATTGATGCAATTATTGATATGAAAGAAGGAAATATTAGATTCCAATTTCCGTTAAGAAGGGCATGGAACACTTCCCTAGAAATAAAATTAAATTACCTTATGAATCTATTATGAGAGCCACTTATGGATTGCATACCAAAGATGATAATACCTAGATCTATTCTTGTTTTTATGCCTAGCTAGGGGCGTTAAACGATAGCGCTTGTTGGGAGGCAACCCAATTTTATTTTTGTTTCTTGCTTTTTGGTTCTGTTTAGTAATAAATAATTCATCTAGATTTTGTTTATATGTGGTTTTATGCTTTTAGCTAGTGTTTGTGCCATGTAGAACCTTTGGGAAGACTTGGGGGAAGTTTTTGCGATCTTGCTGTAAAAAACAGAAACTTTAGCGCTCACGAGATTTGCTGCCATTTTTTACTGGAGAGTGAGATTAGGTTGATTCTTTTTCAGTATGATTAATAGACAAATTCCTCACGTCCACCAATTTATTTCAGAATTTGTGGGGTCACAGAAGTATTCGAAGCCTACAGATTACTACAGACTATTCTGTTTTGACAGATTCTGTTTTTCGTGTGTTGTTTGCTTATTTTGATGAATCTATGGCTAGTATCGGGGGGTATGAACCATAGAGAAGTTGGAATAAAGTAGGTTTAACACCAATATAAATAAATAATGAGTTCATTACAGTACCTTAAGTGATGGTTTGTTTTCTTATACTAACGGAGCTCATGAGATTTTCTGTTGAAGTTTTGTGTTGTGAAGTTTTCAAGTTTTGGGTAAAGATTTGATGGATTGCGGAACAAGGAGTGGAAATATCCTAAGCTTGGAGATTCCCAAGGCACCCCAAGGTAAAATTCAAGCACAACCAAAATCCTAAGCTTGGGGATGCCCCGGAAGGCATCCCCTCTTTAGTCTTCGTCCATCGGTAACTTTACTTGATGCTATATTTTTATTCACCACGTGATACGTGTTTTGCTTGGAGTGTCTTGTATGATTTGAGTATTTGCTTTTTAGTTTACCACAATCATCCTTGTTGTACACACTTTTTTTAGAGACGCACATGAATCGGAATTTATTAGAATATTCTATGTGCTTCACTTATATCTTTTGAGCTAGATAATTTTGCTCTAGTGCTTCACTTATATCTTTTTAGAGCACGGTGGTGGTTTTATTTTATAGAAAGTATTGATCTCTCATGCTTCACTTATATCATTTTGAGAGTCCTCTAGAACATCATGGTAATTTTCTTTGGCTATAAAATTAGTCCTAATATGATAGGCATCCAAGATGGGTATAATAAAAACTATCATAAAAAGTGCATTGAATACTATGAGAAGTTTGATACTTGATGATTGTTTTGAGATATGAAGATGGTAATATTAGAGTCATGCTAGTTGAGTAGTTGTGAATTTGAGAAATACTTGTGTTAAAGTTTGTGATTCCCATAGCATGCACGTATGGTGAACCGTTATGTGATGAAGTCGGAGCATGATTTATTTATTGATTGTCTTCCTTATGAATGGCGGTCGGGGATGAGCGATGGTCTTTTCCTACCAACCTACCCCCCTAGGAGCATGCACGTAGTACTTTGTTTCAATAACTAATAGATTTTTGCAATAAGTATGTGAGTTCTTTATGACTAATGTTGAGTCCATGGATTATACACACTCTCACCCTTCCACCATTGCTAGCCTCTCTAGTACCGCGCAACTTTCGCCGGTACCATAAACCCACAATATACCTTCCTCAAAACAGCCACCATACCTACCTATTATGGCATTTTCATAGCCATTCCGAGATATATTGCCATGCAACTTACCACCGTTCTGTTTATTATGACACGCTTCATCATTGTCATATTGCTTTGCATGATCATGTAGTTGATATCGTATTTGTGGCAAAGCCACCTTTTATAATTCGTTCATACATGTCACTCATGAGTCATTGCACATCCCGGTACACCGCCGGAGGCATTCACATAGAGTCATATTTTGTTCTAAGTATCGAGTTGTAATTTTTCAAGTTGTAAGTAAATAAAATTGTGATGATCATCATTATTAGAGCATTGTCCCATGTGAGGAAAGGATGATGGAGACTACGATTCCCCCACAAGTCGGGATGAGACTCCGGACGAAAAAAAAGTAAGGCCATAAAAAAGAGAGAAGGCCCAAAAACTAAGAGAAAAAGAGAGAAGGGACAATGTTACTATCCTTTTACCACACTTGTGCTTCAAAGTAGCACCATGATCTTCATGATAGAGAGTCTCTTATGTTGTCACTTTCATATACTAGTGGGAATTTTACAATATAGAACTTGGCTTGTATATTCCAATGGTGTGCTTGATACGTCTCCAACGTATCTATAATTTTTGATTGCTCCATGCTATATTATCTACTGTTTTGGACATTATTGGGCTTTACTATCCACTTTTATATTATTTTTGGGACTAACCTACTAACCGGAGGCCCAGCCCAGAATTGCTATTTTTTGCCTATTTTAGGGTTTCGAAGAAAAGGAATATCAAACGGAGTCCAAACGGAATGAAACCTTTGGGTACGTGATTTTCTCAACGAACAAGACCCGGGAGACTTGGACCCTACGTCAAGAAACAAAAGAGGAGGCCACGAGGTAGGGGTGTGCGCCTACCCCCCCCCCAGGCGCGCCCTCCACCCTCGTGGGCCCCCTGTTGCTCCACCGACGTACTCCTTCCTCCTATATATACCTACGTACCCCCAAACGATCAGATACGGAGCCAAAACCCTAATTCCACCGCCGTAACTTTCTGTATCCACGAGATCCCATATTGGGGCCTGTTCCGGAGCTCCGCCGGAGGGGGCATCGATCACGGAGGGCTTCTACATCATCACCATAGCCCCTTCGATGAAGTGTGAGTAGTTCACCTCAGACCTACGGGTCCATAGTTACTAGCTAGATGGCTTCTTCTCTCTTTTTGAATCTCAATACAATGTTCTCCCCCTCTCTTGTGGAGATCTATTCGATGTAATCTTCTTTTTGCGGTGTGTTTGTTGAGACCGATGAATTGTGGGTTTATGATCAAGTCTATCTATGAACAATATTTGAATCTTCTCTGAATTCTTTTATGTATGATTGGTTATCTTTGCAAGTCTCTTCGAATTATCAGTTTGGTTTGTCCTACTAGATTGATCTTTCTTGCAATGGGAGAAGTGCTTAGCTTTGGGTTCAATCTTGTGGTGTCCTTTCCCAGTGACAGTAGGGGCAGCAAGGCACATATTGTATTGTTGCCATCAAGGATAACAAGATGGGGTTTTCATCATATTGCATGAGTTTATCCCTCTACATCATGTCATCTTGCTTAAGGCGTTACTCTGTTTTCATTAACTTAATACTGTAGATGCATGTTGGATAGCGGTCGATGAGTGGAGTAATAGTAGTAGATGCAGGCAGGAGTCGGTCTACTTGTCTCGGACGTGATGCCTATATACATGATCATACATAGATATTCTCATAACTATGCTCAATTCTGTCAATTGCTCAACAGTAATTCGTTCACCCACCGTAGATTACTTATGCTCTTGAGAGAAGCCACTAGTGAAACCTATGGCCCCCAGGTCTATCTTCATCATATTAATCTTCCAATACTTAGTTATTTCCTTTGCTTTCTACTTTGCTTTTATTTTACTTTGCATCTTTATCATAAAAATACCAAAAATATTATCTTATCATATCTATCAGATCTCACTCTCGTAAGTGGACGTGTAGGGATTGACAACCCCTTATCGCGTTGGTTGCGAGGATTTATTTGTTTTGTGCAGGTACGAGGGACTCGCGCGTAGCCTCCTACTAGATTGATACCTTGGTTCTCCAAAACTGAGGGAAATACTTACGCTACTTTGCTGCATCATCTCTTCCTCTTCGGGGAAAACCAACGCAGTGCTCAAGAGGTAGCAAGAAGGATTGTTGGCGCCATTGCCGGGGAGTCTACGCAAAAGTCAATATACCAAGTACCCATCACAATCCCTATCTCCTGCATTACATTATTTGCCATTTGCCTCTCGTTTTCCTCTCCCCCACTTCACCCTTGTCGTTTTATTCGCCCTCTCTCTCTATCCTCCCTCTCATTCTCTATTTACTTCTTTTTGCCCGCTTGCTTTTTGTTTGCTTGTGTGTTAGTTTGCTTGCTTGTCTCGATGGGTCAAGATAAAACTAAATTGTGTGACTTTACCAATGCCAACAACAATAATTTTATTAGCACTCCGATTTCTCCTCTTACCGATGTTGAATCTTGTGAGATTAAAACTGCTTTGTTGGATCTTGTCATGAAAGATCCGTTTTCCGGCCTTCCTAGTGAAGATGCCGCTACCCATCTGAATAGCTTCGTTGATTTGTGTGATATGCAAAAGAAGAAAGATGTGGATAATGATATTGTTAAATTGAAGCTATTTCCTTTTTCGCTTAGAGATCGTGCTAAAGCTTGGTTTTCGTCTTTGCCTAAAAATAGTATTGATTCATGGAATAAGTGCAAAGATGCTTTTATCTCTAAGTATTTTCCTCCTGCTAAGATCATCTCCCTTAGAAATGATATTATGAATTTTAAGCAACTTGATCATGAACATGTTGCACAAGCTTGGGAGAGGATGAAATTAATGATACGTAATTGCCCGACTCATGGTTTGAATTTGTGGATGATTATACAAAAATTTTATGCCGGATTGAATTTTGCTTCTAGAAATCTTTTAGATTCGGCCGTGGGAGGCACTTTTATGGAAATCACTTTAGGAGAAGCTACTAAACTCCTAGATAATATTATGGTTAATTATTCTCAATGGCATTGAGGGAGTCCTGGATTAGGGGGTCTCCGGACAGCCGGACTATATCCTTTGGCCGGACTGTTAGACTATGAAGATACAAGATTGAAGACTTCGTCTCGTGTCCGGATGGGACTCTACTTGGCGTGGAAGGCAAGCTAGGCAATACGGATATGGATATCTCCTCCTTTGAAACCGACCTTGTGTAATGCTAGCCCTCTCCGGTGTCTATATAAACCGGAGGGTTTTAGTCCGTAGGACACAACAGACAATCATACCATAGGCTAGCTTCTAGGGTTTAGCCTCTCTGATCTCGTGGTAGATCTACTCTTGTACTACCCATATCATCAATATTAATCAAGCAGGACATAGGGTTTTACCTCCATCAAGAGGGCGCGAACCTAGGTAAAACATTGTGTCCCCTGCCTCCTGTTACCATCCGGCCTAGATGCACAGTTCGGGACCCCCTACCCGAGATCCGCTGGTTTTGACACCGACATTGGTGCTTTCATTGAGAGTTCCTCTGTGTCGTTGCCATTAGGCTTGATGGCTCCTACTATCATCGATAGCGATGCGGTTTAGGGTGAGACTTTTCTCCCCAGACAGATCTTCGTGTTCGGCGGCTTTGCACTGCGGGCCAATTCGCTTAGCCATCTGGAGCAGATTGAAAGTTACGCCCCAGCCCACCAGGTCAGGTTTGGAAGCTTAAACTACACGGCCGATATCCATGGAGATTTGATCTTCGACGGATTCGAGCCTCTGCCTTGTGCGCCACGCGGTCACGATGAGCATGACTTAGCTCTCCCATCGGACAGTGTCAAGGAGATCACACCGGCAACCGCTCCGACCCTCAATTCGGAGCCAGTTGCGCCTTCCGCAGACGGGTGGATGGACCCCGCCACGGAGGCCTTACCCTCAGCGGCGATCGAGCCGAACACCGACCTTGCCTTGCACAAGAGTCGTGTTGTTAAACTGCTGGATCCTTCTCCGGCCACGGACTCCGAACCGCCTGCGCCCGTTCCTATCGAATACGATTGGGCGCCGATCATGGAGTTTACCTCCGCGGATATTTTTCAGCACTCGCCCTTTGGCGACATACTGAACTCATTAAGGTCTCTCTCCTTGTCAGGAGGATCCTGGCCGAACTATGTCCGGCAGGGCTGGGATGCGGACGACGAAGAAATTCGAGGCCCACCCACCACCCACTTAGTAGCCACTGTCGATGACTCAACTGAAATGCTCGACTTCGACTCCGAAGACATCGACGGTATGGACGACGATGCGGGAGGCGAAGAGGAACCACCGCCCACAGGGCACTGGACGTCCACCTCATCATATGATGTATACATGTGTTGGGGATCGTAGCAAAAATTTAAAATTTTCTACGCATCACCAAGATCAATCTATGGAGTAATGTAGCAACGAGGGGAAGGGGAGTGCATCTACATACCCTTGTAGATCGCTAAGCGGAAGCGTTGCAAGAACGCGGATGAAGGAGTCATACTCGTAGCGATTTAGATCGCGGTTGATTCCGATCTAAGCGCCGAACCACGGCGCCTCCGTGTTCAACACACATGCAGCCCGGTGACGTCTCCCACGCCTTGATCCAGCAAGGGGAGAAGGAGAGGTTGGGGAAGACTCCGTCCAGCAGCAGCACGACGGCGTGGTGGTGGTGGAGGAGCGCGGAACTCCAGCAGGGCTTCGCCAAGCACTACGAGAGACAAGGAGGGAGAGAGGTAGGGCTGCGCAAGAGGGAGATGATCTCGTGTGTCTTGCAGCCCCCAATACCTCAAGTATATATAGGGGAAGGGGAGGGGTTGTGCCCCCATCTAGGGTTCCCTCCCTAGGGGTGGCGGCAGCCCCAAAACCCATCTAGGGTGGCGGCCAAGGGGGGAGAGAGGGGGGCGCACCTAGGGTGGGCCTTAAGGCCCATCTGGACCTAGGGTTTGCCCCCTCCCACTCTCCCTTGCGCCTTGGGCCTTGGTGGGGGGCGCACCAGCCCACCTGGGGCTGGTCCCCTCCCACACTTGGCCCACGCAGCCTTCTAGGGCTGGTGGCCCCACCTGGTGGACCCCCAGGACCCTCCCGGTGGTCCCGGTACGTAACCGATAGCACCCGAAACCTAAAACGGGACTTCCCATACATAAATCTTTACCTCCGGACCATTCTGAAACTCCTCGTGACGTCCGGGATCTCATCCGGGACTCCAAACAACATTAGGTAACCGCGTACATACTTTCCCTATAACCCTAGCATCATCGAACCTTAAGTGTGTAGACCCTACGGGCTCGGGAGTCATGCAGACATGGCCGAGACAACTCTCCGGTCAATAACCAACAGCGGGATCTGGATACCCATGTTGGTTCCCACATGCTCCACGATGATCTCATCGGATGAACCATGATGTCAAGGATTCAATCAATCCCGTATACAATTCCCTTTGTCTATCTGTACGATACTTGCCCGAGATTCAATCGTCGGTATCCCGATACCTTGTTCAATCTCGTTACCGGCAAGTCTCTTTACTCGTTCTGTAACACATCATCCCGTGATCAACTCCTTGGTCACATTGTGCACATTATGATGATGTCCTACCGAGTGGGCCCAGATATACCTCTCTGTTACACGGAGTGACAAATCCCAGTCTCGATTCGTGCCAACCCAACAAACACTTTCGGAGATACCCGTAGTGCACCTTTATAGCCACCCAGTTACGTTGTGATGTTTGGCACACCCAAAGCACTCCTACGGTATCCGAGAGTTGCACAATCTCATGGTCTAAGGAAATGATACTTGACATTAGAAAAGCTTTAGCATACGAACTACACGATCTTGTGCTAGGCCTAGGATTGGGTCTTGTCCATCACATCATTCTCCTAATGATGTGATCCTGTTATCAACGACATCCAATGTCCATGGTGATGAAACTGTAACCATCTATTGATCAACGAGCTAGTCAACTAGAGGCTTACTAGGGACATGGTGTTGTCTATGTATCCACACATGTATCTGAGTTTCCTATCAATACAATTCTAGCATGGATAATAAACGATTATCATGAACAATGAAATATAATATAATAATAACTAATTTATTATTGCCTCTAGGGCATATTTCCAACGGTCTCCCACTTGCACTAGAGTCAATAATCTAGTTCACATCGCCATGTGATTAACACTCACAGGTCACATCCCCATGTGACCAACATCCAAAGAGTTTACTAGACTCAATAATCTAGTTCACATCACTATGTGATTAACACTCAATGAGTTCTAGGTTTGATCATGTTATGCTTGTGAGAGAGGTTGTAGTCAACGGGTCTGCAATATTCAGATCCCTATGTATTTCGCAAAACTTTATGTCATATCGTAGATGCTGCTACCACGTTCCACTTGGAGCTATTCCAAATTGTTGCTCCATTATATGTATCTGGTATCTCTACTCAGAGCTATCCGGATAGGTGTTAAGCTTGCATCGACGTAACTCTTTACGTCGAACTCTTTATCACCTCCATAACCGAGAAACATTTCCTTATTCCTCTAAGGATAATTTTGACCGCTATCTGGTGATCTACTCCTAGATCACCTTTGTACCCTCTTGCCAGACATGCGGCAAGGCACACATCAGGTGCGGTACTCAGCATGGCATACCGTATAGAGCCTATGACAAAAACATAGGGGACGACTTCGTCCTTCCTCTTTCTTCTGCCGTGGTCAATCTTTGAGTCTTACTCAACTTCACACCTTACAACTCAGGTAAGAACCACTTCTTTGACTGATCTATTTTGAACTCCTTCAAAAACATGTCAAGGTGTGCGTTCTTTGAAAGTATCATCAGGCGTCTTGATCTATCTCTATAGATCTTGATGCCCAATATGTAAGCAGTTTTATCCAGGTCTTCCTTTGAAAATCACTCTTCAAACAACCGTTTATGCTTTCCATAAATTCTACATTATTTTGAATCAACAATATGTCATCCACATATACTTATCAGAAATGTTGTAGTGCTCCCACTCACTTTCTTGTAAATACAAGTTTCTAGCAAACATTGTATAAACCTAAAAGCTTTGATCACTCCATCAAAGCATATATTCCGACTCCGAGATGCTTGCTCTAGTCCATAGAAGGATTGCTGGAGCCAGCATACCTTTTAGCATCCTTAGGATCGACAAAACCTTTTATTGTATCACATACAACTTTTTGTTACGAAAACTGGTAAGAAAACTTGTTTTGACATCCATCTGTCAGATTTCATAATCGAAAAATACAGCTAATGCTAACATGATTCCGACGGACTTAAGCTTTGCTACGGCTGAGAAATTCTCATCGTAGTCAACTCCTTGAACATGTGAAAAGACTTTTTCCCACAAGTTGAGCTTCATAGATGGTAACATTACCGCCCAGGTCCGTCTTCTTCTTAAAGATCCATTTATCTTAATGGCTTGCCGATCATCGGGAAAGTCCACCAAAGTCCATACTTTGTTCTGATACATGGATCCTATCTCGGATTTCATGGCTTCTAACCATTTGTCGGAATACGGGCCCACCATTGCTTCTCCATAGCTCGTAGGTTCATTGTTGTCTAACAACATGATATCTAAGACAGGATTACCATACCACTCAGGAGTAGTACATATCCTTGTCGACCTACGAGGTTCGATAGCAACTTGATCCGAAGCTTCATGATCACTATCATTAACTTCCTATTCAACAGATGTAGGCGCCACAGAAAACATCTTTCTGTGTTGCATCACTCTCTGGTTGAAGTAAAGGTTCGACAACCTCATCAAGTTCTATCTTCCTCCCACTCAATTCTTTCGAGAGAAACTCCTTCTCGAGAAAGGACCCGTTCTTAGCGACAAACAATTTGCCATCGGATCTGAGATAGAAGGTATACCAAACTGTCACCTTTGGGTATCCTATGAAGATGTGTTTGTCCGCTTTGGGTTCGAGCTTCTCTGGCTGAAGCCTTAAGCATCGCAGCCCCAAACATTAAGAAACGACAATTTTGGTTTCTTGCCAAACCATATTCATATGACGTCATCTCAACGGACTTATATGGTGTCCTATCTAAAGTGAATGCAGCTATCTCTAACGCATATCCTCAAAATGAAAACGGTAGATCGGTAAGAGACATCATAGATCGCACCATATCTCATAAGGTTCGATTATGATGTCTGGACACACCATTACCCTATGGTGTTCCAGGTGGCTTCAACTATGAAACAATTCCATAATGTCTTAAGTGAATACCAAACTCATAACTCAGAAAATCCCCCTTTGATCAGATCGTAGGAACATGATCTTCTTGTTATGACGATTCTTAACTTCACTCTGAAATCGCTTGAACTTTTCAAATGTTTTAGACTTGTGCTTCATTAAGTAAATATACCTATATCTACCCAAATCGTCAGTGAAGATGAGAAAATAGCGATATCCATCGCACGCTTCAATTCTCATTGGATCACATGCATCAGCATGTATGATTTCCAACAAGTCACTTGCCCATTTCATTGTACCTAAAAACGGGGTCTTAGTCATCCTGCCCATGAGGCATGGCTCGCATGTGTCAAGCGATTCAAAATCAAGTGACTCCAAACATCCATCGATATGGAGTTTCTTCATGCATCTTACGCCAATATGACCTAAGCGGCAGTGCCACAAGAAAGTGGTACTATCATTATTAACTCTACATCTTTTGGCGTGAACATGTGTATTACCACGACCGAGATTCACTGAACCATTCACATAGGGTGCATGACCATGAAAGGTATTATTCATGTAAACAGAATAACCATTATTCTCTAACTTAAATGAATAACCGTATTGCAATGAGCATGATCTAATCATATTCATGCTCAACGTAGACACCTGATAACATTTATCTAGGTTCAATACTAATCCCGAAGGTAGATGGAGCGTGCGATGGTGATCTCATCAACTTTGGAAACACTTCCAACACACATCGTCACCTCGCCCTTAGCCAGTCTCCGTTTAGTCCGTAGCTTTTGCTTCAAGTCACCAATAATAGCAACTGAACCGGTATCCAATACCCAGGTGCTACCAGGAGTACTAGTGAGGTACACATTAATAACACGTATATACTTTGTTGAAGTTGCCAGCCTTCTTATCTACCATGCATTTGGGGTAATTCCGCTACCAGTGACCGTTCCTCTTACAATAGAAGCACTTAGTCTCAGGTTTGGGTTCAACCTTGGGTTCGTTCACTGGAGCGGCAACTGGTTTGCCATCCATGAAGTTTCCCTTCTAGCCCTTGCCCTTCTTGAAACCAGTGGTCTTGTTAAACCATCAACAATTGATGCTCCTTCTTGATTTCTACCTTTTGCGGTCTTAAGCACCGCGAACAGCTCCGGGATCAACTCCATCCCTTGCATGTCATAGTTCATCACGAAGATCTAGTAGCTTAGTGATAGTGACTAGAGAACTCTATCAATCACTATCTTATCTGGAAGTTTAACTCCCACTTGATTTAAGTGATTGTAGCACCCAGACATTCTGAGCACATGCTCACTAGCTGAGCTATTCTCCTCCATCTTGTTGGCAAAAGAACTTGTCAGAGGTCTCATACCTCTCAACACGGGCATGAGCCTGAAATCCCCATTTCAGCTCTTGGAACATCTCATATGTCTTATGGCATTCAAAACGTCATTGGAATCCCGATTCTAAGCCATGAAGTATGGTGCACTAAACTATCAAGTAGTCATTAGGATGTGTCTGTCAGGTGTTCTCAACATCCACAGACGACGTTTTAGGGGTTTGCACATCGAGCGGTGCATCAAAGACGTAAGCCTTCTGTGTGGCAGTGAGGACACTCCTCGGACTACGGACCCAGTCCGCATCATTGCTTACCATATCTTTCAACTTAGTCTTTCTCTAGGAACGTATTGAAACAGGGAGCTACAACGTGAGCTATTTATCTACAACATATTTGCAAAGACAATTTAGACTATGTTCATGATAATTAAGTTCATCTAATCAAATTATTTAATGAACTCCCACTCAGATAGACATCCCTCTAGACATCTAAGTGAAACATGATCCGAGTCAACTAGGCCGTGTCCGATCATCACGTGAGACGGACTAGTCAACATCGGTGAACATCTTCATGTTGATCGTATCTTCTATACGACTCATGCTCGACCTTTCGGTATTCCGTGTTCCGAGACCATGTCTGTACATGCTAGGCTCTTCAAGTCAACCTAAGTGTATTGCATGTGTAAATCTGTCTTACACCTGTTGTATTCGAACGTTAGAATCTATCACACCCGATCATCACGTGGTGCTTCGAAACAATGAACCTTCGCAACTGTGCACAGTTTGGGGGAACACTTTCTTGAAATTATTACGAGGGATCATCTTATTTAAGCTACCGTCATTCTAAGCAAATAAGATGTAAAACATGATAAACATCACATGCAATCAAACAGTGACATGATATGGCCAATATCGTTTGCTCCTTTTGATCTCCATCTTCGGGGCTCCATGATCATCGTTGTCACCGGCATGACACCATGATCTCCATCATCATGATCTCCATCATCGTGTCTTCTTGAAGTTGTCTCGTCATCTATTACTTCTACTACTATGGCTAACGCTTTAGCAATAAAGTAAAGTAATTACATGATGTTTATGTTGACACGCAGGTCATACATAAATTAAGACAACTCCTATGGCTCCTGCCGGTTGTCATACTCATCGACATGCAAGTCGTGATTCCTATTACAAGAACATGATCAATCTCATACATCACATATATCATTCATCACATCCTTTTGGCCATATCACATCACACGGCACATGCTGCAAAAACAAGTTAGACGTCCTCTAATTGTTGTTGCAAGTTTTTACGTGGCTGCTATAGGTTTCTAGCAAGAATGTTTCTTACCTACGCCAAAACGACAACGTGATATGCCAATTTCTATTTACCCTTCATAAGGACCCTTTTCATCGAATCTGATCTGACTAAAGTGGGAGAGACAGACACCCGCTAGCCACCTTATGCAACTAGTGCATGTCAGTCGGTGGAACCTGTCTCACGTAAGAGTACGTGTAAGGTCGGTCCGGGCCGCTTCATCCCACGATGCCGCCGAATCAAGATAAGACTAGTAACGGCAAGTAAATTGACAAAATCACGCCCACAACAACTTGTGTTCTACTCGTGCATAGAAACTACGCATAGACCTAGCTCATGATGCCACTGTTGGGGATCGTAGCAGAAATTTAAAATTTTCTACGCATCACCAAGATCAATCTATGGAGTAATCTAGAAACGAGGGGAAGGGGAGTGCACCTACATACCCTTGTAGATCGCTAAGCGGAAGCGTTGCAAGAACGTGGATGAAGGAGTCATACTCGTAGCGATTCAGATCACGGTTGATTCTGATCTAAGCGCCGAACCACGGCGCCTCTGCGTTCAACACACGTGCAGCCCGGTGACATCTCCCACGCCTTGATCCAGCAAGGGGAGAAGGAGAGGTTGGGGAAGACTCCGTCCAGCAGCAGCACGACGGCGTGGTGGTGGTGGAGGAGCGCGGAACTCCAGCAGGGCTTTGCCAAGCACTACGAGAGACGAGGAGGGACAGAGGTAGGGCTGCGCCAAGAGGGAGATGATCTCGTGTGTCTTGCAGCCCCCAATACCTAAAGTATATATAGGGGAAGGGGAAGGGCTGCGCCCCCAGCTAGGGTTCCCTCCCTAGGGGTGGCGGCATCCGCAAAACCCATCTAAGGTGGCGGCCAAGGGGGAAGAGAGGGGGTGCACCTAGGGTTGGCCTTAAGGCCCATCTGGACCTAGGGTTTGCCCCCTCCCACTCTCCCTTGCGCCTTGGGCCTTGGTGGGGAGTGCACCAGCCCACCTGGGGCTGGTCCCCTCCCACACTTGGCCCACGCAGCCTTCTAGGGCTGGTGGCCCCACCTGGTGGACCCCCGGGACCCTCCCGGTGGTCCCAGTACGTTATCGATAGCACCCGAAACCTAAAACGGGACTTCCCATATATAAATCTTTACCTCCGGACCATTCCAGAACTCCTCGTGATGTCCGGGATCTCATCCGGGACTCCAAACAACATTCGTTAACCGCGTACATACTTTCCCTATAACCCTAGCGTCATCGAACCTTAAGTGTGTAGACCCTATGGGCTCGGGAGTCATGCAGACATGGCCGAGACAACTCTTTGGTCAATAACCAACAGCAGGATCTGGATACCCATGTTGGTTCCCACATGCTCCACGATGATCTCATCGGATGAACCACGATGTCAAGGATTCAATCAATCCCATATACAATTCCCTTTGTCTATCGGTACGATACTTGCCCGAGATTCGATCGTCGGTATCCCGATACCTTGTTCAACCTCGTTACCTGCAAGTCTCTTTACTCGTTCCGTAACACATCATCCCGTGATCAACTCCTTGGTCACATTGTGCACATTATGATGATGTCCTACCGAGTGGGCCCAGAGATACCTCTCCGTTACACGGAGTGACAAATCCCAGTCTCGATTCGTGCCAACCCAACAGACACTTTCGGAGATACCCGTAGTGCACCTTTATAGCCACCCAGTTATGTTGTGACGTTTGGCACACCCAAAGCACTCCTACGGTATCCGGGTGTTGCACAATCTATGGTCTAAGGAAATGATACTTGACATTAGAAAAGCTTTAGCATACGAACTACACGATCTTGTGCTAGGCTTAGGATTGGGTCTTGTCCATCACATCATTCTCCTAATGATGTGATCCCGTTATCAACGACATCCAATGTCCATGGTGAGGAAACCGTAACCATCTATTGATCAACGAGCTAGTCAACTAGAGGCTTACTAGGGACATGGTGTTGTCTATGTATCCACACATGTATCTGAGTTTCCTATCAATACAATTCTAGCATGGATAATAAACGATTATCATGAAAAATGAAATATAATATAATAATAACTAATTTATTATGGCCTCTAAGGCATATTTCTAACAACATGGTGGACACACCAAAAGAAGACGACGACGAGGAACGGAAGGACGCAACGAAGGCTTGTCCCCTCGAGAAGCAGTCAAAGCGGCGGCGTAAGCGCCGCCCCAAATCCCGCCTCGGCAGAAATAACGATCATACAGACCCAGCGTTGGAGCAGGGCGAACCACTGCCGTACCACGGCAATACGGAGAATCAAACCGAACAAACCGATTCTGTCAAAGATAATAGTCCGGATGACATAATGCCGGACAGGCACCCGGAGCAGCAGAATGCCCGTCAAAGGCTTGTTGCCACCGCGAGGAGTCTGAAAAAGCAGAAGCAAAGGCTCAAGGCTGCGCAGGACACACTCCAAATCAGATGGAGTAAAGTACTCAACGCAGCAGCGAAGTATGGTGGTAATCGCCTCACCAAGAGCTACCCGAAGCGGAAGTTGCTACCCAAATTCGATGAGGAGGCCCTAGATCCCACACAACCAAAAATCAAAACGGCCACCTGGCCGGATAGACGACCTCACAGCCAACATGGAGCGGCAAACAACGCCACTCACAAGCCAATACGCGATCCACACGAGGGCTCGCACCAAAAGGACGGCGCAACTAGATCCATCTATGGACCATGCAAGCGTTCCCCAGCATATGATGTAACACAACAAACATCAAAACAACGCGATACACCCAGATACAGGGGTTCCGCACACCCCCTATGTTTCACCAATGAGGTGCTGGACCATGAATTTCCAGAGGGATTCAAACCCGTAAACATATAGGCATACGACGGAACAACAGACCCTGGGGTCTGGATTCAGGACTATATCCTCCATATCCATATGGCTCGAGGAGATGATCTCCACGCCATCAAGTACTTACCCCTCAAGCTCAAAGGGCCAGCTCAGCACTGGCTTAAAAGCCTCCCCAAAAACTCCATTGGAAGCTGGGAAGAGCTAGAAGACGCTTTTCGGGCAAATTTTCAAGGGACTTATGTCCGACCCCCGGATGCGGACGATTTGACTCATATAACTCAACAGCCCGGAGAGTCAGCCTGAAAGCTTTGGAACAGGTTTCTTACTAAGAAGAACCAAATAGTTGACCGTTCGGACGCCGAAGCCTTGGCAGCTTTTAAGCATAGCGTCCGCGACGAATGGCTTGCCAGACACCTCGGCCAAGAAAAGCCGAGAACAATGGCAGCATTAACAAGCCTCATGACCCGCTTTTGCGCAGGTGAGGACAGCTGGCTAGCCAGATGTAGCACCAGCGACCCAAGCACATCCGAAGTTAGAGATGAAAACGGGAAATCACGACGCAGCAAAAATAATAAGCGTCGGAATAAAGAAGACAGCCCGAAGAGCACGGCGGTAAACGCCGGATTCTGAAGCTCTCGGCCAGGTCAGCAAAAGCCGCCCTCTAAAGGCGCCAGAGATGAACTGTCCAGCCTGAACAAAATTCTGGACCAAGTATCTCAGATCCATAGCACCCCTGGTAAACCCGCTAATCATACCCATAGAGAATGTTGAGTCTTCAAGCAGTCCGGCAAGCTCAACACCGTACACAAGGGGGAGGATACACCAAGCGAAGATGAGGATGAGCCTCTCAAGCAAGACACTGGGGAACAAAAGAAGTTTCCATCAGAAGTCAAAACAGTCAACATATTACATGTGATCAAGGGAAGCAAAGCGGCCCTCCCAGATAAATATGCCCAAGGGCCTATCACCGCGAAACCCTGCCACTGGTCGTCTCAACCGGTCACTTTCGACCATCATGATTACTCAGCAAGTATCCGGCGGGAAGGATGGGCTCCCCTGGTATTAGACCCAATAATTGACGGATACCACTTTGCACGAGTCCTGATGGACGGTGGCAGTAGTTTAAACCTGATATACCAGGATACAACCCTCGAAATGGGGATAGACCCAACGAAAATTTGCCATAGCAACACTACCTTTAAAGGAGTAACGCCGGGCCTAGGGGCTCACTGCATGGGCTCCCTGCTACTAAAGGTTATATTCGGCTTCCCCGATAACTCCCGTAGCGAACATTTAACCTTCCACATTGCTCCGTTCCAATGCGGTTATCAAGCACTACTTGGACGCGAAGCTTTTGCTCGCTTTAATGCAATACCGCATTACGCTTCCCTCACGCTCAAGATGCCCAGTCCACGTGGCATCATTACAGTGAACGGAAGTAATAAGCGATCTTTGCGCGCCGAAGAGAATGCGACTGCCTTGGCAGCCGCACACTAAAAATGGCCTCACTAACTAAAGCATTTGATAGGTCGTCAAGACCATGGATGCGGTTAGACGAGTCCGACGCTGCTATATGTAATTTGTACCAGATTGATGGCCACACCCCTATTACAAATACAAGGGGCTCAACACGCGCAGACAAGTGACAATTTCTACTCATTTTTAGTTATACATGGTTTCTTTAAAAACTATCTTTTTGCACGACAACTTTTTCACCTAAGTTCCTCTCTTTTACAGATGATCATCGTGCTACACCCGTCCAGGATACGGCACAATGGAGACACAGGCGGAGACATGCAGCAGGGACGCGCTCCAAGGATTCTTTTTAGATTAAGACCATGCGTAAACCTTTTTTACTATCTCTTGTTGATACACATCCCTCGAATTCTTAGTACAATTGAGAAGGATGCTGACGTCTTGGCATGTGGCCACGTCAGAATAATGCACGTACCTAGACACAAGGGGCTTCTTACAAAGGGCACTATTTAGGCCCGGTTTATACCATAAAGACCGAATACCTTAGGGAGTGTTCGGCGTCGCGAGTTTAGCCTTATATGCATCAGCTCCAAATCATTATCTTTGGTCAAATGTTGGGTTTGCCCGGCTCCTGTGTTTTGGTGCCTTACGTTCCGCTTTATCGGCTAAGGCAGCACCAGGAGAACTATTGTGATTGTGCCCTGGTTCATCCGGACGAGCACCTCAGTAGAGAAAGCCGAAAACTAACTGTCATGATATAGCGTGAGACTGGTCAACCACTCGATGACCTATCGGAATGTTAGAATTCCTCCGCCTTAACGAAGGGTCGTTTTCCAGCCAGGCATGTACGCACCCCGAGATCGGGAGAGTGCGAAGCCACCAGGGGCTATCTAGTAGCCCCACTGTCAAGCTCCTATGGCTAAGTGAAAGTGTTAAAGCATTATAGTCCGGTTGCCTTGTTCGCTACGCTATCACCTCCTTAATAGGACCAAGACATTGGGTTAAGTGTGAATACGCATTTTTTGCGAGCACCTCCGCATTATATGCGTGGGGGTTGAAGCCAACGACTGCAATCTTTCTGGTTATATACATATATACATAAACGGCCGCAGAGGAGGCATCACATTACTTTCCGGCAAAAGTATAAATACAGCCTTACTATATTTCATAAAAACATTGTGTTTACAATGGGAATACATGTCATTCAAACATAATATTCTTCGAGCACTGGGACTCTATCAAACGAGCACCCTCAAGAACCTCTTCAAAATAGTGCTCGACAGCTACTCGGCCTATGGCCGAACCTTGCGCCGCAATAGTGGTAGCATCCATCTCCACCCAGTATGCCTTGACACGGGCAAAGGCCATCCGTGAGCCTTCTATGCATGCCGACCTCTTCATTGCGTTGATGCGCGGCACCGCGCCAAGGAACTGCTGCACTAAGCTAAAATAGCTGTTCGGCTTCGGCTTCTCCGGCCACAACTGATCTACAACAGACCTCATGGCGAGTCCGGACAACCTATTAAGTTCGGCCCATTCGGCTAGCTGATCAGTCAAGGGAAGCGGACGCTCTGGAACATTGAATTGCGACCAGAATAGCTTGTCCACTTCATGACTTAATTGATCTTGGAAGTATTCGACCGCATTGAGAGCGCTCGCCGCCAAGTCCAGATATGTGTCTGCCGAACTCCACACCCTATCCAAAGGGGCATACCGCGGATCTCAGAACTTCCTCCACAGCAGAAAGGGCTTCCCAGCCGCAATATCCCCGGCATCGCGCAGCTCCTCCTTCTTCGCCCTCATAGCAGAGCGACTGTCTTTGGTCGCCATAGTGGCCTTCTCAAGGTCCGCTGCCTTCACTCGGTTCTCCTCTTCAAGGAACTGGCAACGGTCGGCAGTGCCTTTTAATTCTACAGCCATCTTGGCCATCTTTTCTTTGCTTTCGCAATGGGCGGCCTTCTCGGCTCTTAACTCCTCGGCCGCCTTCAAAGCAGCCGCAATACTAACCCTCGCTTGTTCCTTGGCTCGGGCGAGCTCCGCCCGAAGGGTCTCCATGGTGGCAGCTCCGTCTGCAGTCACAACATATTAAAGATACTGGCATCATGCTGCTCTTATTGTGTGACATTCACCAGAAAACATTACTTACCCTGTGATTCGTCAAGCCGCTTGTTAACAAGCTCGATGTCGGCGTCTGCCGCATTCAGTTGCCGTTTTAATTCGGCAAACTCACTAGTCCGGCTAGCTACCGGAGCTTCCACCACCTGCACATAAAGGCAGTCTGGTTATTGCCTAGGACTATGATCCTATGTTCGCCGCCATTCTTGATGACAACCAGAGTCTCAGGGGCTACTATCTACATAGGGCACACCTAACATGTGCGGTACTATCACATATTATCTCACATACCTCAAAGCATGTTAGTAGACTTATAAAGGCTTCATGTAATCCGCTTTCGGTGGACGAAATTCTTTCCATCACCGTACCCATCAGCGTATGGTGTTCTTCTGAGATGGCCGCTCGCCCCAACAGCTCCCTCAGAACGTCCGACCGCATACCAGACGGTGTCGGACTCTTTTGTTTGCTATCTTCGAGAGCCGGACGCTGGGGACTTCGGGGGTCTATGGGATTATCTTTTGGCCTCACCGGATCCAGAGAGGCCCTCCGTGACGACACTTCGGGGTCGCCCGCTTCTTGAGCAGAGGAGTCCGGGGAGGCATTTCGCTCTCCATCATCTCTGGAAGAAGATCCCCCGAAGACGAGCTCAGCTGAGAAGGGCTAAGACCCGAACTGCAAGATATATGTGGCGGTTATTTTCTTAGAAGAAAGATAGTATACCTTCACTATTAAAGTATTTTTTGGATCACTTACGACTCGTTGGAGGGCTGATCCCCCCGTGGACTTTGTGCGGCAAGAGCACCCCCCGAGGCAGGACCCTCTGTTGGAGACTTCTTCTCTCGTTTGGAGGCCTCGGCTTCCGGATCCTCAAAAGCAGTCCTCTTACTCCCCTGGTTATCCTCCTTTATGGAGGCGCTCATTCCCTCGGTTGGAACTGGCAGCGATGGGGGCCCGCTTCCGCCCATATTATTCCCCCCTGTATCTTCCTTCGAGGGCTCCGGGCAAGGTGCGAGCTCGAGCATCTTTTCCAATACCGGATTTTTCCAAACCCTCAGGGAGGTGGGACGAACACCGAATCATCTTCGCCTTTGTTAGCCAGTCCTGGTCAAAGAGCGATCTCTCAGAAATAACTTCATGATGAATAAAAGACGGTGTGTTCGGCTAGAGGATTTCTTACTTGTTCGGCGGCGCGGTTACTACTCAGGCCCACGTCCTCGGTAGTATCCGGACACTCTATTTGAGGTCCGAAGAATGACTTGTACATCTCCTCGTGCGTCAGGCCGAGGAAACTTTGAATGGCACGCGGTCCTTCTGGGTTGAACTCCCACAAGCGAAGGGGCCGGTGTTTGCAAGGCTGGACTCGACGAACCAGCATAACTTGCATTACCACAACCAAATTAAAATCTCCCTCGAAGAGATCTTGAATGCGGCTTTGCAATATAGGCACGTCCTTGGCTGGACCCCAGCTCAGACCTCTGCTAATCCATGACATCAGTTGTGGTGGGGGCCCGAGCGGAAAGCGGGGGCAGCCGCCCACTTGGCACTTCTGGGAGCCGTGACGTAAAACCACTCTCGTTGCCATAATTCGGACACCTCTGGAAAGGAACCTTTCGGCCACGGAGCTCCTGCCATCTTGCCTATTGATGCGCCTCCGCACGCTGCATGTTGCCCCTCGATCATCTTCGGCTTCACTTCAAAGGTCTTGAGCCACAGGCCGAAGTGAGGGGTAATGTGGAGGAAGGCCTCACACACGACAATGAATGTCGAGATGTGGAGAAAGGAGTCCGGAGCTAGATCATGGAAATCTAGCCCGTAATAGAACATCAAACCCCTGACGAAGGGATCCAGAGTGAGGCCTAGGCCTCGGAGGAAGTGGGAGACGAACACGACGTTCTCGTTGGGTTCGGGAGTGGGGCCGACCTGCCCTCGAGCAGGCAGCCGATGTGAAACCTCGGCGGTCAGGTATCTGGCCTCCCTCAACTTCTTGATATCCTCTTCCGTGACGGAGGAGGGCATCCACCGGCCTTGAAGGCTGGATCCGGACATGATTGAAGATCCGGAGCACCTGACCTGGGCTTTGGGTGTTAGAACTCGAGGCGGGGGAGGGGTTCGATTGAGCACGAGAGGGAAAAAGCGAAAATGTTGTCCCTTTATAAAGAGGGTGAATATCAAGTGTCCTCTCCGTAGCCGTTTGGGACATGCCTATAATCTAGGAGTCCTAGACACGGTTGGGTTACCCACGACCGTATTAGTGAGAATCCCGTAATTGGGGGAACACGATCTATGCTTTGACAAGACGTGTCAAGAAACCGCCTCGCGTTATGTGTGGAGCTAGTTGAAGAAAAACGGTTCGAGAAATCACCGGGCCATGACATAATGTCATGCTACCAAAACAAGTCAGCAAATTAGATTTGCGAAAATATTATTCTCTCTATGGTGGTATGTGGAACTTATTTTGTAGGGTCGGACACTATCCTTGTATTCAAATTCTTCCGTGGTGTATTCGGAGGAGGAACCCGCCTGGCAATGCCGAAGACAATACTGCGCGCTGAACTCATCATCATTGAAGCCTGGTTCATGGGCTACTGAGGGAGTCCTGGATTACGGGGTCTCCGGACAGCCGGACTATATCCTTTGGCCGGACTGTTAGACTATGAAGATACAAGATTGAAGACTTCGTCTCGTGTCCGGATGGGACTCTACTTGGCGTGGAAGGCAAGCTAGGCAATACGGATATGGATATCTCCTCCTTTGAAACCGACCTTGTGTAACCCTAGCCCTCTCCGGTGTCTATATAAACCAGAGGGTTTTAGTCTGTAGGACACAACAACCACAATAGACAATCATACCATAGGCAAGCTTCTAGGGTTTAGCCTCTCTGATCTCGTGGTAGATCTACTCTTATACTACCCATATCATCAATTTTAATCAAGCAGGACATAGGGTTTTACCTCCATCAAGAGGGCCCGAACCTGGGTAAAACATTGTGTCCCCTGCCTCCTGTTACCATCCGGCCTAGACGCACAGTTCGGGACCCCCTACCCGAGATCCGCCGGTTTTGACACCGACAGGCATACTGAAAGATCCACTAATAAAAAGGTGCATGCGATAGAAGAAATTAATGTCTTGAGTGGAAAGATGGATGAACTTATGAAATTATTTGCTAGTAAAAGTGTTTCTTCTGATCCCAATGATATGCCCTTGTCTACTTTGATTGAGAATAATAATGAACCTATGGATGTAAATTTTGTTGGTAGGAACAATTTTGGTAACAACGTGTATAAAGGAAATTTTAATCCTAGGCCTTATCCTAGTAATCCCTCTAATAATTATGGTAATTCTGACAACAATTCTTATGGAAATTATAATAAGATGCCCTCTGATTTTGAATCTAATATTAAAGAATGTATTACGTTGCAAAAGAATTTTAATGCTTTGATTGAAGAAAAATTGCTTAAGATTGATGAGTTGGCTAGGAACGTTGATAGAATTTCTCTTGATGTTGATTCTTTGAAACTTAGATATATTCCACCTACGATTGATATCAATGAGTCTCTCAAAGCCATGAGAATTTCCATTGATGAGTGCAAAGAAAGAACCGCTAGGATGCATGCTAAAAAAGATGCCTTTATAAGAGCATGTTCCTCTAGTTCCTATGAAAATAAAGATGAAGATCTAAAAGTTATTGATGTGTCCCCTATTAAATCTTTGTTTTGCAATATGAATCTTAATAATGATGGGACTGAATATGATCCACCTTTACCTAGAAGACGTTCCAAGAATTCAGAGTTTTTAGATCTTGATGCTAAAATTGATGAAAGTGGGATCGAAGAAATTAAAACCCTAGATGTTGCTAAACCCACTATTTTGGATTGATTGTATTTCCTTGTTGCAATCCGTGCTAAATTCTCCTCGCGCTTATAGTCAAAATAAAGTGTTCACTAAACATATCGTTGATGCCTTGATGCAATCTTATGAAGAAAAACTTGAGTTAGAAGTTTCTATTCCTAGAAAACTTTATGATGAGTGGGAACCAACTATTAAAATTAAAATTAAAGACCATGAATGATATGCTTTATGTGATTTGGGTGCTAGTGTTTCCACGATTCCAAAGACTTTGTGTGATTTGTTAGGTTTCCGTGATTTTGATGATTGCTCTCTAAACTTGCACCTCGCGGATTCCACTATTAAGAAACCTATGGGAAGAATTAATGATGTTTTTATTGTTTCAAATAGGAATTATGTGCCCATAGATTTTATTGTTCTTGACATAGATTGTAATCCTTCATGTCCTATTATTCTTGGTAGACCTTTCCTTAGAACGATTGGCGCAATTATTGATATGAAGGAAGGAAATATTAGATTCCAATTTCGGTTAAGGAAAGGCATGGAACACTTTCCTAGAAAGAAAATCAAATTACCTTATGAATCTATTATGAGAGCCACTTATGGATTGCCTACCAAAGATGGCAATACCTAGATCTATCCTTGCTTTTTATGCCTAGCTAGGGGCGTTAAACGATAGCGCTTGTTGGGAGGCAACCCAATTTTATTTTTATTCCTTGCTTTTTGCTCCTGCTTAGTAATAAACAATTTATTTAGACTCTGTTTAGGTTGTGTTTTTTGTGTTTAATTAGTATTTGTGCCAAGCAGAACCGTTGGGAAGACTTGGGGAAAGTCTTGTTAATCTTGCTGTAAAAAACAGAAACTTTAGCGCTCACCAGAACTACTGCCATTTTTATTTGGAAAGTGATATTTAGTTAATTATTTCTTAAGATGATTAATAGATAAATTACTCACGTCCAGAAATTTATTTTAGAATTTTTGGGGTTCCATATCTTGCGCTAGCTACAGATTACTACAGACTGTTCTGTTTTTGATAGATTCTGTTTTTCGTGTGTTGTTTGCTTATTTTGATGAATCTATGGCTAATAAAATAGTTTATAAACCATAGATAAGTTGGAATACAGTAGGTTTAACACCAATATAAATAAATAATGAGTTAATTACAGTACCTTGAAGTGGTCTTCTGTTTTCTTTCGCTAACGGAGCTCACGAGATTTTCTACTTTAAGTTTTGTGTTGTGAAGTTTTCAAGTTTTGGGTAAAGATTTGATGGATTATGGAATAAGGAGTGGCAAGAGCCTAAGATTGGGGATGCCCATGGGACCCCCAAGATAATCTAAGGACACCTAAAAGCCAGAGCTTGGGGATGCCCCGGAAGGCATCCCCTCTTTTCGTCTACTTCTATCGGTAACTTTACTTGGAGCTATATTTTTATTCACCACATGATATGTGTTTTGCTTGGAGCGTCTTGTATTATTTGAGTCTTTATTTGTTAGTTTACCACAATTATCCTTGCTGTACACACCTTTTTTAGAGAGCCATACATGATTTGGAATTTGTTAGAATACTCTATGTGCTTCGCTTATATCTTTTGAGTTATATAGTTTTGCTCTAGTACTTCACTTATATCTTTTAGAGCACGGTGGTGGGTTTGTTTTATAGAACTATTGATCTCTCATGCTTCACTTAGATTATTTTGAGAGTCTTAAATAGCATGGTAATTTGCTTAAATAATCCTAATATGCTAGGTATTCAAGATTAGTAAAAAAATTCCTAGGAGTGTTTTGAATACTAAGAGACGTTTGATGCTTGATGATTGTTTTGAGATATGGAGGTAATAATATCAAAGTCGTGCTAGTTGAGTAGTTGTGAATTTGAGAAGTGCTTGTGTTGAAGTTTACAAGTCCCGTAGCATGCACATATGGTAAACGTTATGTAACAAATTTGAAACATGAGGGTTTTTTTATTGTCTTCCTTATGAGTGGCGGTCGGGGACGAGCGATGGTCTTTTCCTACCAATCTATCCCCCTAGGAGCATGCGCGTAGTGCCGAGGTTTTTGATGACTTGTAGATTTTTGCAATAAGTATGTGAGTTCTTTATGACTAAAGTTGAGTCCATGGATTATACACACTCTCACCCTTCCATCATTGCTAGCCTCTTCGGTACCGTGCATTGCCCTTTCTCACATTGAGAGTTGGTGCAAACTTCGCCGGTGCATCCAAACCCCGTGATATGATACGCTCTTTCACACATAAACCTCCTTATATCTTCCTGAAAACAGCCACCATACCTACCTATTATGGCATTTCCATAGCCATTCCGAGATATTGCCATGCAACTTTCCACCATTCCGTTTATCATGACACATTCATCATTGTCATATTGCTTAGCATGATCATGTAGTTCACATAGTATTTGTGGCAAAGCCACCGTTCATAATTCTTTCATACATGTCACTCTTGGTTCATTGCATATCCCAGTACACTGCTGGAGGCATTCATATAGAGTCATCTTTTGTTATAGCATCGAGTTGTAATCATTGAGTTTTAAATAAATAGAAGTGTGATGATCATCATTTTCTAGAGCATTGTCCCAAGTGAGGAAAAAAGAGAGAAAGGCCATATAAAAAAAAGAGAAAGGCCCAAATAAAAAAATGAGAGAAAAAGAGAGAAGGGACAATGTTACTATCCTTTGCCACACTTGTGCTTCAAAGTAGCACCATAACCTTCATGATAGAGAGTCTTTTGTTTTGTCACTTTTATATACTAGCGGGGAATTTTCATTATAGAACTTGGCTTGTATATTCCAACAATGGGCCTCCTCAAGTGCCCTAGGTCTTCGTGAGCAAGCAAGTTGGATGCACACCCACTTAGTTTCTTTTGTTGAGCTTTCATACATTTATAGCTCTAGTGCATCCGTTGCATGGCAATCCCTACTCCTTGCATTAACATCAATCGGTGGGCATCTCCATAGCCCATTGATTAGCCTCGTTGATGTGATACTTTCTCCCTTTTTGTCTTCTCCACATAACCCCCATCATCATATTATATTCCACCCATAGTGCAATGTCCATGGCTCACGCTCATATATTGCGTGAAAGTTTATAGGTTTGAGATTGCTAAGGTATGAAATAATTGCTTGGCTTGTCATTCTTGTGTGACGAAAATGAAGCATGACTAAACTATATGATTTTGTAGGGATGAACTTTCTTTGGCCATGTTATTTTGAGAAGACATAATTGCTTAGTTAGTATGCTCGAAGTATTATTATTTTTATGTCAATATGAACTTTTGTCTTGAATCTTTCGGATCTGAACATTCATATCACAAGTAAGAAGAATTACATTAAAATTATGCCAAGTAGCACTCCACATCAAAAATTCTGTTTTTATCATTTACCTACTCGAGGACGAGCAGGAATTAAGCTTGGGGATGCTTGATACGTCTCCAACATATCTATAATTTTTGATTGCTACATGCTATATTATCTACTGTTTTGGACATTATTGGGCTTTATTATCCACTTTTATATTAGTTTTGGGACTAAGCTACTAAACGGAGGCCCAGCCCAGAATTGTTGTTTTTTGCCTATTTTAGGGTTTCGAAGAAAAGGAATATCAAACGGAGTCCAAACAGAATGAAACCTTCGGGAACGTGATTTTCTCAACGAACAAGACCCGGGAGACTTGGACCCTACGTCAAGAAACAAAAGAGGAGGCCATGAGGTA
>NC_041392.1:497684550-497783464 GCF_002162155.2 Triticum dicoccoides
CTCCACCCTCGTGGGCCCCTTGTTGCTCCACGGACGTACTCCTTCCTCCTATATATACCTACGTACACCCAAACGATCAGATATGGAGCCAAAACCCTAATTCCACCAGCCGCAACTTTCTCTATCCACGAGATCCCATTTTAGGGCCTGTTCCGGAGCTCCGCCGGAGGGGGCATCGATCATGGAGGGCTTCTACATCATCACCATAGCCCCTCCAATGAAGTGTGACTAGTTCACCTCAGACCTATAGGTCCATAGTTATTAGCTAGATGGCTTCTTCTCTCTTTTTGGATCTCAATACAATGCTCTCCCCCTCTCTTGTGGAGATCTATTCGATGTAATCTTCTTTTTGCAGTGTGTTTGTTGAGACCGATGAATTGTGGGTTTATGATCAAGTCTATCTATGAACAATATTTGAACCTTCTCTGAATTCTTTTATGTATGATTGGTTATCTTTGCAAGTCTCTTCGAATTATCAGTTTGGTTTGGCCTACTAGATTGATCTTTCTTGCAATGGGAGAAGTGCTTAGCTTTGGGTTCAGTCTTGCGGTGTCCTTTCCCAGTGACAGTAGGGGCAGCAAGGCATGTATTGTATTGTTGCCATCGAGGATAACAAGATGGGGTTTTCATCATATTGCATGAGTTTATCCCTCTACATCATGTCATCTTGCTTAAGGTGTTACTCTATTTTCATTAACTTAATACTCTAGATGCATGCTGGATAGCGGTCGATGAGCGGAGTAATAGTAGTAGATGCAGGCAGGAGTCGGTCTACTTGTCTCGGACGTGATGCCTATATACATGATCATACCTAGATATTCTCATAACTATGCTCAATTCTGTCAATTGCTCAACAATAATTTGTTCACCCACCGTAGAATACTTATTCTCTTGAGAGAAGCCACTAGTGAAACCTATGGCCCCCAGGTCTATCTTCATCATATTAATCTTCTAATACTTAGTTATTTCCTTTGCTTTATACTTTGCTTTTATTTTACTTTGCATCTTTATCATAAAAATAGCAAAAATATTATCTTATCATATCTATGAGATCTCACTCTTGTAAGTGGTCGTGTAGGGATTGACAACCCCTTAACGCGTTGGTTGCAAGGATTTATTTGTTTTGTGCAGGTACGAGGGACTCGCGCGTAGCCTCCTACCGGATTGATACCTTGGTTCTCAAAAACTGAGGGAAATACTTACACTACATTGCTGCATCATCCCTTCCTATTTGGGGAAAACCAATGCAGTGCTCAAGAGGTAGCAGGCTTCCTCAAAATGCCTTAGGTCTTCATGAGCAAGCAAGTTGGATGCACACCCACTTAGTTTCTTTTGTTGAGATTTCATACACTTATAGCTCTAGTGCATCTGTTGCATGGCAATCCCTACTCACTCACATTGATATCTATTGATGGGCATCTCCATAGCCCATTAATATGTCTAGTTGATGTGAGACTATCTTCTCCTTTCTTTGTCTTCTCCACAACCACCGTTCTATTCCACCTATAGTGCTATGTCCATGGCTCACGCTCATATATTGCGTGAAGATTGAAAAAGTTTGAGAACATCAAAAGTATGAAACAATTGATTGGATTGTCATCGGGGTTGTGCATGATTTAAATATTTTGTGTGGTGAAGATGGAGCATAGCCAGACTATATGGTTTTGTAGGGATAACTTTCTTTGGCCATGTTATTTTGAGAAGACATGATTGCTTTAATAGTATGCTTGAAGTATTATTATTTTTATGTCAATATTAAACTTTTGTCTTGAATCTTTCGGATCTGAACATTCATGCCATAATAAAGAAAATTACATTAAGAATTATGCTAGGTAACATTCCACATCAAAAATTCTGTTTTTATCATTTACCTACTCGAGGACGAGCGGGAATTAAGCTTGGGGATGCTTGATACATCTCCAATGTATCTATAATTTTTTATTGTTCCATGCTATTATATTATCTGTTTTGGATGTTTAATGGGCTTTAATTTATCTTTTTATATTATTTTTGGGACTAACCTACTAACCAAAGGCCCAGTGCAAATTGCTGTTTTTTTGCCCATTTTAGTGTTTCATAGAAAAGGAATATCAAACGGAATCCAAATGGAATCAAACCTTCAGGAGAGTTATTTTTGTAACAAACGTGATCCAGGAGACTTGGAGTGGCCGTCAAGAAAGAAGCAAGGAGGCCACGAGGTAGGGGGGCGCGCCCCCCACCCTCGTGAGCCCCTCGCAGCTCCACCGACACACTTCTTCCTCCATATATACCCATATACCTCGAAAAAATCCAGGAGCACCACGAAACCCTATTTCCACCGCCATAACCTTCTGTACCCAAGAGATCCCATCTTGGGGCCTTTTCCGGAGCTCCACCGGAGGGGGAATCGATCATAGAGGGCTTCTACATCAACACCATAGCCTCTCCCATGATGTGTGAGTAGTTTACCACAAACCGTCGGGTCCATAGTTATTAGCTAGATGGCTTCTTCTCTCTCTCTTTGGATCTCAATACAAAGTTCTCCTCGATCTTCTTGGAGATCTATTCGATGTAATTCTTTTTGCGGTGTGTTTGTTGAGATCTGATGAATTGTGGGTTTATGATCAAGATTATCTATGAACAATATTTGATTCTTCTCTGAATCTTTTATGTATGATTTGTTATCTTTGCAAGTCTCTTCGAATTATCAGTTTGGTTTGGCCTACTAGATTGATCTTTCTTGCAACGGTAGAAGTGCTTAGCTTTGGGTTCAATCTTGCGGTGTCCTTTCCCAGTGACAGTAAGGGCAGCAAGGCACATATTGTATTGTTGTCATCGAGGATAAAAAGATGGGGTTTATATCATATTGCTTGAGTTTATCCCTCTACATCATGTCATCTTGCCTAATGTACTACTCTGTTCTTATGAACTTAATACTCTAGCATGCTGGATAGCGGTTGATGTGTGGAGTAATAGTAGTAGATGGAGAATAGTTTCGGTCTACTTGTCGCGGACGTGATGCCTATATACATGATCATGCCTAGATATTCTCATAATTATGCACTTTTCTATCAATTGCTCGACAGTAATTTGTTTACCCACCGTAATACTTATGCTATCTTGAGAGAAGCCACTAGTGAAACCTATGGCCCCCGGGTCTATTATCCATTATATAAGTTTCCAATCTATTTTATTTTGCAATCTTTATTTTCCTATCTATATCATAAAAATACAAAAAATATTTATCTTATTATCTCTATCAGATCTCACTCTCGTAAGTGACCGTGAAGGGATTGACAACCCCTTTATCGCGTTGGTTGTGAGGTTCTTATTTGTTTGTGTAGGTGCGAGGTGACTTGCATGTAGTCTCCTACTAGATTGATACCTTGGTTCTCAAAAACTGAGGGAAATACTTACGCTACTTTACTGCATCACCCTTTCCTCTTCAAGGGAAAATCAACGCAGTGCTCAAGAGGTTGTAGTATGGGAAAGTGGTACAATATTGGCATGAAACAAACAAAAATTATAGATACGGCGGAGATGTATCAGCAACCCTAAGCTTAATTCCTGCTCGTCCTCGAGCAGGTAAATGATAAAAAATATTTTTTTATGTGGAATGCTACCTAGCATAAACTTGATCATATATCTAATCATGGCATGAATATTAACACATAAGTGATTCAAAGAAATAGTCTATAATTTGACATAAAAACATCAATACTCGGGCATCCCAACAAACAATCATGTCTTTCAAAATATCAGCTCTAAAGAAGGCTATCCCTACAAAATCATATAGTCTTGTCATGATATGTCTTCTTAACACAAAGTATTTATCATGCACAACCCCGATGACAAGCTTGGTTCATACTTTTTGATGCACTTCACCCTTTTCAACTCTCACGCAATACATGAGTGCAAGCCATGGATATAGCACTACGGGTGGAATAGAGTATAATGATAGGGGTAAATATAGAGAAGACAAAAAGTAGGAAGTCTCACATCGACGCAGCTAACCAACGGGCTATGGAGATGCCTATCAATTGATATCAACATGAGGAGTAGGGATTTCCATGCAACGAATGCACTAAGAGCTATAAGTGTATGAGAGCTCAATATGAAACTAAGTGGGTGTGCATCTAATCCTATAATGAAAAAATTCCACTAGTATATGAAAGTGACAACATAGGAGACTCTTCATATGAAAAACATGGTGCTACTTTGAAGCACAAGTGTGGTAAAGGATACTAACAATGCCCCTTCTCTCTTTGTTTATTTCTTTTTTTCTTTTTCTTTTTTTCTTTTTTCTTTTATTTTTTATTTTTTTTATTTTTATATTTTTTTCTCTCATTGTTCGGAGTCTCATCCCGACTTGTGGGGGAATCATAGTCTCCATCATCCTTTCCTCACTGGGGCACTGCTCTAAAAATGAATAATGATGATCATCACACTTCTATTTACTTATAACTCAAAAGAAATAAAAATTACAACTCGATACCTATGACGAAATATGACTCTATATGAATGCCTCTGGCAATGTACCAGGATGTGCAATGATCTAGTGTAACATGTATGAAAAATGATGGACGGTGGCTGAGCCACAACTACTATGTCAGCTATATGATCATGCAAAGCAATATGACAATGAATGCTCAAGTCATCAAACAGAAGCGGTGGAAGTTGCATGGCAATATATCTCGAAATGGCCATGGAAAAGCCATAATAGGTAGGTATGGTGGCTGTTTTGAGGAAGATATAATAAGGCTTATGTGTGACAGAGCGTATCATAGCACGGGGTTTGGATGCACCTGCGAAGTTTGCACCACGTCTCGATGTGAGAAAGGGCAATGCATTGTACCGTACAGGTTAGCAAATTGCGAAAAGGTAAGAGTGCGTAACTCACATTAGTCATAAAGAACTCATATACTTATTGCAAAAGTTTATTAGCCCTCGAAGAAAAGTACTACTACGCATGCCCCTAGGGGATAGATTGGTAGGAAAAGACCATCGCTCGTCCCCGACCGCCACTCATAAGGAAGACAATCAATAATAAATCATGCTCCAACATCATAGCATAACGAGAGACCATACATGCATGCTTCGGGAATCACAAACCTTAACACCGTTTACTAGTACCTCCCACATATTCCATCTCTATATCGCAAAACTATTGCAAGGAATAAAACATATCATATTCAGTGATCCATAAGTTTTATGTAGGATTTTATGACTAACCATGCAATTGACCAATTCATGTTGACTCTCTAAATAGATATAAGTGAAGAAAGAGAGTTTAATTCTTTCTACAAAATACCATGCTCTAATAAATATAAGTGAAGCAAAAGAGCATTCTACAGACAACAGTTTTCTATGTGAAGAGAAACAGGCAATCCAAACTTCAAATGATATAAGTTAAGCACATGAAGCATTCTATAAAGCCACACTCAAAAGATATAAGTGAAGTGCAATGAGCATTCTATAAATCAACCATGGACTATATCATACCAACATGGTACATAAAATAAAAATTAAAACTAAAAGCAAAAGACGCTCCAAGATTCACACATATCACATGAACGAAACGAAACCAAAAACATATCGATACTTGTTGAAGAAAGATGGGATGCCTTCCGGGGCATCCCCAAGCTTAGACACTTGAGTATCCTTGAATATTTACTTGGGGTGCCTTGGACATCCCCAAGCTTGAGCTCTTGCCTCTCCTCCTTCTCCTCATATCGATACCTCCTCGATCTTTGCTCACTTCATCCACACAAAACTCAACAGAAAGTTCGGTATGCTCCGTTAGTATAATAAAGAAAATCACTACTCTAAGTACTGTTGCAAACTAATTCATATTTTTTTTTGCATTGTAGCTACTATAATATAACTTTTCCATGGCTTATACCACCGATAAAAATCGATAGTTTCATCAAAACAAGCAAACAATGCATCAAAACAGAATCTGTCTTAAACAGGACAGTCTGTAGTAATCTGAACATTCACCATACCTCTGGACTCCAACAATTCTGAAATAATTAGGAAAAATAAACATATTGTATAGAAATACAGTGCAAAAAGTTTCAGAACCATTTGATATTCCAGTAAAAACTCTAAAATCGTGCACTACAACCAAAGTTTCTATTTTGCACCGCACAAACCAACAAGCAATGTAAACATCCTAAAGGCAAATCTTGGCACATTATTTTTATAATACAATGGAATTGTACAAGGGGATAATTATTTTTGTTGAAAAGTTTCTGTAATTAAGATTCACAAAGTTTTCGTGAGCATGAACAAAGTTCAAGGACGTCCCCCACTTTCACAATGCTCGTCCATCTCACTTTCACTTTTCTTTTTGTGAAGTTTTAAGTTCCCCTCTATATTTTTTGTTTTTAAACTATATAAAAGAACTCAACAGAAATAAATGAATCTCTAAAACTTCCAGGTTGTCTCCCTGGTAGCGCTTTCTTTAAAGCCATTAAGCTAGGCATAAAGTGCTCAAGTAATGAATCCACCCGGATCCCAAGGTATATCAAAGCCAATTTGAATTAACAATGATTTGGCATTTAGTAGTGAGCACAAAGCAACATATATCAAGCAATGACAAAGTCTAACTCTCTTCCTATGCATCGGCATGTCATACAAAAACAATTCATGCACATCAAGTCAAGGCCAATACATAGCATAAGCAGTTTCTTGCAATTTTATCGTGTTGGAAACATAAAGAGGTGGAGATGTAGTTCCTCTCTCATAATAATTGCAAGTAGGAACAGCAAGCACATGCATATTATATTCATCAAAATCATCATGTGCAATGGTAAAAGGCAACCCACCAATATAATCCTTAACAAGAGCAAACTTCTCCGATATAGTGTAGTTGTGAGAATTCAAAAAGATAATAGGACTATCATGTGTGGGTGCAATAGCAACAATTTCATTCTTAGTATAAGGAACAATAGCAAGTTCATCTCCATAAGCATCATTTAAATTGGCATCATGGCCACTAGCATAGCAAGCATCATCAAAAAGGGATATTTCAAATGAATCAACGGGATCATAGCAATTATCATGGCATTCATCCTTCGGTAAGAATGAAGGGAAATTAAACAATGTATGAGTTGAAGAGTTGCTCTCATTAGAAGGCGGGCACGGGTGATCAATCCGGTCTTCCTTCGCTTGTTCTTCGCTCTCCTCATCATCTTTTTCATCCAATGAGCTCACGGTTTCATCAATTCCTTCTTCCATAGACAACTAAAAAATATTAGTCTCTTCTTGCACAGCGGAGACTTTCTCAATAAATGCATCAATATTGGAATTTTATTTATAATTAGCATAACAATATTTAAGGATAGCAAAATTTTCAGGTCTATAAACTGAATCATCAAAATCTTCAAACTTTTCAAACAAACATTCAATTTCATAAGCTCCCTTAAAAGCAACAAATTCTTCTATTTGCTCCACATCATAGTAATCATATATACCTCTAGCATAAGAAGCCAAGGTTTCATAATCATTAAATTGACATGAAAAGGGAAGATGTGGAGCATTCATCCTAGAGCAACAAGTATAATCATATCTCTGGCATAAATCCCAAGCATACCATTGCAACATTTCAATTTGATCCCATAAATTTTTTCCCTTTTAAGTCAAGCGATAATCCCTAAAGTATTCACGTTGATCCAACGTTACTCCCATTATCAAGTTGAATGGGGTTTTCTCAGGATTATCAAAGTAGTGCTTAACATCTTTCACATAACGAGCATCGAGAGTTTTAGGAGGTTCCCCATCTCCATGAGTAGCAAGTACCACTATTTTTTTGGTGTTTCGTGTTCCATATCCATAACTAAAGATAGAGAACAACTTAGAATAAGAAATAAAAACTACTTAGTGATAAAGCAAACAAGCACACACGAGAATATTCACCCCACGCTATTGCTCCCCGGCAACGGCGCCAGAAAAAGGTCTTGATAACCCGCAAGTATAGGGGATCGTTTGTATCCTTTTTCGATAAATAATTGTGTCGAACCCAACAAGGAGCTAAAGGTAGAACAAATATTCCCTCAAGTTCTATCGACCACCGATACAACTCTACACACACTTTAGCGTTTGCTTTACCGGAAACAAGTATGAAACTATTTTGCAAGGATATAACTACGAGTACTTTGCGAGAATAAAACTACGGAAAAATTGCAAGCTAATAAAAGTGGAAAGCTTTTGTCAATAAGAAAGTCATTTGTCCCTAGGCAATCGATAACAAGTACCGGTAATCATTCTTGTGATTTTATATGAGGGAGAGGCATGAGCTAACATACTTTCTCTACTTAGATCATATGCGCTTATGATTGGAACTCTAGCAAGCATCCGCAACTACTAAAGATCATTAAGGTCATGAAACCCAACCATAGCATTAAGTATCAAGTCCTCTTTACTCCCATACGCCATAACCCACCTATCCGCGTTTAAGTTTTTGTCACTCTCGCAACACTGACAATAAGCAAACCATGAACATATTGCAACACCCTACAGCAAGGGTCCCTCACGTTTGCGTGAGAATGGAGGGCACCGTAGGACAGCACCATAAATAAAATATACAATCATACCAACCAAGATCATGATTAACCCATAGGACAAAACAGATCTACTCAAACATCATAGGATAACCATAGATCATTGGGAAATAATATATGGAGTTGAGCACCATGTTTAAGTAGAGATTACAGCAGGGATAAGAGGTGGTACACCACTGCAAAGAGGGGGGAGAGTTGGTTATGACGGTAGCAAGATTGTTGATGTAGATTGCCGTCCCGATCGTTGCCCCGGTGGCACTCCGGCGCCACCGAAAGCGAGGGGGAGAGAGCCCCCTTCCTTATTCTTCTTCCTTGGCCTCCCCCTAGATGGGAGGAGGGTTCCCCCTCTGGTCCTTGGTCTCCATGGCCACAGAGGGGCGGGAGCCCCTCCGATATTGGATCTCCCTCTCTGTTCTCTTCTGTTTCGTCGTTCCCAGATCTGGCCGAAAACCATTTCTTATATTCCTGGAGATCCGTAACTCCGACTGCGCTGAGATTTTAACACGATTTTTTCTGGATATAAGCTTCCTTGTGCCCGCTCCAACCGACGTACGAGGTGGGTACAACCCATCACTATGTGCCATGCTCCTGGCCCGTGCGCTGGTGTATTGTGCCCTGTGTGGGCCTCCGTTTGCAGTGATTCCAACTCCCAAAAATCACATATATTCCAAAATAATTCTCCATAAATTTTCATCACGTTTGGACTTTGTTTCATATGGATACTCTATGATACAAAAAACATGCAGAAAACGGGAACTAGCACCGGGCACTGGATCAATAGGTTAGTCCAATAAATCATATAAAAAGTTGCCAAAAGTATGTGAAAGTGGTATAATATTGGCATGAAACAATCAAAAATTATAGATACAATGGAGACGTATCAGTGCCCACAAAAAATGAGAGAAAAAGAGAGAGGAGGAACACTAATATATCCTTTATACACACTTGTGCTTCAAAGTAGCACCATGTACTTCATGTAGAGAGTTTTCATATTCTTCATTTCATATGCTAGTGGGATTTTTACATTATAGAACTTGGCTTGTATATTCTAATGATGAGCTTCCTCAAATGCTTGACATGTTCATGAGCAAGCAAGTTGGATGCGCATCCACCTAGTTGCATTAGGAGAGCTTTCATACACTTATAGCTTGAGTGCATCTATTGCATGGCAATCCCTACTCCTCGCATTAATATAGATTGTAAGGCCTCTTCATTGCCTAACAATCAGCTGCATTGATGTGAGGCTTTCTTACTTTTGTCTTCTTATAAATCCCTGTCATCACTTTATTTGCCATCCAAAGTGCTTAGACCAAGGGTTTGTAAGTTTCTTTGATTTAAAATGAAACTTTATTCATTTGAAATAACCAGTACATCGTTTGTGAGGATCATTAAAATTTCATCTGGAGGTTCCTCGAACCAGTCGGAAGTCGGAGAAAATCTGGCTAATCTAGCAAGTTCATGAGCTACTTTATTTGCCTCTCTATTACAATGTTCGAATCTAGTCATGACAAAATCACAGGCATAGTGATAATAGTCCTCGAAAACTGCCGCCGCCGCCCCCGCTGATTGTCCTCCTTCCTGCATGGTCTCAACCACCTCCATGTTGTCTGAGTTGATGATTAGGCGGTTACACCCCGCCCTTTGCGCTATTGGTAGGCCAAACTTGAGAGGTAAAGCTTCAGCCATCAAAACATCCACACAATAGTCAATCTTTCCATTTTCTCCTGCAATGAACCTACCTTTGTGGTCTATTAAGACTGCCCCCATCGTACCCTTCAACATATCATGATCAAAAGAGGCGTCAACATTAAGTTTCACAAAACCCCTAGGGGGACAGTACCAGCCCCCCTTTTTCATCACCGGCTTTGGAGATGATGCATTTACAAAGTTGGATGTGAGAGCTATGATCCCCATTGCTATCTGATTTGCATTTGGAGTTAATTCCTTATGCACTAACTTTCGTCTTTCCCACCATAGGTACCATGCTGAAATAGCTATCATTTCACGTACATTTTGGTACCCCATAATACTCAAGTCTTGGTCTGGAAGAAGTACAAGGTATTCCAATATTGCCTCCCGGGCAAGGTCAACCTCACAAGCTTTATCAATAGTCACATCCATCCCTAGTCTCTTCCAAACCTCTTTTGCTTTACTACAGAGGAAAATCATGTGTTTCGTATCTTCTAAACCCCGCAAGCAAGTCGGGCAAGAGGGTGAGACCTTCATGTGTCTATTAGCGAGTGTTATCCGGCATGGGAGAGTACCATGTAATGTACGCCATATAATTTTTTTACTTTTGTTGGGCAGGATAACTTCCATATCTGACACCAAATAGGATTTGGTGTGATTCACCCCATCCAATTAGAATATTTGAGTCTACTCCCATATAGATAATTACATTCCACCAAGTAAGCAGACCTTATCGAAAACATACCATTTTTTGTGTAACTCCATGTAATGAAATATGTCATATCATGTAACATCCCAAAATTCTAAATTTTGTAATGTTATAATAAATAGATAGATTTGATTGTTTGTTTGATTGATTGACTGAAAGTGAGTGAATTCGAAACTTTTTGAAAGTTAAATGTGAGGGAATAAAAGGACTTTCCCAAACTTTCATTTTGCATTCGTGATCTCCTTGAATTCAAATTCTTTTCATCACAAAACCCTGGAGAGAAGATGACATGACTTCTTCCATTTATTTAAATGACAAGGGGTGTTGAAAATATTTGAATTTCATTTGAGAATATTTCCAATTCTGAAACTTTATGCAACTCAATGATTTTCACGAGCGAAGATAAAATGACTTCTTCAAATTATATGAAATATGAGTTGGGAGTTTCAAAGGATCAATTTCAAAGTCCTTTTGGAATTAGTTTTCAATTTGGATTTATTTGAGTTTTATTCAACTTATTTTTCTCCAAAAATTAAATATATGGAAAATAGGGTAACATGATTCCCTACATCAGAAAATTGGAGATAAATAAATTTGAAATCATTTTGGTATTTTTAAAATGATTTTTATTGGATTTTATTAGACAAGTAGCACTCTTTGCATTATTTGAATTTGTGTGTATTTCATTTAGTGCTAGAAAAATGTTCATCTTGTAGAAAATCTTTTTCTGAAAATTTTGATATATTATATGCCTATATAATATTTTTATTTATTGTGTTTTATTTATTTTTGTTCGTGTGGAAATCTTTATTAAAAAAAACTTCTTTCCTCCGCCGGACCGGGCCGGCCCAATTTGCCAGGCCGCGGCCCACCAGCCTAGTGCCCTCGCCCCCGACCTCGGGACGGACTCCCGCGTCCGCACGACGCCGCTGTCGCCGTTTTTCCCCCGGAATCCGCCTTCCGCGCCGCCTTGGCTTGCCCCGTCCTCCACGCCTGACGCCTCCCCTCCCCTCCTATAAAGGGCGCCGCCCGGGCCCTCTTCCTTCCCCTTTCTCGCGCCGCCGCCCTCCCGCTTCTCGCCGGAGCCACCGCCTCGCCTGCTCCTACCGCTGCTCCGCTCGCCGCTGCCTCCCTCCGCTGCCGCCTTGCCCCGCCGTCTGCAGCGCCGCCCGCGACGCGCAACCCCGTCGTCGGATTCGCAGGAGCCGCGTCGCCTTCGCCGGAGTCGTCGCCGCCAAACCGCTGCGGTCGTCTTCCTCGCTGTCGAAAAAAAACGCCCTGGGTTTTTTTTACGAAAACCGCCTACGGTATAAAACCGTCCCGGTTTCCCCGTTTTTGTTTTATAAAACCGTTTTTTTTTTTGTTTAGTTATTCAGAGAATGTTTTCTGTTTAGGTAGTTATAGTGAGCATATTCATTAGTTAGCGTTCGGCAGCGAACGTTCGTTAGATAGGTTTTTCTTTTTCTGTTTTAATTTCGGCCAGGGACTCGTTTGTGAATATATTTTTACAAATTAGCCCCTGTTTTTCAAACAACCACATCTTTTTACCCGTTTATCCAAACCCAACGAAACCAACGCCCACTTCTTCGTTATGATCTCCTCTATCCAGTAATCCAACCCAAACATGTTTTTGAAATTTTAAAAATTGAATTAGACCAGATTTAAATTCAAACTTCGTTTGATCGTAACTTGAGTTTCGTAGCTCCGTTTGAGTTCATTCTTTTTGCAAATCGAAGCCCTTGACCTAAACTTTCTGATAAGGCCAAATTAACATCATTTTGGTACTGTTAGAAACTGTTTTATGTTGCAAGAGTTATTTGCTTGGTTTTGATGTTTTCCGAATTGTTTTCTTCGTTCTTTTCGATCTTTTGAGTGATTGCTTATGTGTGGTTACTATTGCTTGCTTACGATAGATTGACCGGACTGTGACAAGTAGAACTATCAAGAGTTATGAGTGAGAATCATCTTCATCAACATTGCAGGAAAGTTCACACTTTGATCATATCCCTTTTCATACCCAGTTTTTATGCATTAGTTTCAACCCTCAAACATTGCATGAGTAGGATTGATAACATGTGAGTATTGGGAAGTAGTTGATGAGGTAGGAACCTATTGCCCTGCATTAAACCTTGGGAGTTACTATTACGTTATGCTTATATTGCCATGCTATGCTCATAGACGTGGATTGGGTTTGAGAGTATTCATGACAGATGTGAGATTGTTAATTAATGGTTTACTTAAGGTGGCAACTTTAACACACATCTGGGTGGATTGAGGCACCTGGGTATTCCAGGATTGCATGTTTTTTATGGACCGCCACCCAGACTCAAAGGGATCATGAGATTATTCATACTAGAAACTTCCGTGTGCAGCCACAAGCTACTACAGGCTCTAGCATAGTTGAGTAAGTCGTGCGAACTCTTACAGTGGTAGACTAGAAGATGTAGGGGATGTAGGTGGTACGGTCTACCCGATCGTAAGGTGCTAGCACTTCTGAAAGACTATGTCTCGATCATCCGTTTCTCAAACACCATGTAGTGCGAGAAATCCAACGGAGGAGATCGAGTCTTGTGGGGAAAAGTGCGCAAACCTCTTCATAGTGTACAAACTAATCATGATTAGCCGTGTCCCCAGTTGTGGACATCTTGAGTATCTAGCTCTTGGATTATCATGTTGATCTCATCACGTTACTTTAATTAATTTTGTTGGGTTCTAATGATGATACTTAATTGGGACTGAGAATGCTGTCAACCATTCTCAATGTTTAACAACCACCATGATAGTTAAATAAAATTTATTCCTTTGCAGTAGGGAAAAATTGGCTTTACGCAAAAACTATAACCATAGAGATTTTCCACCAGCCATATATGCATGTAGTGATAGCCATTATTCATCATTGCTCTATAGTGTGAATTTGCCAGTACATTCAATGTACTGACCCTTTGTGGCTGCAACGTCTCATGTTGCAGGATTATCTTACGACGAGTAAGTGATACGTTAGGGTTATGATTTCTACACTCAACTTTGTCGTTGGTGTTGATGGGAACCCACAACCTTGTTGTTCTTCCGCTATGTCTGGATTGAGGTAATAGTATTTACGTTATCTTTATACATGTGATTTACCTCTGTTATAAATCCTCGAGTACAGTGTGTGTCAGCATACCGATCCAGGGATGACACTTAAGCACAGAGACTTGATCCATTCGGGTCGGGTCGCTACAAGATGGTATCAGAGCACATGTTGACTGTAGGACGTGACCCTAGAAACTGGCAAGCCTATAGGAAAGATTTTCTTTACGAACTTCATTTTCAAAAAAGATCTTTTACCTCTCTTCTCTTCTGAGCTTATTCAAATATTCCCTTTAAGTGAGACCATACCCCTTTCCCCTTTGGACCACTCGAATATTCGACGGATGAGACCATTCCAAGAAGTACAAGATACCGGACAACTAAGACCATTCGAAGTGAAGAAGATTTTACCATGCATTAGAAGAAAGGAAGTTGTCAATACCCGAGATCAAGGTGTGTTGGAGAAAGACCGGAACACGGAGAGTTAATTAAAAACTCAAAGTTTTGTCAAGAAAACCCTAATACAGGAGATATCAACTATGGAGAGATAGCTCATGGAAATGACAAGAGCAGAAACACGACTATCCATGAGGTTATCTCCCGCTTATGCTATTGTCACCGTGCTGAGTTAAGCATGCATATGCATGGAAGGATTGGATGGTAGAAGGCTGATGGAACACCTATCAGCAAGACGAAGTTTTAACCTTAGCTGGTGTATCGCCAGGATCTGGAGTGTTACATCAAGAAGTCAAGATGGGTCTGCAGGAAGCAGTATTTGATGAGGAAGCGTTTCGTGAAGAACTTAGGACCAGAAGTTGAAAGCATCCAAGCTAGAGAAGTAAAACCTTGAGATACAGGAGATTCGTCAGGAACTGAAGGACAGTAGGACCATGGTTCATGTCGAGGTTGATGAAACCCAGAAGTCTGGAACGCAACTCCAGAAATATTAAAGGACGTCACGAGAGAATTCGCGTCAACAGAGATGATCTGACAAAAGAACTTAAGAAGGACAAGCATGATTGGAAGAAGCCATTGGAGGCATGAACAAGACTTGAAGAGTTTGATGACTTTGAAGATTTATTGACCTTTAGAAGACCAAACCCCTGTTATACACTTACGTTAGATGCGACGTTTGTGAGCTGTCATTTGTTTGATGTTTTTCTGACAGACACAAATAAAAATCTGTCTTTTCAAAACTGTTGTTTGTATTGTATGCATCCCTCTCTCTCTCTCTCTTATCTCACCCCAAACCCATGGAGCCATTAGAGGATGAATGGAAATGAGCTTATATTTTCTGGACCAATGAGTCAATTGGAGACAGACCGATGGAATTCAGAACTTGGAGAATCACATGGAGAATAACCCTATAGTCAGAAAGGATATGACCCAGCATACTCTTCAGTGCTTTGTAAGAGTTGCTGCTACTTGGTGAAGGATGTACCAAACCAACAATAGATGGCAAGGAGTAACCACTTGGAAAGAATTTAAGTTGACTTTGCCAAAGTCTCGGTTGTGTCCCAGGAGTTGAAGCCTTATGGGAAGGATATGAAGAAAACGTGTGCATGCAAGCTTTGTGGAGTAATAGGACACAACCATAAAGAAAACAAGGACGAATACCCTCATAAGCGGAGGATTACCAAAGGAGTTAGCCAAGGGTCTTGGGGAACTTCGGCTGGAGATAGTTCCCAAAGATTTCGTTACAGCAATGGAAGTTCAGTCTACATTGTTGGGGAAGATCCGTGAAGCTCAGAAGGATGACAAAGAAATTGTTGAGGTAAAAGAGAGGATAAGCAAAGGAAAGGCCAAAGGTTTTCGTAAGGATGAGAACGACACCTTATGGTTCGAGGACCGTGTATTTGTGCCCGATAATGCAAAGATCAGGAAGTTAATACTTCAGGAGGCTCATGACTCACCATACTCGATTCGCCCTGGAAACACCAAGATGTATTTGGATTTGAAGGAGTGTTTCTGGTGGACTGGTAAGAAGAAGGATATTGTGGAGTATGTAGTCGTAAATGATGTATGCCAGAGAAAGTAAAAGCAGAGCATCAGAAGCCAGCAGGATTACTACAGCCTATGTCGATACCCGAATGGAAGTGGGATAAGTTTGGCATGGATTTCATTACCGGAATTCCTAGAACCCGAACAGGACATGATTCTATCTGGGTAGTAGTTTATTCGCTTGACCAAAGTGGCTCACTTTATCCCAGTAAAAACCACCTATACAAGTGAGAAGTTGGCCAAGATATATTTGACCAGGATGGTATGTCTGCATGGAGTTCCAAGGACCATCGTATCATATAGAGGAACACAGTTTACCTCAAAGTTTTGGAATCAGCAGCACCAGACTTTGGGTACTAGGCTAGAGTTACAGCCTTTCATCCGCAGACAGATGGATAAATTGAGAGAGTCAAACAGATTCTGGAGGACATGTTGAGAGCGTGTGCGCTAGATCATGGATCTAGTAGGGATGATAATATACCTTACGCGGAGTTCTCATACAACAACAGTTACCAAACCAGTTTGAAGATGGCCCCTTTTGAAGCTTTGTATGGGAGAAGGAGCCAGACACCGTTGATGTGGGATGAAGTTGGAGACTGTCAGTTGTTTGGACCAAATGTGATCAAGGAGTCAGAAGAGAATGTTAAGTTGATTCGAGATAGACTGAAGGTAGCTCAGTCCAGGCAGAAGAGTTATGCAGACTCAAAAACGCAAGGAGATAGTCTATGGAATAGGAGAAAGAGCATGTCTTCGTGTGTCCCCTCTGCGAGGAGTTAAACGATTTGGAGTTAAGGGAAAGTTAGCCCCGTGATTTGTAGGACCATACCGAGATTTGGAGCGTATGGGAGAAGTGGCCGACAAGTTGGAGTCATCCGAAGGATTGTCAGGAGTTCATGATGTGTTTCACATTTCCCACTTGAAGAAGTGCCATGCAGAGATGGCCAATATTCCCTTGTAAGGACGCTTGACCCTGGAAAGGATAATGATGTTCCACGAAGTGGAGTATGGACTTCGTAAGTATAAGTTTTTATCTAGGTATGTGGGATATCCCACGAGGATGAAGAGATGAATTATTATTGGATATAAAGGAGATATGATGTTGGTATTATGGAACGATTATAACTCCATGATGAGTCTGAGTAATCATGTCCTAGTTGGTGCCAATAGAAGGAAGGAAGACAGTACAATTGGATGGATTTAAGAATACTAGGAAGTTGGATGTTGGAATAACGATCAGTTGCCCCGAGGATGAGGTCAAGGTTTACACGTGATGAGGTGGGACATAACCCACGGGCCCCGGGACCTGCCAAGAAGCAAGCACACTCTTGCTGAAGGAAAAACCCTGGTAGAAGTTACGATTTTATCGACAGACGATCTTATAGGAGTTTACGAAAACCTGAGAGTTGTGAAGGAACGATAGATGTTTGTTTGGCTTGCAGAATCAATGGATTTATCCGAACCTAGTTCGTCGACAAGAGAAATTCTGCAATGCTTGTGAGGATGACCGAGTGTTAGAATTTGAGATTCACTAAACCATATATAGGGTAATGATTTGGGTGCGGGATGGATTGATCACCTTGTTTAAACCTTAGAATGGTATAGCAATTTTTTCCCTTGTACAAGGCAGCTGTGCCAACCGTAGGTTATACGGTGAGGATCAACCCAGACCCATTTCCTGCAGGAGAAACCATAAATTGTTGACCACCATGAGATATCGATAGTAGTTTAGTATTGGCGCCGGACCCGTCAGCTAAGATGACCCAATCTCGGAATAACCTTACCAAGATGAAAGGACAGAAGAACTGCAGTAAAGGTTATGCCACTATCGGAAGAGCCCAGAGAAGGAATTATTCTGAGAATCTGAGAAGACCAACACTGTCAAGAATAAGGATGAAGGGTATGAGTTTTTGGTGGAACCGTAACGATGCTTTTAAGGGTGGTAGCACCCCAGACCCCTGTGATGATCGATGGATTTTGAGAAGACCCCCAAACCCTAACCTATTTCTTTCTAGCCTCTCTGAATCTCGAGGACGAGATCCATTTTAAGGGCGGTAGGTTTGTAACATCCCAAAATTCTAAATTTTGTAATGTTATAATAAATAGATAGATTTGATTGTTTGTTTGATACATTGACTGAAAGTGAGTGAATTCGAAACTTTTTGAAAGTTAAATGAGAGGGAATAAAAGGACTTTCCCAAACTTTCATTTTGCATTCGTGATCTCTGTGAATTCAAATTCTTTTCATCACAAAACCCTGGAGAGAAGATGACATGACTTCTTCCATTTATTTAAATGACAAGGGGTGTTGAAAATATTTGAATTTCATTTGAGAATATTTCCAATTCTGAAACTTTATGCAACTCAATGATTTTCATGAGCAAAGATAAAATGACTTCTTCGAATTATATGAAATATGAGTTGGGAGTTTCAAAGGATCAATTTCAAAGTCCTTTTGGAATTAATTTTCAATTTGGATTTATTTGAGTTTTATTCAACTTATTTTTCTCCAAAAATTAAATATATGGAAAATAGGGTAACATGATTCCCTACATCAGAAAATTGGAGATAAATAGATTTGAAATCATTTTGGTATTTTTAAAATGATTTTTATTGGATTTTATTAGACTAGTAGCACTCTTTGCATTATTTGAATTTGTGTGTATTTCATTTAATGCTAGAAAAATGTTCATCTTGTAGAAAATCTTTTTATAAATTTTTTGATATATTATATGCCTATATAATATTTTTATTTATTGTGTTTTATTTATTTTTGTTCGTCTGGAAATCTTTATTAAAAAAACTTCTTTCCTCCGCCGGACCGGGCCGGCCCAATTTGCCAGGCCGCGGCCCACCAGCCCAGTGCCCTCGCCCCCGACCTCGGGATGGACTCCCGCGTCCGCACGACGCCGCCGTTGCTGTTTTTCCCCCGGAGTCCGCCTTCCGCGCCGCCTTGGCTTGCCCCGTCCTCCACGCCTGACGCCTCCCCTCCCCTCCTATAAAGGGCGCTGCCCGGGCCCTCTTCCTTCCCTTTTCTCGCGTCGCCACCCTCCCGCATCTCGCCGGAGCCGCCGCCTCGCCTACTCCTGCCACTGCTCCGCCCGCCGTTGCCTCCCTCCGCTGCCCCTTGCCCCGCCGTCTGCAGCGCCGCCCGTGATGCGCAGCCCCGTCGCCGGATTCGTAGGAGCCGCGCCGCCTTCGTCGGAGTCGTCGCCGCCAAACCGCCGCGGTCGTCTTCCTCGCCGTCGAAAAAAAAACCGCCCTGGTTTTTTTTTGAAAAAAACCGCCTACAGTACAAAACCGTCCCAATTTCCCCGTTTTTGTTTTATAAAATCGTTTTTTTGTTTAGTTATTCAGAGAACGTTTTCTGTTTAGGTAGTTATAGTGAGCATATTCATTAGTTAGCGTTCGGCAGCGAACATTCGTTAGATAGGTTTTTCTTTTTCTGTTTTAATTTCGGCGAGGGACTCATTTGTGAATATATTTTTATAAATTAGCCCCTGTTTTTCAAACAACCACATCTTTTTACCCGTTTATCCAAACCCAACGAAACCAACGCCCACTTCTTCGTTATGATCTCCTCTATCCAGTAATCCAACCCAAACATGTTTTTGCAATTTTAAAAATTGAATTAGACCAGATTTGAATTCAAACTTCGTTTGATCATAACTTGAGTTTCGTAGCTCCGTTTGATTTGATTCTTTTTGCAAATCGAAGCTCTTGACCTAAACTTTCTGATAAGGCCAAATTCACATCATTTTGGTACTGTTAGAAATTGTTTTATGTTGCAAGAGTTATTTGCTTGGTTTTGATGTTTTCCGAATTGTTTTCTTCGTTCTTTTTTTATCTTTTGAGTGATTGCTTATGTGTGGTTACTATTGCTTGCTTACGATAGATTGACCAGAGTGTGACAAGTAGAACTATCAAGAGTTATGAGTGCGAATCATCTTCATCAACATTGCAGGCAAGTTCACACTTTGATCATATCCCTTTCCATACCCAGTTTTTATGCTTTAGTTTCAACCCTCAAACATTGCATGAGTAGGATTGATAACATGTGGGTATTGGGAAAAGTAGTTGATGAGGTAGGAACCTATTTCACTGCATTAAACCATGGGAGTTACTATTACGTTATGCTTATATTGCCATGCTATGCTCGTAGATGTGGATTGGGTTTGAGAGTATTCATGACAGATGTGAGATTGTTAATTAATGGTTTACTTAAGGTGGCAACTTTAACACACATCTGGATGGATTGAGGCACCTAGGTATTCTAGGATTGCCTGTTTTTTATGGACCGCCACCCAGACTCAAAGGGATCATGAGATTATTCATACTAGAAACTTCCGTGTGCAGCCACAAGCTACTACGGGCTCTAGCATAGTTGAGTAAGTCGTGTGAACTCTTACAGTGGTAGACTAGAAGATGTAGGGGATGTAGGTGGTACGGTCTACCCGATCGTAAGGTGCTAGCACTTCTGAAAGACTATGTCTCGATCATTCGTTTCTCAAACACCATGTAGTGCGAGAAATCCAACGGAGGAGATCGAGTCTTGTGGGGAAAAGTGCGCAAACCTCTTCATAGTGTACAAACTAATCATGATTAGCCGTGTCCCTAGTTGTGGACATCTTGAGTATCTAGTTCTTGGATTATCATGTTGATCTCATCACGTTACTTTAATTAATTTTGTTGGGTTCTAATGATGATACTTAATTGGGACTGAGAATGCTGTCAACCATTCTCAATGTTTAACAACCACCATGATAGTTAAATAAAATTTATTCCTTTGCAGTAGGGAAAAATTGGCTTTACGCAAAAACTATAACCATAGAGATTTTCCACCAGCCATATATGCATGTAGTGATAGCCATTATTCATCATTGCTCTATAGTGTGAATTTGCCAGTACATTCAATGTACTGACCCTTTGTGGCTGCAACGTCTCATGTTGCAGGATTATATTACGACGAGTAAGTGATACGTTAGGGTTACGATTTCTACACTCAACTTTGCCGTTGGTGTTGATGGGAACCCACAACCTTGTTGTTCTTCCGCTATGTTTGGATTGAGGTAATAGTATTTACATTATCTTTATACATGTGATTTACCTCTGTTATAAATCCTTGAGTACTGTGTGTGTCAGCATACCGATCTAGGGATGACACTTAAGCACAGAGACTTGATCCATTCGGGTCGGGTCGCTACACATATTGCGAAAGTGGGATTGAAAGAAATTGTTGTGTGTCAATGGGCCACATAGTTTGTCTAATCAGTTCCTCGTCCTGATTGTTGGAAGCAGGGTCAATCACTTTTGATAGCAGATGGCTCCCCCTAGGGGTCACAATCTTCCTAGTGACGCGGCTTGGGAACCAGGCATCTTCCCACATATTGATGTTATGTCCGTTACCCACTCGCCAAATATAGCCACGTTTCAGAGTAGTCATACCTGCCATAATGCTCTGCCAGGTGAAAGAAGCACCATGTTTTGGCTTAGACATCAGCAAATCGCCATCACGGTAATACCTGGCCCTCAAAATAGTGGCACACAAGGAGTCGGGATTATCAATAAGATGCCATGCTTGTTTGGTGAGCAAAGCCAGGTTGAAATAGTGGATATCACGGAATCCCATCCCACCTTGGTTTTTTGGTACACACATTTTCCACTAGGCCAACCAATGCAGCCTCCTCTGGTTCTCCTCGTCTCCCCACCAGAAATGCGCTATCGTGTCAATGATTCCTTTTCATTTTTTTAGGAATTTTAAAGACCAACATTGCATAGGTAGGTATGGCTTGGGTCACAGCCTTGAGTAGGATCTCCTTCCCCCCGGCGGACAGTAATTTTTCCTTCCAACCATTGATTTTCTTAACAATTTGTTCAATCAAAAATTTAAAGCGGTCTGATTTGTCAGCACCCACGTTGGCTGGTAAACCCAAGTATTTATCATTCATTGCCTCCATCATTACATTCAGCATTGTACACATTTGTTCTCTGATCTCAACCGTTGTATTAGGACTAAAGAAAATACTGGATTTTTTCACACTTACCAGCTGTCCCGACGTCGCACAATATAAATCTAATGCTGATTTCAGGGCCGCCGCACTATGTTGATTGGCTTTCATCAAAAAGGGTTTGTAAGTTCATCATTAAACAAAGTGCTAAGTAATTTGAAAGGGTTTGTCATAAATATTGATTGCTTGACTGAAACTCTAGGTTGTGTTATGATAATATGTTTGAATATGATAAAGTCTTGAGTGATTGGGAACATGAATATGACATATGAGTATTATTTGGTATTGCATGAAAACATTAATCCACGAAAAGCAATGGCGATTTTTATTTACACATTTTGATGCTACTTGCTTATTATCAAATATAGATCATTTCTTTGAATCACTTTTGTCTCGAGTTCAAACCGTGTTACATCATTTGATGAATATTATGTTGGGTAGCATTCAACATAAAAAATTATCTCTGTTTGTCACTTACCTACTCGAGGACGAGTAGGAATTATGCTTGGGGATGTTGATACTTCTCATGTGTATCTATAGTTTTTTATTGTTTAATGATATTATAATACCACTTTTATATTTTTATAGCAATTTATATTATTTTTCTAGACTAAACTATTAATTTAGTACCTAGTGGCAGTTCCTATTTTCTACTCTTTTTTCGCATGAAATCAATATCTACAGAGGTCAAAATCACTTGCCGATTTAATAAAAAAATTGGGCAACAAGAAACATGGGAAGCTTTGGGAGAGATCGAGAGGGGTAGCCAGGGGCCCACATGACAACCCCTACCAAAACCCTCCGCCATATTTCCAGAAGAAAGTTATCGCCGCCGCAAGCTCATATTCCGCGAACATCCCACCCGGAGGCCTGTTTTGGAGCCCTGCTAGAGGGGGAAGCCATTGCCAGAGCCATCTTCATCAACCTTGTTGCCTCCATGATGATGTGTGAGTAGTTCCATTAGGACCTACAGGTCCATAGTAGTAGCTAGAAGGTTCTCTCTCTCTTTTTGGATCTTCCATACCATGTTCACATGAGACTTCTCACATGATCGAGATCAATTTGACATAATCGGTGGTGTTTTTGTTGGGACATGACGAATTCCCATTTATGATTACACTGTTCATTGAAATCAATTGAATATTTTGAGGTTTTGTTGCTGCATAATTAAATATCTATGTATGCTCTCTGATCTATCTGTCTTCTTTGGCCAACTTCAATGGGGTTTTCTTCAGAGGGAGTGGTGCTACATAGTGGGTTCAGTTTTGCCATGCTCTAACCTACTGACAAAATATTGTTGCCACTAAGAATAAAACGACGGGGTTTTGTCATATTGATTGACTTCTTCCTGTCTACATGATTTCATGTTGCTTATTCCGGTACTTTGTTTCTTACAAACTTAATACCTTGAGATGCATGATGGGTAGTTGTTATGGGGTGGAGTATTAGTAGTAGATGTAGTTGAATTAATGGTCTACTTATCACGGACGTAACGCCTATATGAGATTATTCCATGAATGATCATAGTCATGAATATTGCAATGTTATCAATTGTCCAACTCTAATTTGTTTACCATGTCTTTGCCTGTTTTCGAAAGAGATACCACTAGTGAACCTATGGCCCCTAGGGTCTATTCTCCATTACTAAGTTTTTCTACATAATTTCTCCTTTTATTTGTCGTGCTATTTTGCTATTATCTACCTCTATCATTTGCGTTTAATCTTGTAACTAGCAAGGCAAGGGGCTTGACAACCCTCTTAAAGCGCTGGATGCAAGTTTGTATTCGTTTGTGTGCATGTGTTGCTGCTAGCTTAAGGCACTCCTACTGGATCGATAACCCTGGTTCTTAACTAAGGGAAATACTTTGCTGTTATTCTGCTTCACCCCTTCCTCTTTGGGGAATCTCAACAAGTCCTACGGGAGTAAGTGTAGGATCGAAAATATGTCTATAGGGGGGTGATTAGACTACTTGACCAAATAAAAATCTAACCTTTTCCCAATTTTAGTTGTGGGCGGATTTTAGCAAATCTATCAAGTCAAGTATCACCCTACACATGCAATTTTACGAGTATATCAGCGGAAAGTAAAACATTGCACATGTAGGTACAGGAGGGGTTCAAATATTTCAAACACAATGAAGACACAATAATTTTTGGCGTGGTATTGATAGGTGGTGCTATCGTACGTCCATGTTGATGGAGACTTCAACCCACGAAGGGTAATGGTTGCGTGAGTCCATGGAGGGGCTCCACCCATGAGGGGTCCACGAAGAAGCAACCTTGTCTATTTCACCATGGCTTCCGTACACGAAGGACTAGCCTCACTCGGGTAGATCTACATGAGGTAGGCGATCTCCTTGCCCTTACAAACTCCTTGGTTCAACTCCACATGATCTTGGAGGCTCCCAAGTGACACCTAACCAATATAGGAGACACCACTCTCCAAAAGGTAATAGATGTTGTGTTGGTGATGAACTCCTTGCTCGTGTGCTTCAAATGATAGTCTCCTCAACACTCAATCTCTCTCACATAGATCTGGCTTGGGTAGGAGAAGGATTGGAGTGGAAAGCAACTTGAAGAGGCTAGAAATCAAGGTTCAAATGGCAGGAATGGAATCTCTTGATCTCAACACATGAGTAGGTGGTTCTCTCTCAGAAAACGAATGGTGGAAGTCATGTTTCGTTCCGATGGCTCTCTTAGAGAGTAAGTGGTGGTGGAGGGGTATAAATAGGCAGCAGAAAAAATCCAAGCGTTACAAGCTTTTGACCTAACTTGGTGGCACTGATATGATAATCTCGGTGAGACCAACTAGTGCAAAATACTTGACCATTAGGATTTTTGGTGAGACCGAATATACCAACGCGGTGGGACCGAAGTGCAATGTCTAGGGCAAAGCCATGTTTCAGTAATTCCGATCAATTCGTCTCGGTGATTCTGAAATGAAGCGACTTCATTATAGAAGCTTGGCAAGGCCGTCTCGGTGGGACCTAGAACTATTTCAGTCATACCGAATTGTTAGGGTTTTGGTTGTGGCAATAGAAGGATAATCTTGGTGGGTCTAGGGTGGATGATATCGATGGGACCGAAATGATGAATTAGGGTTTGGACAGATGTGTTTTTGGGAAAGTGATGGAGGGTTTTGGAGCAATATCACTAAGCACTTTGAGCAACAACCTCATCAACAATACCTCATCCCCTTTTAATAGTATTGACTTTCCTAAGGGACTCAAAATGATCTTGGATCACTAAACCAAAAATGTAGAGTCTTGGGGTAGCCAATTCTTGTTCTTGACATTTTGAGGGGTCCACATCCATTTTTTTAAGGTTAGGTCCACATCCATTAGTACTTGCCATGCCAATAATTGATCTTTTCTGAAATCTATCATCAATGTTCTTTAGATCAATGACATATATGTTGTTATTAATTACCAAAACCACCCAGGGATTAGTTGCACTTTCAGTAAGCGACATCCACCGGCTTGACCTTGCCTTCGAATGATGCAAAATAACCGCATCATGATTGTAGTGACATGGTTAAGCAAGTAGAGCAAGCTTCATATCTCCTTGATCCTTGAACCTGAGCATAAACCAACCATCGTTGCTGGATAATATCTGAGGAGCGACATTTGGAGCCGCCACACACATCGGAGCTCATTAAAAATTACTCCTAGATTCACCTCAAACTCAACCAGCATTCGTCCGACTAACAACCACCCGTCGTCCGCACGATGAGACTCCTCCAAGTCGACTACAATTGAGGAAGAAGTTGCCATATTGCTACCAATCACCGCCTTGCCCTTGCGATGCAACACTGGGGGCGAAGGGAGAGCCAATGATGCCAAGGAATGATGCAAGTAGAACGTCATTGGCACGAAAATCCCCATGACCACCTTCCATGAACTTTTCCCATTCCCCCAAGCATGAACATTACATCATATACATGTTATTTATCCAGGCATGTATCTGAATCTTCGACACAAGATCTCATGCAAAACATATATTCCCAAAAAGTCAGAATTGGTTGTACACCTTGTAATATGTAACTTTACTAGTGACAACCACCAGGTGGTCTCCATCGCGGTGGCCCTTCCTCCTAAAAATTGACATCATCAAGGTCCTCCTCAGGGATACCAAACCACTCATCATACTCTCGATATCATCCTTGCCCGCCGCCTACAACAATGGACACGAAGCTTCATCAATCATGTTAAACCCTAGTTGATCTACTTAGGAGAACTCGAAACCAACCTAGAATGCAAATCTACCAACTCCGAGTAGCGACTCGTACTATCCCTTAGTTAGTCATAGTGATTTCGACGGTGGTACTGATTGTCGACGAGATGGGAAAACTCAATGCTAGCAAAGATAGTGAGAGAACACAAGCCCATGATTTTTTAGGGCAAGAGCTTCTACCCCGGTTCCATTTTAAGAAATCATGTGACCATACATTTTGTAGCAAGCAGAGCACGACATGAATACAAGGCTCAACAAAAAAGTTTTAAGAAATCTAAACAAGTTCAACCAGGTAACTAAAAAAGGTAAGTAGAGCCACCCAAAATATAGAGATTGACACCATTGTCCACCCCCCCCCCCAAATGGTAGAGCACTCCAAACAAAGGATTGGGCATGATGTAGAACAATAAGCTTCACAACATTGTCCACTAACTGATGCTTCTTGGCTTTGAGTCTCAATGTCATGCTTGCGGTATCCAGTTCCCATTCCTTAACAGATGTTTTCCTGAAAATCACATATAAGCCATATCAGTAAGAAGAATTAAAGTATAAATCATGCGGGTTCTCCATATAGACCACAAAGTGGTTGCATGGACAACATTTTCAACTTAATGATAAGCATTACTAATCCACCAACATGTGACACAATCAACACTAGCTCTACATCTCATTCCATTAAGCAAAGAAATGTATCTCCAAATCTTAGTAGAAACAACATAACTCAAAAATCAAGTGAATATATGACTCATGCTCATATCAAAAAAAGGCAAGAGAGGCCAGGTACATTTTGTCTCTTGTTGAGATTATCTCTAGTTGAGTAGTTTATTGTTAGCTAGCAACCACAAAAAGATGCGAATTCGAAGGAACAACTAGCTTCCAAACAATAGGAATTTTAACAGAGTTATACCTCTGAAATTAAAAAGAGCATATAAGGAACTAACTAAATAAATCCCTTTAGACTTAGTTTCCAGATTAAAACATCTTTCTCAACAAAGAGGTTAATGGGTTAGGCAACATGAGTTAGGTCAAACCATTTATTCAGTAAATTACCAAAATATCTCCTAAAAGAGATTTTCCATTGTGATCCATCCCAGATTTCAGCAATAGTAAGGTTATGCTCATTAGAGATCATATAAAGATCCCCAAAATTTGCAGCCAAGCTGACAGAACCAACCATTGATCTTCCTAAAGTTGAACCTTCTTAGCATTCCCAACTTTCCATTGATATCCAATATTGGCATCTTTAGTGTCTCACAAAACTCCTTTCCAAAATGGGGAGATATCATTGTTGGAACAAGCAAAAAGGTTAGGAGATTGGGTTGTGCATTTCTGATAAATGCTCTGTTTCTAGAACTTGTTATTATTTAAACAGTATCTCTTAATCCAAGAGGCTATGAGGCAAATGTTAACTTCAAAGAGATTAGGTATACCCAACCCTCCAAAATATTTCCTCATACATAGCAAATCCCAATTGGCTAGGTGGTACTTATGCTGGCTAGGTGGTACTTATCCCCAAAACAATGAGCCATTTAAGAGTTAATCAAAAAAATACTGATTTGAGAAACTTAATGACACTCATATAGGCAAGAATGTTGACTAGTCAAGACTGGAACAAAGTCAATCAACCACTGTGAGCTTCCCTCTCCATTCAACAACTCTTTTAACAATCCTATCTACTACTGGTTGTAGGCCCCCTTCCTATGTTTAGCATGGTAAGGGGAACACCAATATACTCCTACATCACACAGTATCACATGGTTTGAGCAAAAGGTTGAGCCTCAATGTTAATAGGCATCAAATCACATTTACTGAAATTAATCCTCATGCCACACAACTGTTCAAAACATACAAGAATCCATTTGAGGTTTCTAACATAGTCATCTTAATTTTTTTTAAAGCGGGGTATCATCAGCATATTGCATGCTAATGATACCGGTAGGTTGAATTATTTGAAAAAGCCCAAGAATCTGCTCATAGTTGCCTTAATGAGCATTCTAGTGAATACATCAACAACTAAATTTAGTATCAAGGGGAAATAGGGTGACCTTATCTAACACCTCTACAAGATTCACAGAAATCACTAGTAATGCCTACAAAACCATTCCTAAGTAATGTTTTGACAAGATTAACCCACTTATGGCAAGGGGCCCCTTTGAATGATAATAGAGGTAAGAAATATCCTATTAACCATGTCACATGCCCTTTCATAGTCTAATTTAAAGGTGAAACCACATTGCCCAATATGCACCACATCATGAATAACTTCATGAGTAGAGAATACTTTCCATAATATACCTCTTTGGGGCAATAAGTTCTTTCCTAATTTTTCCAAGCCTAAGTGGTAGGACATTTGATGGCTAGGTGGTACTTATCCCCAAAACAATGAGCCATTTGAGAGTTAATCAAAGAAATTGCTCATTTGAGAAACATAATGAAGGAATGCTGGCTAGGCAAGACTAGATCAAAGTCAATCTGCCACTGTGAGTTTCCCTCTCCACCCAACAACTCTTTTAACAATCTTATCTACCGCCCTTCCTATGTTTAGCATGTTGAAGGGGAACACCAATATACTCCTACATCACATGGTATCACATGGTTTGAGCACAAGGTTGGGGCTCAATGTTAACATGCCTCAAATCACATTTATGGAAATTAATCCTCATACTAGACAACTATTCAAAACACATAAGAATCCATTTGAGGTTTCTAACATAGTCATCTTAAATTTTTTTAAAAATCAGAGTATCATGAGCATATTTCATGCTAATGATACCAGTAGGTTGAATTATTTGGTAAAGCCAAAAATCTGCCCATAACAGTTGCCTTAATGAACATTCTAGTGAATACATCAACAACTTAATTATGTCTAAGGGAAACTAGGGTGACCTTGACTAACACCTCAACCTGATTCACAGAAATCACTGGTAGTACCTACAAAACCATTCAAAACAAAAGTTTTGACAAGATAGACCCACTTATGGCAAAAGCCCCCTTTAAATGATAACAGAGATAAGAAATATCCTATTAACTATATCACATGCCCTTCCATAGTCTAATTTAAAAGATGAACCCACATTGCCCAATATGCACCACATCATGAATAACTTCATGAGTAGAGAATACTTACCATAACACACCTTTCCATAATATACATTTGACACCCCCCCCCCTCCTAAAACTACAATTACAAAGAGCAATAGATCTATACTTAGGTGTGGACACTTCATCTGGTTCTTTAAATAGATCTAGTTGTTCTTTATTTCAACTATTAAACATGGCTATAAGGTCATCCCTAATTAAATTCAAGAACTGTTGATAAAAAGGAAGGGAAGGCCATGGAGCCCAGGGACATGTTGCACAGGAAATAAATACATCATCCCTAATTTCAGATTCAGTAAAATTAAAGACATCACTCCTAATTTCAGATTCATTAAAATCAGCATCCATGACAATTTCACTACAATCCCATAATCAAAAGGTAAATACACATTTAGTTTGGGTCGTAAACCCAAAAACTGATGGGGTACATCTAAGTATTAACATCCAAGTGACTCAATCACATATTATAAAAAAACAAATACTCACATGAATCTCCGTGTAAAATCAATGACATAGGACTTAGATGTCCAAATACTTAGACCTCCCTCAATGAAAAAGTGCTTAGATAAGATGCTAAGCATATTAAATGCCTTAGCAACTCAAGTCCACAAGGCAAAGGTGCTAAGCTTTTGGGTGCTAAGCTTCGTGCATTTAATTCGTTATAGACTCAGAATTGTGCTTCCACCTAGGTACACGTCCTTAGCACCGTTTTTCTCTGGAGTCACCATTCTACTCTCTCTTCTTAACTAGCATGCCACATCATAATTTTTGCTTAGTTGGCAATCTTAGCGGCTGTACAAGGTGGAGCACTGGGAGAGGCCCTTTTTTATTTAAATCTACAATAACTTATCAACATGTACTCCAACCATTCCAAAAATATAAGGTGCATTTATCTTTTCAAAAGTCAAACACATGCGTGTTTGACCAAGTTTCTAAGAAAAATATATCAACATATACAAGTACCAAATTTGTATCATTTGATCTATTATGAAAAGTATTTTCATATTGTATATATTAGGTATTGCATATTTTTGATATTTCATTCCATAATTTGGTCAAGCATACAAACGTTCAACTTTCCCAAAAATTCACATCATATTCTGGAATGAATGAAGTAATATTAGATAGGATAAGTCAAATAATCCATAGATGAGCCCAAATAGATCAACTCCGTATAAACAGTAAATAAAAAAACATTTTTTCAAAAATCTATTTTTACACCGAAAATGCTGGAGTTTGCTAGGGAAGTGCAAAATTTCATGACAATCAAGGAGCTCTAGAAAAAAAACAGATTCACGTTTCCAAAATGCAATTATTCAAAGATTCTTTGAGAATATTTTTTTGCATAGACCTTCTAGAGTGTCATTTGTCGCTCCTAGCACACTCGAACATCTTCGGTACTGAATATTTTTAGACGACTTTTTTTCTTTTTCTTTCGAATTTGATGTTCGCTGTCAGGTGCAGATGCACTTGGGCGCCAAAACGCCATCCTAGGATAAATCCCTGATTATACAAATATTGAACAAAATATGTCGCAACTAGAAGGGCACACATTCTACTACATTCATCACAACTAGTACATTAACCAGGCTAACCTATATCACTGCAAATTCCACAAGGTTAAAGAATGCTACGGCAACCCAATACCTTCCATGCATCCTTCACGCGGTGGGACTGTAACGCAGGTGCTGCTCGTAGTAGTTTATCAGCACCAACGGGTTTGTAGACTTCAATTCCTTGTCATCCACAAGAACCTCCTGCCCATCAGACCTGAGTGCTCTGAATGTTATGGAAACCTGCTGCACGTCATCTGCCATGGTGGCATGATACCGCACTGGCTTGATGATCTTAGTGATGCAACGGTTAGCACCGCCCTCTCCCTTGGTCCTATCACCCGTTTCTCCTTGTGCGGAATCAGTTTTCTCATTGCCAGGCTTCTCACTTGTGCCATTGACGACTTGCCCTTGCTCCTGCTGCGCCTCATCCTGCTTGAACCTCCTGACAGACCCAAGCTTGCGCTTCTTGGCACCTGTCACCTGGCCAACCTGAGGTGGGGGTCCCTGTACTGAACTATCAACCTTTGACACACCACTCGCAGGCTGATGTTCATCCTGTTGATGAACCACAACAGACGGCAGGCCAACCGAGAGCACATTTGAGCTGCCCTCCTGTGTGGCACCTTGTCCAAGCATTTGCTGAGGAGCCACGTTCACTGATGCATCAGAGCCCGCAACCAAGTTCCTGTTGCTGTTATCAGTACCTCTCCTGCTGCTTGCTCTGGGAGGCAATATCTTGCGCTCCGGGAGAGGACGTTGGGACAGAGACCGAGGATCTGAACGCCGTGGGCGGCCCCTTCTACCCTGAGAAGAAGGGTTGGGACTTACCACCGGAGCAGTGGAGATCTTGCGCTTGCGCTTGCGCTTGCCATAGGACCTTGGTTGCTGCCGCTTCTCAAAGGCTTCAACAAAATCAGAGCAGGCCTTGAGGTTTTCTTCAGGCTCCCATGTGTTGGCGCTCTCCGGCCACCCACGCCATTTGACGAGGTACTGTACCTGGTTCTGGCGGCGGCGGCGGCGGCGGATGGTCTCGATCTCGTAGTATCCCTCCGCCAGCTTGGGCGGCGACCGCTGCTCCTCCGGCTGCTCCTCCGCCGAGGCCTCATCAGCCTCCTCCTCCTCCTCCTGTTCCCACTCCTCTTCCTCCTCCTCCGCCTCATCCTCCTCGTGATTCCACTCCTCTTCGTCTCCCTTGACTTCCTCCTCCTCTTCAACCTCCATCACCGCTGCCGCCTCCTCCTCCTCCACTGGATCGACGGATCCGCGCGCCGCCCAGGGATCCTTTTTGCCTCGACCCATCGCCAAAGATCTGATTCTGCTTCCCCTCGGTATGCGGTGGATCTGCTGGAGGCGGACTCAGGTTGTGGGCTGACCTTTTGTGGATTGGTGGAGGCGGCTCGGGGATTTGGTGCGACACGGGGGAACAGATCTTGGTGCCGGGACCCGGGCAGGCGTTGATGCAGGGGGGCGGCGGCGTTGGTGCAGGGGTAGAGGAGGGGCGGAGATGGGAGGCGGGGGTGCGGCGGCTAGGGTTAGCTTGTGGGCTTGTGGCCTTTGACAGTGTGGGAGAGTGGTGACGAGGGGATTTGGGTGGGGATTGGCCGACGCAATTCCTATTTGGCGCTGCAGGCGCCCGTTACAGTGCAATCTGCAAACGGGCGCCTGCAGCAGTCCGAGCTGGGCCGGCCCGTTCTATGTTTTTCTTTTCTGGAAAGGACCGAATGAAACAGCGCGACCGAGATTCAAAACTCAAGACCACTCCATAGTAGAAAGCAAATCGAAGTAACCACTACGACCGAGATTCTTCTTTCCACCCTTTTTATTCCTTTCTGTTCGCGAAGCTTTCCCTTTTTCTTTTCTTTTTTTCTTTTTTTCTTTTTCTTAAATGCACGAGATTTTTTAAAAGAAAATTTCAAATTCGCCGGAGCTTTTTTTTTCAATTCTATTTTTTTCGCAGTTGGTGAACTCTTTTTCGAATTCCGTGAACATTTTTTGAATTTGATGAAGTTTTGTTCAAATCCAGTGAACTTTTTTCGAACTCAGTGAACTTTTTTTCAAATCTGGTAAAAAAAATTCAAATCCGGTGAACTTTTTCTAAATCCGGTCAATTTTTTTTAAATCCAGACAACTTTTTTCAAAATCGATGAACTTTTGTTTCAAATTTGATGAACTTTTTTTTGAAATTGATGAACCTTTTTGCAAAATCGATGTAAACTTTTTTCAATACATGATCTTTTTTCTAATTAATTCAAAAAAATGAAGTGGTACAATAGATGAATAAAATAGCGCTGCAATCCTGTTATTATGCTTTCGCCTCTTGTACTAACCAACAACGGCAGGTAGCTCGTCTGGCTAGTAGCTCGTCTGGAGTATATGTTAACATGATGTGATAAGTTCGAATCATGTAGAGAGCATTATTAATTTCCATTTTTTTTGGCAATGTTTTTGCGTTCACTTGTCACCACAGTTAGTGGGCCGGCCCAGCGCGGGGCGCTGCAGGTGCCAGGAGCGCGAACGGGCGCGTGCAGCGCCGTATAGGTGCTCCCATTGGCCGATGGATGACAGAGAGGCGGGGCAGTGTTTTGTTTTAGGATTTTCTTTTAGGGCCTTTTGTTTTAGGCTTTAGCTCGCCCAAAAAACTGGCCCACGAGAGGCCCAATATCTTCTCTTGCAAAACAAAACCAGCAGGCAAAGAGCTCTACCTAATTCTTTCCCAAAAGTGTCGTTTGGGTCCTAATTATTTCAAAATGCATATCTAGGTCCTAAATCTTTCTAAGTTGTTCACGTGAGGTCCTTTTTTCGTCTGACCGTCGCTGACTAGCTCGCGTGGCGCTTTGACCGCCGCCACGTCGACTCGAGGACCCACGCGGGAGATTCCTGCGGCTCATGGTTGGGAATTTAAACAATGTGGCCCCTAGAGTTTATGCTTTCCTCATTCCCCAGTCCCTAGGTCTTCTGCTCGCTTTCTCCCTCTCTCTGGCGTCGCCGCCATGTCCGTCGCCGCTAGCTCGTCTGCCGTGAAGCGTCGCGGGAAGACGGTTGTACAAGCGCCCCTTCCACCTCCGGCATTAGCCCTTTTCTCCCCGCCCATCTCATCATCGGCACTAGCGGGTCTGCTGTCGTTGGTACCATACCCTAACTGCCACATTCGATCTACAATTCATCTTGTGTCAAAATCGGAGGCAAATCCTGGCAGGATTTTCTACAAGTGCGCCAATCACCATGTAAAATTTTCTACAAGTGCCCCAATCGGTTTGATGTTTATGTGTTTCTTTTTTGTTGAATTCTGTTACTCAATTTCTATCAGATTCCACCAAATTCTTTCCAACATTATTACTAGGAAGATGGACCACACAACTATTTTGATTTTTTGGTGAGAGGTGGGTATATCAGTCGTGGATTGAGTAGTTTTGATTCGGCTGGTGTCATTGCAAGTGAAGAAACAGAGGTGCAAGAGGAATGTGCAGGAGCAATGCAGAGCACTGTTGAGACTGTGGTGTATGTAGATGTACTGAAGAAGATGAATGAGTTCATTTTTCTTTGTAAGAGTATTCTTAGTGCACTTGTTGTACTGATTGTAGTAGTGGTGTATGTAGGCTTTAAGAAGTGATGTGGTAGTATGATGTATCCAGTGTTCAATGCTTGTTGATGTATCCAGATCTTGATCATGTACTGTGGTAATGAAATTGAACTAAAATTTTCATTTTGTTTGTTTTTCTGTACTTTGGTAGCATTTTTTACTAGCATTGATAGCACAAATAAATAGTAATATACAAGGTCTTTCTTTTACTAGTAATTGAACTTAAAAGCAGTCTAAAAGATAGATAGATGGGTTTAACATTACAAGGTCTTGAAGTTGTGCAACAAAAGTAGGAAATAACATTACATTTCCATCGTTTGTGTGAAACCCAAAGCCACATCCCAACATCAGGTTTCATTACAAACCATCTTGTTTACTAACCAAAAACAAAACAAAACATCCTACACTACTACTTTCTAGAATATATGTCCAAGTTTGGTTCTATCCAAAATATGTCCAAAATGTGCCACATTTGTAGCTCTTCACTTCTGAGTTCTTGGGGCTTTGTTCTCCTTGGTTTTTTTCACTTTCTTCCTTCTCTTCAAACCTAGTGTAGCAGTAGTATGGCTTCTTGGAGGGGGCAGGGCATCTCTGCAGTTTGCAATGAATTGGCTTTCTGGTAGAGGAGTTGGCACTGTTGTTTGAGATTATTGAGTAGCTATAGCCTACAAACCAAACATGTAGTTAGTATTGTGGGTGAATTTATGAAAGAACAGATGTCATTGCATTTATTAACATTGCATTTGAATAAAAAGAACTCACTTGGTCTTGTAAAATCTCAATCAAAGTAGATGAAGCAAGATCATAAGTCATAGAAAAAGAAATCATACTGGATGTACTTCTGCCCACTTGTGGGCATGCCTTTTTCTGCAAAAAAACAGAAATGTTGTTGAGCATTGCAATTTGAGAAATATGTCAACATTTAAGAGAAATCTCAACATTTAAGGGAAATGCACCTTGCAACTTGGCCTCCTCTTGACTGGTAGTTTAGTTCTTTGTTGTGCTTCTGGAAGCACAACCTGAATTAGTTGTAGCTCTTGTACTAATGCTCATCTTCTGTTGCTGGCACGTGTTCTATTATTGCCTCTTCTGCTGATGTCTCATCTTCTGTTGCTGCCTCTTCTGTTGCTGGCTCATGTTCTGTTGCTGCCTCTTCTGCTGCTGGCTCATGTTCAGTTGTTGCCTCTTCTGCTATTGGCTCATGTTCTGCTGCTACCCCTTCTACTGCTCTAGGATCTTGTGTTGTTGTTGGTTGTCCTCTACCTAGTTCAGGGCACTTTCTTTTGTTGTGTCCTGGTTGATTGCACACACTGCAGTGTCCAATAATGCCATGTCTGCTCATCCTAGTTTCATTTGCCTCCTCTAGTGGGTTCTTCTTTCTCTTCTTTGCAGGCCTACAAACTTTCTTCTCATACTTTGGTGGCAGCATTTGAGGCCCATTAGTTTTTGGCCACACTCTAAGATCACTACATGGCACTATGATCTTGCCATAAGGAGCTTCGAAAGCATCAATGTTGTAGCACTTGTTGACAACATCCTCTGGTTTAATTCTTTCCTATCTTAAACATGCAACTCCATGTCTACATGGAATTCCAGAGAGTTGCCAGTGTTGGGGAACATTGCATTGAAAACAAAAAATTTCTACGCACACGCAAGATCTATCCATGGAGATGCATAGCTATGAGAGGGGGAGCATCTACATACCCTTGTAGATCGCTAAGCGGGAGCTTTTATCAATGTGGTTGATGTAGTCGTACTCTTCGCGATCCGTTCACGATCCAATCGATCTAGTGTCGAATGGACGGCACCTCCGAGTTTAGCACACGTGTAGCTCCATGACGTCTCCTCCTTCTTGATCCAGCAAGTGGGATAGGAGAAGTAGATGGGATCACAACCAACACAACGGGGTGGTGGTGATGGTGGTGGTGGAGCACCAACAGCGCTTCGCTAAGCGTCGTCGGGACGAGGCAGTGGAACTACGGAGTAACGGGAGAGAGAGGGGCGCCAAGGGCTTGGTGGGTTCTCTTGGGGCGCCCCTTCCCCTCTATATATAGGTGGAGGGGCGTGGGAAACAACCCCTCCAAGCCCTAGGGCGCAGCTAAGGGGGAGAGGACTTGGACTCCAAGTCCAATCCTATTCCTACTAGGACTCCTTCCTTTTTTGCCTTCTCTAGCCACATGGGCTTTTGAGGACTTGGTGCATGATGTTTTCTTGAACTAAGTCGGTATTTCCCCAAAGAGGAAGGGATGATGCAGCACAACAACGGTAGGTATTTCCCTTAGTGATGAGACCAAGGTTATCGAACCAGTAGAAGAACCACACAACACCATGTAAACAGCTCCTGCACACAAAGAACAAACACTTACAACCGACATAAGAGCGGGGTTATCAATCCCTCACGGGTAAAAAGATAGGTAAAAGTGTAGTAGATTGGATAAATGGATCTCGCGGGAACGCGAGATAAAATAAATAAATAAATGCAGCAAGATATTTTTGGGTTTTTGTATTAATAGATCTGAAAATAAAAGCAAATAAAAATAGATCGCAAGGCAAATATAATAATGAAGAGACCCGGGGGGCGTAGGTTTCACTAGTTGCTTCTCTCGAGAAAAATAGCAAACGGTGGGTAAACAAATTAATGTTGGGAAATTGATAAAACTTCAAATAATCATGACGATTGTAGCGACCCGGCCTCAAACGGTCAAGTCTCTGTGCTTCAGTGTCATCCCTGGATCGGTAATGCTGACACACACAGTACTCGAAGGATTTATAACAGAGTAGCAATCATACCCTTATTACATCGAATGTCTCAAGAGAGAACTTATTACAATAAATATGACTTAAGACCATCTAATACGATAACATCGGAAGGCCTGGAAGATAAAGTGAGTCCATCAACTCCAACGGCATAGCTGAGCTATACGGCAACGACCTAACGAACCTTACTCCTCGTCTGAAAAGTCTGCAACATAATGTTGGAAATATGCCCTAGAGGCAATAATAAAAGCATTATTATTATATTTCCTTGTTCATGATAATTGTCTTTATTCATGCTATAATTGTGTTATCCGGAAATTGTAATACATGTGTGAATAATAGACACCAACATGTCCCTAGTAAGCCTCTAGTTGACTGGCTCGTTGATCAACAGATAGTCATGGTTTCCTGACTATGGACATTGGATGTCATTGATAACGAGATCACATCATTAGGATAATGATGTGATGGACAAGACCCAATCCTAAACATAGCATAAGATCGTATAGTTCGTTTGCTAGAGTTTTTCCAATGTCAAGTATCTTTTCCTTAGACCATGAGATCGTGTAACTCCCGGATACCGTGGGAGTGCTTTGGGTGTACCAAACGTCGCAACGTAACTGGGTGACTATAAAGGTATACTACGGGTATCTCCGAAAGTGTCTGTTGGGTTGACACGGATCAAGACTGGGATTTGTCACTCCGTATGACGGAGAGGTATCACTGGGCCCACTCGGTAATACATCATCATTATGAGCTCAAAGTGACCAAGTGTCTGGTCACAGGATCATGCATTACGGTACGAGTAAAGTGACTTGCCGGTAACGAGATTGAACGAGGTATTGGGATACCGACGATCGAATCTCGGGCAAGTAACATACCGATTGACAAAGGGAATTGTATACGGGATTGCTTGAATCCTCGACATCGTGGTTCATCCGATGAGATCATCGAGGAGCATGTGGGAGCCAACATGGGTATCCAGATCCCGCTATTGGTTATTGACCAGAGAGCGATCTCGGTCATGTCTACATGTCTCCCGAACCCGTAGGGTCTACACACTTAAGGTTCGGTGACGCTAGGGTTGTAGGGATATGTATATGCAGTAACCCGAATGTTGTTAGGAGTCCCGGATGAGATCCCAGACATCAAGAGGAGTTCCGGAATGGTCCGGAGGTAAAGAATTATATATAGGAAGTGCTATTTCGGCCGTCGGGACAAGTTTCGGGGTCACCGGTATTGTATTGGGACCACCGGAAGGGTCCCGGGGGTCCATTGGGTGGGGCCACCTGCCCCAGAGGGGGGCACATGGGCTGTAGGGGTGTGCTCCTTGGCCTATATGGGCCAAGGGCACCAGCCCCAAGAGGCCCATGCGCCAAGAGATAAGGAAAGGAAGAGTCCTAAAGGGGGAAGGCACCTCCTGGGCGCCTTGGGGAGGAGGGATTCCTACCTTGGCCGCCGCCCCCCTAGGAGATTGCATCTCCTAGGGCCTCCCCCCCTAGGCTCCCTATATATAGTGGGGGAAGGAGGGCCTCTCAAACCACGCCTTTGGTGCCTCCCTCTCCCTCTCCAACACATCCTCCTCCTCCATAGAGCTTGGCGAAGCCCTGCCGGAGTACTGCAGCTCCACCACCACCACGCCGTCGTGCTGCTGCTGGAGCCATCTTCCTCAAGCTCTCCTTCCCCCTTGCTGGATCAAGAAGGAGGAGACGTTACGCTGACCGTACGTGTGTTGAACACAGAGGTGCCGTCCGTTCGGCGCTAGGATCTCCGGTGATTTGGATCACGTCGAGTACGCCTTCCTCATCCCCGTTCTTTGAACGCTTCCGCGCGTGATCTACAAAGGTATGTAGATGCAATCCGATCACTCATTGCTAGATGAACTCCTAGATGGATCTTGGTGAAACCGTAGGAAATTTTTTGTTTTCTGCAACGTTCCCCAACAGTGGCATCATGAGCTAGGTCTATGCGTAGTTCTTTTTGCACGAGTAGAACACAATTTGTTGTGGGCGTAAGATGTTGTCAACTTTCTTGTCGCTACTAGTCTTATCTTGCTTCAGCGGTATTGTGGGATGAAGCGGCCCGGACCAACCTTACACGTACGCTTACGTGAGACCGGTTCCACCGACTAACATGCACAAGTTGCATAAGGTGGCTGGCGGGTGTCTGTCTCTCCCACTTCAGTTGGAGCGGATTCGATGAAAAGGGTCCTTATGAAGGGTAAATAGAAGTTGACAAATCACGTTGTGGTTTTCACGTAGGTAAGAAAACGTTCTTGCTAGAACCCTATTGCAGCCACGTAAAACTTGCAACAACAATTAGAGGACGTCTAACTTGTTTTTGCAGCAAGTGCTTTGTGATATGATATGGCCAAAGTTGTGATGAATGATGAATGATATATATGTGATGTATGAGATGTTCATGCCATTGTAATAGGAATCACGACTTGCATGTCGATGAGTATGACAACCGGCAGGAGCCATAGGAGTTGTCTTTATTTTTTGTATGACCTGCGTGTCATTGAGAAACGCCATGTAAATTACTTTACTTTATTGCTAAACGCGTTAGCCGTAGTATTAGAAGTAATAGTTGGCGAGCAACTTCATGGAGACACGATGATGGAGATCATGATGATGGAGATCATGGTGTCATGCCGGTGACAAGATGATCATGGAGCCCCAAGATGGAGATCAAAGGAGCTATGTGATATTGGCCATATCATGTCACTATTATTATTTGATTGCATGCGATGTTTATCATGTTTTTGCATCTTGTTTGCTTAGAACGACGGTAGTAAATAAGATGATCCCTCGTAATAATTTCAAGAAAGTGTTCCCCCTAACTGTGCACCGTTGCGACAGTTCGTTGTTTCGAAGCACCACGTGATGATCGGGTGTTAGATTCCAATGTTCACATACAACGGGTGTAAGACAGATTTACACATGCAAACACTTAGGTTGACTTGACGAGCCTAGCATGTACAGACATGGCCTCGGAACACAGAAGACCGAAAGATTGAGCATGAGTTGTATAGAAGATACGATCAACATGAAGATGTTCACCGATGTTGACTAGTCCGTCTCACGTGATGATCAGACACGGCCTAGTTAACTCGGATCATGTTATACTTAGATTACTGGAGGGATGTCTATCTAAGTGGGAGTTCATTAAATAATTTGATTAGATGAACTTAATTATCATGAACTTAGTCTAAAATATTTACAATATGTCTTGTAGATCAAATGGCCAACGTAGTCCTCAACTTCAACGCGTTCCTAGAGAAAACCAAGCTGAAAGACGATGGCAGCAACTACACGGACTGGGTCTGGAACCTGAGGATCATCCTCATAGCTGCCAAGAAAGATTACGTCCTACAAGCACCGCTAGGTGACCCACCCGTCCCACAGAACTAAGACGTTATGAACGCTTGGCAGACACGTGCTGATGATTACTCCCTCGTTCAGTGCGGCATGCTTTACAGCTTAGAACCGGGGCTCCAAAAACGTTTTGAGAGACATGGAGCATATGAGATGTTCGAAGAGCTGAAAATGGTTTTCCAAGCTCATGCCCGGGTCGAGAGATATGAAGTCTCCGACAAGTTCTTCAGCTGTAAGATGGAGGAAAATAGTTCTGTCAGTGAGCACATACTCACAATGTCTGGGTTACATAACCGATTGACTCAGCTGGGAGTTAATCTCCCGGATGACGCGGTCATTGACAGAATCCTCCAGTCGCTTCCACCAAGCTACAAGAGCTTTGTGATGAACTTCAATATGCAGGGGATGGAAAAGACCATTCCTGAGGTATTTGCAATGCTGAAATCAGCAGAGGTAGAAGTCAAAAAGGAACATCAAGTGTTGATGGTGAATAAAACCACTAAGTTCAAGAAAGGCAAGGGTAAGAAGAACTTCAAGAAGGACGGCAAGGGAGTTGCCGCGCCCGGTAAGCAAGCTACCGGGAAGAAGCCAAAGAATGGACCCAAGCCCGAGACTGAGTGCTTTTATTGCAAGGGAAGTGGGCATTGGAAGCGGAACTGCCCCAAATACTTAGCAGACAAGAAGGCCGGCAAAACAAAAGGTATATGTGATATACATGTAATTGATGTGTACCTTACCAGTACTCGTAGTAGCTCCTGGGTATATGATACCGGTGCAGTTGCTCACATTTGTAACTCAAAACAGGTGCTGCGGAATAAGCGGAGACTGGCGAAGGACGAGGTGACGATGCGCGTCAGGAATGGTTCCAAGGTCAATGTGATCGCCGTCGGCACGCTACCTCTACATTTACCTTCGGGATTAGTTTTAAACCTTAATAATTGTTATTTAGTGCTAGCTTTGAGCATGAACATTGTATCAGGATCTCGTTTAATTCGAGATGGCTACTCATTTAAATCCGAGAATAATGGTTGTTCTATTTATATGAGAGATATGTTTTATGGTCATGCTCCGATGGTGAATGGTTTATTCTTAATGAATCTCGAGCGTAATGCTACACATATTCATAATGTGAGTACCAAAAGACGTAAGATTGATAATGATAGTCCCACATACTTGTGGCACTGCCGCCTTGGTCACATAGGTGTCAAACGCATGAAGAAGCTCCATGCTGATGGACTTTTAGAGTCTCTTGATTACGAATCATTTGACACATGTGAACCATGCCTCATGGGTAAAATGACCAAGACTCCGTTCTCAGGAACAATGGAGCGAGCAACCAACTTATTGGAAATCATACATACTGATGTGTGCGGTCCAATGAGTGTTGAGGCTCGTGGTGGCTATCGTTATGTTCTCACCCTCACGGATGACTTGAGTAGATATGGGTATGTCTACTTAATGAAACACAAGTCTGAGACCTTTGAAAAGTTCAAAGAATTTCAGAGTGAGGTTGAGAATCAACGTGACAGGAAAATCAAGTTCCTTCGATCAGATCGTGGAGGAGAATACTTGAGTCACGAGTTTGGCACACACTTAAGAAAATGTGGAATAGTTTCACAACTCACGCCACCTGGAACACCTCAGTGTAATGGTGTGTCCGAACATCGTAATCGCACTTTGTTAGATATGGTGCGATCTATGATGTCTCTTACCGATTTACCGCTATCTTTTTGGGGCTATGCTTTAGAGACTTCCGCATTCACTTTAAATAGGGCTCCGTCGAAATCCGTTGAGACGACACCGTATGAATTATGGTTTGGAAAGAAACCTAAGCTGTCGTTTCTAAAAGTTTGGGGATGCGATGCTTATGTCAAGAAACTTCAACCTGAAAAGCTCGAACCCAAGTCGGAAAAATGCATCTTCATAGGATATCCTAAAGAAACTATTGGGTATACCTTCTACCTCAGATCCGAAGGCAAGATCTTTGTTGCCAAGAATGGATCCTTTCTGGAGAAAGAGTTTCTCTTGAAAGAAGTAAGTGGGAGGAAAGTAGAACTTGATGAAGTATTACCTCTTGAACCGGAAAATGGCGCAACTCAAGAAAATGTTCCTGAGGTGCCTGCACCGACTAGAGAGGAAGTTAATGATGATGATCAAGATACTTCTGATCAAGCTCCTACTGAAATTCGAAGGTCCACAAGGACACGTTCCGCACCAGAGTGGTACGGCAACCCTGTCTTGGAAATCATGTTGTTAGACAACGGTGAACCTTCGAACTATGAAGAAGCGATGGCGGGCCCGAATTCCGACAAATGGCTAGAAGCCATGAAATCCGAGATAGGATCCATGTATGAAAATGAAGTATGGACTTTGACTGACTTGCCCGTTGAGCGGCGAGCCATAGAAAATAAATGGATCTTTAAGAAGAAGACGGACGCAGATGGTAATGTGACCATCTATAAAGCTCGGCTTGTCTCTAAGGGTTATCGACAAGTTCAATGGGTTGACTACGATGAGACTTTCTCACCGGTAGCGAAGCTAAAGTCCGTCCGAATCATGTTAGCAATTGTCGCATTCTATGATTATGAGATATGGCAAATGGATGTCAAAACGGCATTCCTTAATGGTTTCCTTAAGGAAGAATTGTATATGATGCAGCCAGAAGGTTTTGTCGATCCTAAGAATGCTGACAAGGTGTGCAAGCTCCAACGCTCGATTTATGGGCTGGTGCAAGCATCTCGGAGTTGGAACATTCGCTTTGATGAGATGATCAAAGCGTTTGGGTTTACGTAGACTTATGGAGAAGCCTGTGTTTACAAGAAAGTGAGTGGGAGCTCTATAGCATTTCTCATATTATATGTAGATGACATACTTTTGATGGGAAATGATATAGAACTCTTGGACGGCATTAAGGCCTACTTGAATAAGAGTTTTTCAATGAAGGACCTTGGAGAAGCTGCATATATATTAGGCATCAAGATCTATAGAGATAGATCAAGACGCCTCATAGGTCTTTCACAAAGCACATACCTTGATAAGATATTGAAGAAATTCAATATGGATCAGTCTAAGAAGGGGTTCTTGCTTGTGTTACAAGGTGTGAAATTGAGCTCAGCTCAATGTCCGACCACGGCAGAAGATATAGAAGAGATGAGTGTCATCCCCTATGCCTCAGCCATAGGTTCTATTATGTATGCCATGCTGTGTACCAGACCTGATGTAAACCTTGCCGTAAGTTTGGTAGGTAGGTACCAAAGTAATCCCGGCAAGGAACAATGGACAGCGGTCAAGAATATCCTGAAGTACCTGAAAAGGACTAAGGAAATGTTTCTCATTTATGGAGGTGACGAAGAGCTCATCGTAAAAGGTTACGTCGACGCTAGCTTCGACACAGATCTGGATGACTCTAAGTCACAAACCGGATACGTGTATATTTTGAATGGTGGGGCAGTAAGCTGGTGCAGTTGCAAGCAGAGCGTCGTGGCGGGATCTACATGTGAAGCGGAGTACATGGCAGCCTCGGAGGCAGCGCATGAAGCAATTTGGGTGAAGGAGTTCATCACCGACCTAGGAGTCATACCCAATGCGTCGGGGCCAATCAAACTCTTCTGTGACAACACTGGAGCTATTGCACTTGCCAAGGAGCCCAGGTTTCACAAGAAGACTAGGCACATCAAGCGTCGCTTCAACTCCATTCGTGAAAATGTTCAAGATGGAGACATAGATATTTGTAAAGTACATATGGACCTGAATGTAGCAGATCCGTTGACTAAACCTCTCCCTAGAGCAAAACATGATCAACACCAGAATTCCATGGGTGTTCGATTCATCACAATGTAACTAGATTATTGACTCTAGTGCAAGTGGGAGACTGTTGGAAATATGCCCTAGAGGCAATAATAAAAGCATTATTATTATATTTCCTTGTTCATGATAATTGTCTTTATTCATGCTATAATTGTGTTATCCGGAAATCGTAATACATGTGTGAATAATAGACACCAACATGTCCCTAGTAAGCCTCTAGTTGACTGGCTCGTTGATCAATAGATAGTCATGGTTTCCTGACTATGGACATTGGATGTCATTGATAACGAGATCACATCATTAGGATAATGATGTGATGGACAAGACCCAATCCTAAACATAGCATAAGATCGTATAGTTCGTTTGCTAGAGTTTTTCCAATGTCAAGTATCTTTTCCTTAGACCATGAGATCGTGTAACTCCCGGATACCGTGGGAGTGCTTTGGGTGTACCAAACATCGCAACGTAACTGAGTGACTATAAAGGTATACTACGGGTATCTCCGAAAGTGTCTGTTGGGTTGACATGGATCAAGACTGGGATTTGTCACTCCGTATGACGGAGAGGTATCACTGGGCCCACTCGGTAATACATCATCATTATGAGCTCAAAGTGAGCAAGTGTCTGGTCACGGGATCATGCATTACGGTATGAGTAAAGTGACTTGCCGGTAAAGAGATTGAACGAGGTATTGGGATACCGACGATCGAATCTCGGGCAAGTAACATACCGATTGACAAAGGGAATTGTATACGGGATTGCTTGAATCCTCGACATCGTGGTTCATCCGATGAGATCATTGAGGAGCATGTGGGAGCCAACATGGGTATCCAGATCCCGCTGTTGGTTATTGACCGGAGAGCGATCTCGGTCATGTCTACATGTCTCCCGAACCCGTAGGGTCTACACACTTAAGGTTCGGTGACGCTAGGGTTGTAGGGATATGTATATGCAGTAACCCGAATGTTGTTCGGAGTCCCGGATGAGATCCCGGACGTCACGAGGAGTTCCGGAATGGTCCGGAGGTAAATAATTATATATAGGAAGTGCTATTTCGGCAGTCGGGACAAGTTTCGGGGTCACCGGTATTGTACCGGGACCACCAGAAGGGTCCCGGGGGTCCACCGGGTGGGGCCACATGGGCTGTAGGGGTGTGCGCCTTGGCCTATATGGGCCAAGGGCACCAGCCCCAAGAGGCCCATGCGCCAAGAGATAAGGAAAGGAAGAGTCCTAAAGGGGGAAGGCACCTCCTAGGTGCCTTGGGGAGGAGGGATTCCTCCCTTGGCCGCCGCCCCCCTAGGAGATTGCATCTCCTAGGGCCGGCGCCCCCTAGGCTCCCTATATATAGTGGGGGAAGGAGGGCCTCTCAAACCACGCCTTTGGTGCCTCCCTCTCCCTCTCCAACACATCCTCCTCCTCCATAGAGCTTGGCGAAGCCCTGCCGGAGTACTGCAGCTCCACCACCACCACGCCGTCGTGCTGCTGCTGGAGCCATCTTCCTCACCCTCTCCTTCCCCCTTGCTGGATCAAGAAGGAGGAGACGTTACGCTGACCGTACGTGTGTTGAACGCGGAGGTGCCGTCCGTTCGGCGCTAGGATCTCCGGTGATTTGGATCACGTCGAGTACGCCTTCCTCATCCCCGTTCTTTGAACGCTTCCGCGCGTGATCTACAAAGGTATGTAGATGCAATCCGATCACTCGTTGCTAGATGAACTCCTAGATGGATCTTGGTGAAACCGTAGGAAATTTTTTGTTTTCTGCAACGTTCCCCAACACATAATACGTTGCAGCCCGAAAATGGGTCAGCACATGGAATATGCTGCCAATGTAACATAGTAGAGAAAGAACAAAAATAATGCTATCACTATATGCATATTTGGCTGGTGGAAAGCTCTACGGTTATAGTTTTGCGAAAAGCCAATTTTTCCCTACAACAAAGGAATAGATTTTATTTAACTACCATGGTAGTTGAAACATCATTGAGAAGGTTCCTCCAACTCAATCCCAATTAAAAGTAATTACCAACCCAACAATATTAGTGTAGAGTGATGAGATACATATGATAATCCAAGTACTAGATACTTAAGATGTCCATAATCGGGGACACGATTAACCATGATTAGTTTGTACACTCTGCAGAGGTTTGCACACTTTTCCCCACAAGACTCGATCTCCTTCATTGGATTTCTCGCACTGCATGATGTTTGAGAAACGGATGACCGAGACACTGTCTTTTAGAAGCATTAACTCTCTACTTCGGATAGATTATACCACCTACAACCCACTACATCTGCTAGTCTACCTCTTCAAGAGCTTCACGCAACTTACTCAACTATGCTAGAGCCTATAATAGCTTGTGGCTGCACATGGAAGTTTCTAGCATGAAATATCTAAGTTCCCTTTGAGCCTGGGTGGCGGACCTTAGGATTATCACACGGGTACTCCGGGATATCCTAGGACAACACTGGATTCTCCAGGTGCCCGACAAGTAATCCACCCAGATGTGTATTTAAAGTTGCCACCTTAAGTTGAACCATTAATTAACAATCTCACATCTGTCATGGTTTCACTCACCCAAACCACGTCTACGAGCATAGCATGGCAATATAAGCAATACGTAGAAGTAACTCCCAAGGGTTTGATAATAAACAGGTGAATAGGTACCACCTCATCTACTTCCCAAAACCCACATGTTATCAAATCCTAACCATGCAATGTTTGAGGGTGAAACTAATGCATAAAAGCTGGGTGATGAAGGGATATGATCAAAGTGTTACTTGCCTTGCTGATGATCCGCAAAACCTAGAGACTCGATGTAGCACGCTTCGCACTCCGGGTACTCTATCATAATCAAACAAGCATACAATAAGCAATAAAACAAGACGTACAGGTAAAACTCAAGTAAGAGATCTAACCAGAAAGTTCAACTTAAGAACTCCGGTTTGCAAAAAGAATCAAATCAAACAGAGCAACAAAACTCAAACTGCGAAAGAAACAATATCCGATTACTAATCTGGACTAAGGTCAAATTTTACTGTATCAAAATCTTGTTCAAGTTGGTTAAACGGAAAGAGGGTTTCGAGATGAAACTCTAGGCGCTTGAATCGCCTGATTCCGATAAACGAGCGAAAAGTTATACTAAAACGAAAATCGGATCAGAAATCGCGATAGAAAAATAATCGCGGAAAATCCGAGAAAAAGAAAAACTGACGAACAGGCTAACGAACGGACGTTCACTGTCTGCGGCTAAACAGTGAAAACCGTTCATTAAAACGAATGTAAAAACAGGCATTCGTTAAATAACTAAACCGAAAAAATAAACCGGACCGGATCTAAAAAAACGGATCTAGGGTTTCAAAAAAAACCAAACAGTTTTCTCATGAAAACCGAGGCGGCTACCTCGGGTCCGGCGAGGCGGCGTGATGGCGGTGCGGCTCCGGCTGCGGCGGCGACGTGTGGCGGCGGCGGTGCGAGCGGTGGCGGCTAGGGTTAGGGTTGGGGCGCGGGTGGGCTTCGACGGCGGCTGCGGGCTTTCGGCGCTCGGGGGCGGCGGCTAGGGTTAGGGTTAGGGCGCGGGTGGGCTTCGGCAGCGGCTGCGGGCTTTCGACGCTTGGGGGCGGCGGCTTATAAAGGCCCCCCGGGAGGAGTCCCGCTCGGGTACGGCCCGGAGTCAGTTCATTTTTTTTAAAGAATAATTTCGACGTGCAGAAAAAGAAAGAAAAGAAATACTAAACGGACTCCAAAAATCCCGAAATAAAATTTTCCCGTCCTCTAAAAATAAGCCGGACAAGGTGAACATTTATTTGGACCTAAAATGCAACTTTGAAAAACACATATTTTCCCTAATTCAAATAAAACAATGATAAAACTCGTGAACATTTATTTGGGCCTAAAATGCAACTTTGAAAAACGCATATTTTTCCTAATCTTTACCTAATAATAAAGAAAATTGAGTTTCTTTCGTGTGTCATGGTATTTTTCCAGAAAAGTCCCTTTATTTCAGAGAATTCAACTCGCAGTCCTGTTTTAAGTTAAAATGAATCGTTATTTTCGTATTTTACACAAAAGTCCCTTTCTTTTCTTCAAATCAACCCGCCGTCCGGATTTAAGTCATACCCGAACCTTTATTTTACATTTTTGAAAAATCCCCCTGATGTTTTAGGTAATTCATCCGCAGATTATATTTAAGTCAAACAAATGCTTTTTAAAATCATCTATATCTTTTAACCGTAACTCCGATTTAAACATGTTATATATGAAATTTAATTAGAAAAATATGTAGAATATGAATATGAGATTATTTTACCTGTTAAGTATTTTTAAATATTATTTTTTTAATATATTTGAGTCAAACCAAATGATTTTCTAAATTATCTGTATCTTTTAAACCGTAACTTTGATTTTAACATACTATATATGAAATTTTATTAGAAAAATGTGTGGAACCTAAATATGATGTTAATTGTACCTGTTAAATATTTTTAAAATATTTTTATGGAAGCAAACTTATAATTTATAGCGCAAGATTTTTTTTCATACCGGCGGCAATCCGGATTGAAAATAAACACCCCGCTATGACCATATATGGAAAAGAAAACATCGATAACTACACATGCATATCTCTGAAAATTTTTGCAGGGGAAAACAACAGATTTCCTATCGCGAGAGTGAGTGAGAGAGAGAGAGGAAGAGAGAGAGAGAGAGGGAGAGGGAGGAGAGAGGGAGAGAGAGACACCTTAGGATTAACCATATTCAACACACGTTTTTTGTTGTTTTGTGTGAACACCGAGGCCATCGCTGGCGAGGGTGAGAAGGAGGATAAGCGGCAACACAAATATGATGCCTCGCAAAAATAAAGGAGATGGACCAATTGTGGTCTTGAGTGATGGTTGTTGAGTTAAGAGCGTGTGTTATGTTTTCTCTCCCGTTGCAACACACGGGCTCTTTTGCTAGTTCAAATAAAATAGCGATAAAACTCTGATAAAAATCTTATTTGATTTTAATATTAAATCTTCGATAGTTCTCTAATTTGAGGAAGTCATTTTATCCTCTCTCTCTTTTATTTTTATAAAATAAATAGTCGAAGAGAAAATAATTAAAATCAAACGATCCTCTTTTCAAAATTCGAGAAAACTCAAATATGAAAATAATGAAATTCCCAACTCTCTCTGTAGGTCCTTGAGTTGCGTAGAATTTCTAGGATCAAGCAAAAATATAATAAAATATGATATGCAATGATGCTCTAATGTATAACATTCCAAATTGCAAATTTGGGATGTTACAACGATATCTAGGCAATGATCATTATATAGGCAGCACGTCCAAGATTAGTAGACCGACTCCTGCCTGCATCTACTAGTATTACTTCACACATCGACCGCTATCGAGCATGCATCTAATGTATTAAGTTCATGAAGAAATAGAGTAATGCAATAAGAACGATGACATGATGTAGACAAGATCTATTTATGTAGAAATAGACCCCATCTTGTTATCCTTAATAGTAACGATACATACGTGTCGGTTCCTCTTTTGTCACTGGGATCAAGCACAGTAAGATTGAACACATCGCAAAGCACATCTTCATGTTGCAAGATAAATAGATCAACTTGGCCAAACAAAACCAAAATATCGGAGAAGAAATATGAGGCTATAACTAATCATGCATATAAGAGATCAAAAGACTCAAATAACTTTCGTGGATAAAAACATAGATCTGATCATAAACTCAAAGTTCATCAGATCCCAACAAACACACCTAAAAAAGAGTTACATCATATGGATCTCGAAGAGACCATTGTATTGAGAATCAAAAGAGAGAGAGGAAGCCATCTAGCTACTAACTACATACCCGAAGGTCTACAAAAGATTACTCATGCATCATCGGAGAGGCGCCAATGAGGATGATGAACCCCTCCGTGATGGTGTCTAGATTGGATCTGGTGTTTCTGGAACTTGCGGCGCCTGGAATTGATTTTTCGTCGAGTCCCCTAGGGTTTCTGAAATATTGGGGTATTTATAGAGCAAAGAGGTGGTGCGGGAGGCCACCGAGGTGGGCACAACCCACCTGGGCTCTCTGGGGCCCGGGCGCGCCCTGGTGGGTTGTGCCCCCCTCGGGACACCCCCAGATGCTTCTCCGACCCATTGGGTGTCTTCTGGTCCATAATAATTCACAAAAACTTTCGCTGCGTTTGGACTCCGTTTGATGTTAATTTTCTACGATGTAAAAAACAAGCAAAAAACAACAACTGACACTTAGCGCTATGTCAATAGGTTAGTACCAAAAAATGATATAAAATGATTATAAAATGATTGTAAAACATCCAAGAATGATAATATAAACAGCATGGAATAATCAAAAATTATAGATACGTTGAAGACGTATCAACATCCCCAAACTTAATTCCTGCTCGTCCTCGAGTAGGTAAATGATAAAAACATAATTTTTGATGTGGAATGGTGCCTATGTTCATCACATATTCTTTCTTTTATAGCATGGACAATTGGACTTTTATATGGTTCAAAGCAATAGTCTAGTTTTGACATGAGGACTTTAATACTCAAGCATATCAACAAGCAAGCATGTCTTTCAAAATATCAACGCTAAAGCAAGTTATCCATAGCCCATTATGCTCAATCATTGATCCATTCCTGAAACACACTCGCATATTAGCTACACCCAATGCTCAAGTACGATCATAGTGCCCCTTAGTTGGTGCTTTAGAAGAGAAGATGGAGACTCAAATAAAAATAAAAATTGCATAAAGTAAATAGAAAGGCCCTTCGCAGAGGGAAGTAGGGATTTGTAGAGGTGTCAGAGCTCAAAGCGAAAAAGATAGAGATAAAACATTTTGGGAGGCATGCTTTTCCTGTCAACGAAAACGATCGAGTAGTTCCCAATACTTTCCATGCTAGATATATCATAGGCGGTTCCCAAACATAAAAAAAAAGTTTATTCCTTTTTCCACCATACTTTCACTTTCCATGGCTAACTGTATCCTAGGGTGCCTTCCATACCAACACTTTCCAAGGAATTTATTATTTGACAACATAAAGTAAATTCATTTTTCATTTCGGGACTGGGCATCCCTGATACCTTTATCATACTCTCGTGCAATGACAAGTGAATAAACACTCATCTTGAGAATAACACATCTAACATGGAAATATATCAGCCACCCCCTACCGTTTCATGAGTGGTACGAGCACACAAATGAGAAATTTATTTTGAAAATTAGAGATGGCACACACAATGCTTAGAACGGCAAAATAATACCGCGTATAGGTAGGTATAGTGGACTCATATGGCAAAACTGGTTTAAAGGATTTTGGATGCACAAGTAGTGATCATACTTAGTGCAAATGAAGGCTAGCAAAAGATTGAGAAGCGACCATCCAAAAAATGAAAAATCTCATAAGCAAGCATTAAGCATAACTAACACCGAATATTGCACCACAAGTATGATGTAATTTCATTGCATAACTATTGACTTTCATGCTTGCATAGGGAATCACAAACCTTAACACCAATATTCTTACTAAAGCATAATTACTCATCAACATGACTCACATATTATATCAACATATCTCAAAACTATTACAAGGAATCAAGTTTGTTTTGTCCAATGATCTTCATGAAAGTTTTTATTATATCCTCCTTGGATATCTATCACTTTCGGACTAATTTCATATGTTGCTTTTGATAGTTCAAACAAATCTAAGTGAAGAACATGAGCATAAATTTTTTTCTTCTCTCAAAATAATTTAAGTGAAGCAAGAGAGAATTTCTTAAAACATTTACTAACTCTCAAGCAAATCTAAGTGAATCATGAGAGCATTTATTCAAAAATACTAAAGCACACTATGCTCAAAAAGATATAAGTGAAGCACTAGAGCAATTCCATAGCTCATAAAAATTTAAGTGGAGCATAGAGAGCAACTCTAACAAGTCATAGCATAAATTTGGCTCTCTCAAAGAGGTGTGTCCGGCAAGGATTCATGACTAAGAACACAAAGTAAAACAAGCAAAGACTCATATCATACAAGACGCTCCAAGCAAAACTCATAAATATGTGACGAATAAAAATATAGTTTCAAGTACAATACCGATGGTTGTTAGAAGAAAGAGGGGATGCCACTCGGGGCATCCCCAAGCTTAGTTGCTTGATACAATATTATCTTGGGGTGCCATGGGAATCCCCAAGCTTAGCCTTTTGCTAATCCTTATTCATTCATCCATCGTAAAGTCATTCGAAACTTGAAAACTTCAATCACACAAAACTCAACAAAACCTTCTTGAGATTCGTTAGCATAAGAAAGCAAATCACTACTATAAGTACTGTTGCAAACCCATACATATTTTATTTTTGCATTATATCTACTGTATTCCAACTTTTCTATGGCAAAAACTCTTCAAAGAAAACCATAGAATCATCAAAACAAGCACACAACGCAAAGAAAATAAAATCTGTCAAAAACAGAACAATTTGTGGCAATCTGGAGATTTCGAATACTTATGTAACTCAAAAAATTCTAAAAAATTAGGACAACATGAGAAATTTGTATATTAATCTTCTATAAAAATAATCAGTATTTTATCGCGCTTCTGTTAAAAATGAAAATTATTTTTCTGGGCATAAAAAATTTCTGTTTTTCAGGAAGATCAAATCAACTATCACCCAACAAGATCCTAAAGGCTTTACTTGGCATAAACACTAACTAAAACACAAAAAACACAATCATAATAGTAGCATAATTGTGCAAACACTCAAGAACAGAAAGAAAAAAACAAAAATAAATTTTATTCATTTGGTTGCCTCCCAACAAGCGTTATTGTTTTATGCCCCTAGCTAGGCAAAATGCAAAGGATCAAGTGTTGTCATCTTTGTTTCTATTTTACTTAGAGGTGTCCTTGTCAAGGGGTTTTGTAAAGACAACATAGAACATCTTATCCATACAAACTTTAGCACTGTCAAGTTGCTTATCATCACATCATTTTTTATTTCCGGCAAAAATCCAAGAATAGTGTTGGTTAACATCATTGAAAACTTGTTGGATTATATCTAAAATAGGGACTTACTTTTTTAAGATTCTCATCAAATATTTGATTGTCCCCAAGCAAATGTATTAGAGCATAATCACTATTATAAAGAATTTCATCTATGACCAGTTTTTCGCGATTCATACCATAGAAATCAAAAAAATTCTCTAGCTGCCCGTATTATGTAATCAAATTCATTCATAAGAACAAGGGTGGCTAACTTTTTAGCTTTAGAATTCTTTATAACAGGTAGCTCAAAAAATAACCTCTGCAAAGTAGGACGGGTATAGATAAATTTACTTTCAAGTTTTAGAACTAGTGCTGAAATAGCTTCTGCATAAGATTTTGTCCTCTTAAGAATAGGAGCATCATCTTTACCTAATATTAAAGGACGGATGCTTTCATAGTTCTTCATAAGTTATCCTTTTGTATCTGTTAATTTTATGTTAACCATAGAGATTTGACGGCTGAGATTTAAAAGCAGATCTAAAAAAGAAGGAAAAAAACCCGGACACACGCAAGGAAAGAAAACCTTCACGTAGGCACCTGGCCAGCCTCTTCACGCTCACGGAACGTACATGTATGTGTCAAGTCGTATACTAGGAAACCAATTGTAGTCATAGTTATAAAAAAAGGAAATCAATCGTAGTTTTAAAATTGTGGGAACCAATCGTTTCTTCCACTAAAAAGGAAAGGAATCGGTTCTCCATCATTTTCCACACAAAAAAGAGATCAATCCTTCCGTACATTTCCCTCACGATCAGGACACAGAGTCAAACCTTCCTAAAACCTCTCATAAATAATACGCCCGGGAGGGAAGGCGACCAGGCAGCAGATGAGTCGTCGGACGAGCAGGCAAAATCCAAGGCCGATCTCGCGGGTGATTCAGATTAGTGCGGCCTCGCGAGAGCGTCGAAAAAGCACGATGACGGCTGCCATGGCTTCCATGCAGGAAGAGCCTCGCCGAGGCCCACAAAGATAAAGCCCACACTGTCACATGCTCTCCTACCTATGTGAGATCTCGCATGGAGGAAGAATTGCGCCGAGGCGAGAAAACACGTCCTTGGTCTTCCTCTCGATCAACCACACTGTTACTCGAAGCCGGTTGCGTCGATCTCTCCCGATGGGTATGTCCGCTGCCATGCTCACGTCCCCCTCGACTCGATCAACTCCAGTAACAACAAGAGCTGGATCGTCTCTAGTGATAGATCATACGATTGCTGCCCTTATTATCCCCTCGATGTGTCTTTGTAGTCAAGCCTCGATGCTCTCTCCTCCGGATCTCACATGCTAGATGGAAAAGTTTGGTATCCGTTTGATCTACAAGATTTAGTTGTCATCATCCGAAAGTGAACAAGGTAACCAATCTTTCTCACGTTTGTGGATTCAACGAAGGAGGTGACACCTGGTGCCATCCGTTTGAAGCAGATCAGGACTGTTCCCCTTGTCGGGCAGGTTGCCGGGTGGAGAAACTCACAAGAATATTTCAAGTTCAGCCGTCGGGCAGGTTGCCGTGTGGAGAAACTCACAGGAATATTTCGAGTTCAGTTGTCGCTGGAGTAGCACTACACCCTATAGGTCTGCTGAAGCACTACTTACGTTGATTAGTTTATTGACGAGTCATCGCTCCTTGACCCTTCCACCTACACTGTCCCCAACAGTAACAACCCCTGTGTCAATGCATCATCGATGTTTGGTCTATGTACGTGCTAAATAAACCATCCTAAGAGTTTGATTATTAATCTGCATGTGCTTTCGTTATGGCCTTATGGGTAGTGATTCTCTTAAATTTACTGATTTTTATGGTGCATGGCTCCTTGGCAGGTGATTCCATCCTTTTTTTATGGCATGAGTATTAATTACATTCACGACTAAATATTGTTGCTATCTTGCAATTTTATTTTACATTGCCTATGGATCCTAAACACCTGGTAGGTTTTATTCCAATAGTAGAACTAACCAAGGCACCTCTCAAAACAAAAAATGGACCAAGATAAGTGTCATTAAGGCAATCATATCAACCAGCTAAGATAAAGCTACGACTTCCACTAATAATATTTATTTTGTGAAGTTTTCTCAACGTAAGATTATAAAATATCCTTGAGATTACTACTTACCAGCATGTTTGTTGGTTTTTGTGAAAACATACTTGGCTCTTTTTTTAATAATGAAAGGATCCAATATAGTTTATCTGTTTTTGCATTTATATTTATATTATACATGTGATGCCATATTATCCTAGTTGTTTCTTTATGTGTGTATTAAATGCCAAGAATTGCATTATACTTGGGAGATGGGACGAACCAATTCTATCAATATAAGGTACATATGTATCAAGGTCAAAAATGTGGTTTTATCCTTGACACCTTTATGGATGTCCACTTCCAAAGCAACATTAGCCTCTCCACCTCTTGGACTCAACTTCTCCACGGCCACTTTATGGATGCAACCAACCCAAATACACCTCCCTCATGTAATCGCGACAATAAGCAAGTGCATATGATTATTTTTATCTATGTTGTATTTCACCTCTCTGACATGGCTACACAGGTTGTAGCCTATTTAAATATCCTCTACCCAAAGTATTTAATTCCCAAAATAGTTTGGAACACATGGTGCTCCCTAACCTACCCGTTGGTTTTTGGAACTTGCTTTGAACCTGGTACTGTATGAGAGGGTACGAAGTGTAATGAGACATGGGTGGCTTACTCCATCATTACAAATCCACATAACTGCATGTCGGTGCAGAAGGATCTTATGGAAGTGATGCTAGAGTGTGGTTACTAAGCTCGTGGCCTTGGTATTGATCATGTTCATTGTGAAAATAGGTGGACAACAACCATTGAAGCCGTTGGCGAAGAGTGGACGTGGCAACACGGGGAAGTCACCAGGGGCATGCCAGCTTTTGTTTCTCCTGTTGCAAAGCACGGGCATATTTGCTAGTCAAGACTTAAATTCCCAACACAATTGAAAAATTCTTGGATATGTTCTTTTCCTATAACATCCCCTTGCCCCTAAATAAAAGTTTTAGCATCTAAATTGCTAGATCGTCCAATTTTAGGAGTTAGGCCATCATCTGTTTCTGCCATACCAAAGTCACTCATGATTGCAAGCAAAAAGATAGATCTGACGAGAAAATGGCGAGCAAAAAGGAGGGTGAATAAAACGACAATTTTTTGTGAAGTGGGGGGGGGGGGACAAAAGGAAAATGACAAATAATGTAAATTGCAAGGAGATGAGTGATACGTCTCCAACGTATCTATAATTTTTGATTGTTCCATGCTATTATATTATCTGTTTTGGATGTTAATGGGCTTATTTATACACTTTTATATTATTTTTGGACTAACCTACTAACCCAAGGCCCAGTGCAAGTTGTTGTTTTTTTGCCTATTTCAGTGTTTCGCAGAAAAGGCATATCAAACGGAATCCAAACGGAATGAAACCTTCGGGAGAGTTATTTTTGGAACAAACATGATCCAGAGGACTTGGAGTGAACGTCAAGAAATCAACGAGGAGGCCACGAGGCAGGGAGGCGCGCCTACCCCCTGGGCACGCCCCCACCCTCGTGGGCCCCTCGTGGCTCCACCGACCTACTTCTTCCTCCTATATATGTCCATATACCCCGAAAACATCCAGGAGCACCACGAAACCCTATTTCCACCGCCGCAACCTTCTATACCCAAGAGATCCCATCTTGGGGCCTTTTCCGGAGCTCCGCCGGAGGGGGAATCGATCACGGAGGGCTTCTACATCAACACCATAGCCTCTCCGATGATTTGTGAGTAGTTTACCACAGACCTTCAGGTCCATAGTTATTAGCTAGATGGCTTCTTCTCTTTCTTTGGATCTCAACACAATGTTCTCCTTGATCTTCTTGGAGATCTATTCGATGTAACTCTTTTTGTGGTGTGTTTGTCGATATCCGATGAATTGTGGGTTTATGATCAAGTTTATCTATGAACAATATTTGATTCTTCTCTGAAATATTTTATGTATGATTGGTTATCTTTGCAAGTCTCCTCGAATTATCAGTTTGGTTTGGCCTACTAGATTGATCTTTCTTGCAATGGGAGAAGTGCTTAGCTTTGGGTTCAATCTTGCGGTGTCCTTTCCCAGTGACAACAGGGGCAGCAAGGCACGTATTGTATTGTTGCCATCGAGGATAAAAAGATTGGGTTTATATCATATTGCTTGAGTTTATCCCTCTACATCATGTCATCTTGCCTAATGCGTTACTTTGTTCTTATGAACTTAATACTCTAGATACATGCTGGATAGCGGTCGATGTATGGAGTAATAGTAGTAGATGCAGAATCTTTTCGGTCTACTTGTCGCGGATGTGATGCCTATATACATGATCATGCCTAGATATTCTCATAATTATGCACTTTTCTATCAATTGCTCGACAGTAATTTGTTCACCCACCGCAATACTTATGCTATCGTTAGAGAAGCCACTAGTGAAACCTATGGCCCCTGGGTCTATCTTTTATCATACAAGTTTCCAATCTATTTTATTTTGCAATCTTTACTTTCAATCTATATCATAAAAATACCAAAAATATTTATCTTATTATTATTATCTCTATCAGATCTCACTCTCGTAAGTGACCGTGAAGGTATTGACAACCCCTTTACCGCGTTGGTTGCGAGGTTCTTATTTGTTTGTGCAGGTACGAGGGACTTGGGTGTAGTCTCCTACTGGATTGATACCTTGGTTCTCAAAAACTGAGGGAAATACTTACGCTACTTTGCTGCATCACCCTTTCCTCTTCAATGGAAAACCAACGCAGTGCTCAAGAGGTAGCAAGAAGGATTTTTGGCGCCGTTGCCGGGGAGGTTGCACCAAGTCAAGTCAAGATTTGATCTCCCATCAACAAGCCATTTTTGGTGCCGTTGCCGGGGAGATCTACGCACAAGTCAAGACATACCAAGTACCTATCAGAAACTCTTATCCCTCGCATTACATTATTTGCCATTTGCCTCTCGTTTTCCTCTCCCCAAATCACCCTTGCCGTTTTATTAGCCCTCCTTTTCGTTCGCCTCTCTTTGTCTGCCTCTTGTTTGCTTGTGTGTTGGATTGTTTGTCATGATGGCTCAAGATAATACTAAATTGTGTGATTTTTCCAATACCAACAATAATGATTTTATTAGCACTCCGATTGCTCCTCTTACCGACGCTGAATCTTGTGAAATTAATACTGCTTTGCTGAATCTTGTCATGAAAGATCTGTTCTCTGGCCTTCCTAGTGAAGATGTCGCTACCCATCTAAATAGCTTTGTTGATTTGTGTGATATGCAAAAGAAGAAACATGTGGATAATGATATTGTTAAATTGAAGCTATTTCCGTTTTCGCTTAGAGATCGTGCTAAAACTTGGTTTTCATCTTTGCCTAAAAATAGTATTGATTCTTGGAACAAGTGCAAAGATGCTTTTATCCGTAAGTATTTTCCTCCCGCTAAGATCATCTCTCTTAGAAACGATATTATGAACTTTAAGCAACTAGATCATGAGCATGTTGCACAAGCATGGGAGAGGATGAAATTAATGATTCGTAATTGCCCCACACATGGTTTGAATTTGTGGATGATCATACAAATTTTTTATGCTGGATTGAATTTTGCTTCTAGAAATCTTTTAGATTCAGCCGCGGGAGGCACTTTTATGGAAATCACTCTAGGAGAAGCTACCAAACTCCTAGATAATATTATGGTTAATTATTCTCAATGGCACACCGAAAGATCTACTAGTAAAAAGGTTCATGCTATAGAAGAAATCAATGTTTTGAGTGGAAGGATGGATGGACTTATGAAATTGTTTGCTAATAAGAGTGTTTCTTCGGATCCTAATGATATGCCTTTGTCTACTTTGATTGAGAATAATAATGAATCTATGGGTGTGAATTTTGTTGGTAGGAACAATTTTGGTAACAACGCGTATAGATGAAACTTTAATCCTAGGCTGTATCCTAGTAATTCCTCTAATAATTATGGTAATTCCTAAAACAATTCTTATGGAAATTATAATAAGATACCCTATGATTTTGAATCTAGTATTAAAGAATTTATTAGTTCACAAAAGAGTTTCAATGCTTTGATTGAAGAAAAATTGTCTAAGATTGATGAGTTGGCTAGGAACTTGGATAGAATTTCTCTTGATGTTGATTCTTTGAAACTTAGGTATATTCCACCTAAGCATGATATCAATGAGTCTCTCAACGCCATGAGAATTTCCATTGATGAGTGCAAAGAAAGAACCGCTAGGATGCGTGCTAAAAAAGATAGCTTCATAAAAGCGTGCTCTTCTAGTTTTGATGATAATAAGGATGAAGATATAAAAGTGATTGATGTGTCTCCTATTAAATCTTTGTTTTGCAATATTAATCTTGATAATGATGGGACTGGAGATGAGTCAACTTTAGTTAAAAGGTGTTCCAATGATTCGGAGTTTTTAGATCTTGATGCAAAAATTGGTAAAAGTGGGATTGATGAGGTCAAAACTTTACATAGCAATGAACCCACTATTTTGGATTTCAATGAATTTAATTATGATAATGGCTCTTTGGTAGATTGTATTTCCTTGTTTCAATCCATGCTAAATTCTCCGCATGCTTATAATCAAAATAAAGCTTTTACCAATCATATCGTTGATGCTTTAACGCAATCTTATGAAGAAAAGCTTGAATTAGAAGTTTCTATCCCTAGAAAACTTCATGATGAGTGGGAACCTACTATTAAAATTAAAATTAAAGATCATGAATGATATGCTTTATGTGATTTGGGTGCTAGCGTTTCCCTGATTCCAAAAACTTTGTGTGATGTGTTAGGTTTCCGTGACCTTGATGATTGTTCTTTAAATTTGCATCTTGCGGATTCCACTATTAAGAAACCTATGGGGAGGATTAATGATGTTCTTATTGTTTCAAATAGGAATTATGTGCCCATAGATTTCATTGTTCTTTATATTGATTGCAATCCTAGATGTCCTATTATTCTTGGTAGATCTTTCCTTAGAACGATTGATGCAATAATTGATATGAAAGAAGGGGATATTAGATTTCAATTTCCGTTAAGGAAGGGCATGGAACACTTTCCTAGAAAAAAATTAAATTACCTTATGAATCTATTATGAGAGCCACTTATGGATTGCATACCAAAGACGACAATACCTAGATTTATTCTTCTTTTTATGCCTAGCTAGGGGCGTTAAATGATAGCGCTTGTTCGGAGGCAACCCAATTTTATTTTTGTTTCTTGCTTTTTGTTCCTGTTTAGTAATAAATAATTCATATAGCATCTGTTTAGATGTGGTTTTATGTTTTTAATTAGTGTTTGTGCCAAATAGAACCTTTGGGAAGACTTGGGGAAAGTCTTTGCGATCTTGCTATAAAAAATAGAAACTTTAGCGCTCACGAGATTTGCTGCCATTTTTTACTGGAGAGTGCGATTAGGTTGATTATTTTTGCAGATGATTAATATATAAATTCCTCACGTCCAGAAATTCATTTTAGAATTTTTGGTGTTACAGAAGTATTCGAAACCTACAATTACTGCAGACTGTTCTATTTTTGACAGATTCTGTTTTTCGCGTGTTCTTTGCTTATTTTGATGAATTTATGGCTAGTATCGGAGGTTATGAACCATATATAAGTTAGAATACAGTAGGTTTAACACCAATATAAATAAAGAATGAGTTCATTACAGTACCTTAAGTGGTGGTTTGTTTTCTTATACTAACGGAGCTCATGAGATTTTCTGTTTAAGTTTTGTGTTGTGAAGTTTTCAAGTTTTGGGTAAAGATTTGATGGATTATGGAATAAGGAGTGGCAAGAGCCTAAGCTTGGGGATGACTAAGAAACCCCAAGGTAAAATTCAAGGACAACCAAAATCCTAAGCTTGGGGATGCCCCGGAAGGCATCCCCTCTTTCGTCTTCTTCTATCGGTAACTTTACTTGAGGCTATATTTTTATTCACGACATGATATGTGTTTTGCTTGGAGCGTCTTGTATGATTTGAGTCTTTGATTTTTACTTTACCACAATCATCCTTGCTGTACAGACCTTTTGGGAGACACACACATGAATTGGAATTTATTAGAATACTCTATGTCCTTCACTTACATCTTTTGAGCTAGATAATTTTGCTCTAGTGCTTCACTTATATCTTTTAGAGCACAGTGGTGGTTTTATTTTATAGAAATTATTGATCTCTCATGCTTCACTTATATTATTTTGAGTCTTTTAGAACAGCATGGTAATTTTCCTTGGTTACAAAATTAGTCCTAATATGATAGGCATCCAAGATGGGTATAATAAAAACTATCATAAAAAGTGCATTGAATACTATGAGAAGTTTAATACTTGACGATTGTTTTGAGATATGAAGATGGTGATATTAGAGTCATAATAGTTGAGTAGTTGTGAATTTGAGAAATACTTGTTCTGAAGTTTGTGATTCCCATAGCATGCACGTATGGTGAACCGTTAATCTGATGAAGTCAGAGCATGATTTATTTATTGATTGTCTTTTCCTACCAATCTATCCCCCTAGGAGCATGCGCGTAGTAGTTTGTTTCGATAACTAATATTTTTTTGCAATAAGTATGTGAGTTCTTTATGACTAATGTTGAGTCCATGGATTATACGCACTCTCACCCTTCCACCATTGCTAGCCTCTCTAGTACCGCGCAACTTTCGTCGGTACCATAAACCCACCATATACCTTCCTCAAAACAGCCACCATACCTACCTATTATGGCATTTCCATAGCCATTCCGAGATATATTTCCATGCAACTTTCCACCGTTCCATTTATTATGACACACTTCATCACTGTCACATTGCTTTGCATGATCATGTAGTTGACATCGTATTTGTGGCAAAGCCACCGTTCATAATTCTTTCATACATGTCACTCATGAGTCATTGCACATCCCGGTACACCGCCGGAGGCATTCACATAGAGTCATATTTTCTTCTAAGAATTGAGTTGTAATTCTCGAGTTGTAAGTAAATAAAGTGTGATGATCATCATTATTAGAGCATTGTCCCATGTGAGGAAAGGATGATGGAGACTATGACTCCCCCACAAGTCAGGATGAGACTCCAGATGAAAAATAAAAAATAAATAAAAAAGAGGCCATAAAAAAAGAGAAAAGGCACAAATAAAAAAATGAAAAATGAGAGAAAAAGAGAGAAGGGGCAATGTTACTATCCTTTTACCACACTTGTGCTTCAAAGTAGCACCATGATCTACATGATAGAGAGTCTCCTATGATATCATTTTCATATACTAGTGGGAATTTTACATTATAGAACTTGGCTTGTATATTCCAATGATGGGCTTCCTCAAAATGCCCTAGGTCTTCATGAGCAAGCGAGTTGGATGCACACCCACTTAGTTTATTTTTGAGCTTTCATACATTTATAGCTCTAGTGCATCCGTTGCATGGCAATCCCTACTCACTCACATTGATATCTATTGATGGGCATCTCCATGGCCCGTTGATATGCCTAGTTGATGTGAGACTATCTTCTCCTTTTTGTCTTCTCCACAACCACCATTCTATTCCACCTATAGTGCTATGTCGATGGCTCACGCTCATGTATTGCATGAAGACTGAAAAAGTTTGAGAACATCAAAAGTATGCAACAATTTCTTGGCTTGTCATCGGGGTTGTGCATGATTTAAATATTTTGTGTGGTGAAGATAGAGCATAGCCAGACTATATGATTTTGTAGGGATAACTTTCTTTGGCCATGTTATTTTGAGAAGACATGATTGATTAGTTAGTATGCTTGAAGTATCATTATTTTTATGTCAATATTAAACTTTTTTTCTTGAATCTTTTGGATCTGAACATTCATGCCACAATAAAGAAAATTACATTGAGAATTATGCTAGGTAGAATTCCACATAAAAAATTCTGTTTTTATCATTTACCTACTCGAGGACGAGCAGGAATTAAGCTTGGGGATGCTTGATACGTCTCCAACGTATCTATAATTTTTGATTGTTCCATGCTATTATATTATCTGTTTTGGATGTTAATGGGCTTATTTATACACTTTTATATTATTTTTGGGACTAACCTACTAACCCAAGGCCCAGTGCAAATTGCTCTTTTTTTTGCCTATTTTAGTGTTTCGCAGAAAAGGAATATCAAACGGAATCCAAACGGAATGAAACCTTCGGTAGAGTTATTTTTGGAACAAACGTGATCCAGAGGACTTGGAGTGGACGTCAAGAAATCATGGAGGAGGCCACGAGGTAGGGAGGCGCGCCCCCACCCCCGTGGGCCCCTCATGGCTCCACCGACCTACTTGACCATTTAGTTTGTTGCTATTGCTTTCTTCATGACTTATACATGTTCCTATGACTATGAGATTATGCAACTCCCGTTTACCGGAGGAACACTTTGTGTGCCACCAAACTTCACAACGTAACTGGGTGATTATAAAGATGCTCTACAGGTGTCTACGAAGGTACTTGTTGGGTTGGCGTATTTCGAGATTAGGATTTGTCACTCCGATTGTCGGAGAGGTATTTGTGGGCCCACTCGGTAATGCACATCACTATAAGCCTTGCAAGAATTGCAACTAATGCGTTAGTTGCGGGATGATGTATTACGGAACGAGTAAAGAGACTTGCAGTAACGAGATTGAACTAGGTATTGAGATACCGACAATCGAATCTCGGGCAAGTAACATACCGATGACAAAGGGAACAACGTATGTTGTTATGCGGTCTGACCGATAAAGATCTTCGTAGAATATGTAGGAGCCAATATGGGCATCCAGGTCCCGCTATTGGTTATTGACCAGAGAGGTGTCTCGGTCATGTCTACATAGTTCTCGAACCCGTAGGGTCCGCACGCTTAACGTTCGTTGACGATATAGTACTATGAGTTATGTATGTTGGTGACCAAATGTTGTTCGGAGTTTTGGATGAGATCACGCATATGACGAGGAACTCCGGAATGGTCCGAAAGTAAAGATTGATATGTGGATAGTAGTGTTTGATCTCCGGAAGGGATCCGAAATTCACCGGAAGGGGTTTCGGATGTTTCCCAAAATGATTGGGCGCGAGAACACTTTATCTGGGCCAAAGGGGAAAGCCCACGAGGTTTTTGGAAAGCGCAAAAGGAAGTTTTGCGGAGTCCAGGGGCCAGACGCCAGGGTCCCTGGCGTCTGGGTCCAGACGCCGGGAACCCTGGCGTCTGGCCCTCGAGTCCGAGAAGGAACTCTTGGCTTTCGGGTGAAACCGACTTTGTGGAGGCTTTTACTCCAAGTTTCGACCCCAACGCTCAACATATAAATAGAGGGGTAGGTCTAGCACCCAAGACACATCAAGAAACACCAAGCCGTGTGCCGGCAACCCCGTCCCCTCTAGTTTATCCTCCGTCATAGTTTTTGTAGTGCTTAGGTGAAGCCCTGTGGAGAGTGTTCTTGACCAATACCGTCACCACGCTGTCGTGCTGCCGGAACTCATCTACTACTTCGTCCCTCTTGCTAGATCGGGAAGGCGAGGACGTCACCGAGCCGAACGTGTGCAGAACTCGAAGGTGCCGTGCTTTCGGTACTTGGATCGGTCGGATTGTGAAGACGTACGACTACATCAACCGCGTTGATATAACGCTTCCGCGAACGGTCTACGAGGGTACGTAGACAACACTCTCCCCTCTCGTTGCTATGCATCACCATGATCCTGCGTGTGCGTAGGAATTTTTTTGAAATTACTACATTCCCCAACAGTGGCATCCGAGCCTAGTTTTATGCGTAGATGTTATATGCACGAGTAGAACACAAGTGAGTTGTGGGCGATATAAGTCATACTGCTTACCAACATGTCATACTTTGGTTCGGCGGTATTGTTGGATGAAGCGGCTCGGACCGACATTACGCGTACGCTTACATGAGACTGGTTCTACCGACGTGCTTTGCACATAGGTGGCTGGCGGGTGTCAGTTTCTCCAACTTTAGCTGAACCGAGTGTGGCTATGCCTAGTCCTTGAGAAGGTTAAAACAGCACGAACTTGACGAACTATCATTGTGGTTTTGATGCATAGGTAAGAACGGTTGTTGCTCAGCCCGTAGTAGCCACGTAAAACTTGCAACAACAAAGTATAGGACATCTAACTTGTTTTTGCAGGGCATGTTGTGATGTGATATGGTCAAGGCATGATGCTAAATTTTATTGTATGAGATGATCATGTCTTGTAACCGAGTTATCGGCAACTGGCAGGAGCCATATGGTTGTCGCTTTATTGTATGCAATGCAAACACCCTGTAATGCTTTACTTTATCACTAAGCGGTAGGGATAGTCGTAGAAGCATAAGTTGGCGATACGACAACGATGCTACGATGGAGATCAAGGTGTCACGCCAGTGATGATGGTGATCATGACGGTGCTTCGAAGATGGAGATCACAAGCACAAGATGATGATGGCCATACCATATCACTTATATTGATGGCATGTGATGTTTATCTTTTTATGCATCTTATCTTGCTTTGATTGACGGTAGCATTATAAGATGATCTCTCACTAAATTATCAAGGTATAAGTGTTCTCCCTGAGTATGCATCGTTGCAAAAGTTCTTCGTGCTGAGACACCACGTGATGATCGGGTGTGATAGGCTCTACGTTCAAATACAACGGGTGCAAAACAGTTGCACATGTGGAATACTCAGGTTAAACTTGACGAGCCTAGCATATAACAGATATGGCCTCGGAACACGGAGACCAAAAGGTCGAGCATGAATCATATACTAGATATGATCAACATAGTGGTGTTCACCATTGAAACTACTCCATCTCACATGATGATCGGACATGGTTTAGTTGATATGGATCACGTGATCACTTAGAGGATTAGAGGGATGTCTATCTAAGTGGGAGTTCTTTAATAATTTGATTAACTGAACTTCAATTTATCATGAACTTAGTCCTGGTAGTATTAGCATATCTATGTTGTAGATCAATAGCTCGCGATGTTGCTCCCCGTTTATTATTTATATGTTCCTAGAGAAAACTAAGTTGAAAGATGTTAGTAGCAATAATGCGGATTAGATCCGTGATCTGAGGTTTATCCTCATTGCTGCACATAAGAATTATGTCCTTGATGCACCGCTAGGTGACAGACCTATTGCAGGAGCAGATGCAGATGTTATGAACATTTTGACAAAAGCTCGGTATGATGACTACTTGATAGTTAAGTGCACCATGCTTTACGGCTTAGAACCGGGACTTCAAAAATGTTTTGAACGCCACAGAGCATATAAGATGTTCCAAGAGTAGAAATTGGTATTTCATACTCATGCCCGTGTCGAGAGGTATGAGACCTCTGACAGTACTTTGCCTACAAGATGGAGGAGAATAGCTCAACTAGTGAGCATGTGTTCAGATTGTCTGGGTACTATAATTGCTTGAATCAAGTGGGAGTTAATCTTCCAGATAAGATAGCAATTGACAGAATTCTCTAGTCACTATCAGCAAGTTACTAGAACTTCGTGATGAACTATTATATGCAAGGGATGACGAAAGTGATTCCTGAGCTCTTCGCGATGCTGAAATCGACGAAGGTAGAAATTAAGAAAGAGCACCACGTGTTGATGTTTAACAAGACCACTAGTTTCAAGTAAAGGGACAAAGGGAAGAAAGGGGAACTTCAAGAAGAACAGCAAGCAAGTTGCTGCTCAAGAAGAAGCCCAAGTCTGGACCTAAGCCTGAAACTAAGTGCTTCTACTGCAAAGGGACTGATCACTGGAAGCGGAACTACCCCAAGTATTTGGTGGATAAGAAGGATGGCAAAGTGAACAAAGCTATATTCAATATACATGTTATTGATGTGTACTTTAATAGTGTTTATAGCAACCCCTCAGTATTTGATACTGGTTCAGTTGCTAAGAATAGTAACTCGAAACGGGAGTTGCAGAATGAACAGAGACTAGTTAAGGGTGAAGTGACGATGTGTATTGGAAATGGTTCCAAGATTGATATGATCATCATCGCACACTCCCTATACTTTCGGGATTAGTGTTAAACCTAAAATAAATGTTATTTAGTGTTTGCGTTGAGCATGAATATGATTGGATCATGTTAATTGCAATACGGTTATTCATGTAAGTTAGAGAATAATTGTTGTTCTGTTTACATGAATAAAACCTTCTATGGTCATACACCCAATGAAAATGGTTTGTTGGGTCTCGATCGTGGTGATACACATTTTCATAATATTGAAGCCAAAATATGCAAAGTTAATAATGATAGTGCAACTTATTTGTGGCACTGCCGTTTAGGTCATATTGGTGTAAAGCGCATGAAGTAAATCCATGTTGATGGGCTTTTGTAATCACTTGATTATGAATCAGTTGATGCTTGCGAACCATGCCTCATGGGCAATATGACTAAGACTCTGTTCTCCAAAACAATGGAGCGAGAAACAGATTTGTTGGAAATCATACATACTGATGTATGTGGTCCGATGAATATTGACACTCGCGGTAGGTATCATTATTTTCTGATCTTCACAGATGATTTGAGCAGATATGAGTATATCTACTTGATGAAACACAAATCTAAAACATTTGAAAAGTTCAAAGAATTTCAGAGTGAAGTGGAGAATCATCCTAACAAAAATAAAAGTTTCTATGATATGTTTGCAGAATTAAAATATTTGAGTTACGAGTTTGGCCTTCAGTTAAAATAATGTGAAATAGTTTCACTACTCACGCCACCTAGAACACCAGAGTGTAATGGTGTGTCCGAACATCATAACCGTACTTTATTAGATATGGTGCAGAGCATTGTTGACATAGAAATTTGCAATATACATACGGATTTAAATGTTGCAGACCCGTTGACTAAACTTCTTTCACAAGCAAAACATGATCACACCTTAGTACTCTTTGGGTGTTAATCACATAGCGATGTGAACTAGATTATTGACTCTAGTAAACCCTTTGGGTGTTGGTCACATGACGATGTGAACTATGGGTGTTAATCACATGGTGATGTGAACTATTGATGTTAAGTCACATGGCGATGTGATCTAGATTATTCACTCTAGTGCAAGTGGGAGACTGAAGGAAATATGCCCTAGAGGCAATAATAAAGTTATTATTGATTTCCTTATTTCATGATAAATGTTTATTATTCATGCTAGAATTGTATTAACCGGAAACATAATACATGTGTGAATACATAGACAAACAGAGTGTCACTAGTATGCCTCTACTTGAATAGCTCGTTGATCAAAGATGGTTAATTTTCCTAACCATAGACATGAGTTGTCATTTGATTAACTGGATCACATCATTAGGAGAATGATGTGATTGACTTGACCCATTCCGTTAGCTTAGCACTTGATCGTTTAAGTTTGTTTCTATTGCTTTCTTCATGACTTATACATGTTCCTATGACTATGAGATTATGCAACTCCTGTTTACCAGAGGAACACTTTGTGTTCCACCAAACGTCACAACGTAACTGGGTGATTATAAGGGTGCTCTACAGTTGTCTCCAAAGGTACTTGTTGGGTTGGCGTATTTCGAGATTAGGATTTGTCACTCTGATTGTCGAAGAGGTATCTCTGGGCCCACTCGGTAATGCACATCACTATAAGCCTTGCAAGCATTGCAACTAATGAGTTAGTTGCGGGATGATGTATTACGGAACGAGTAAAGAGACTTGCCGGTAACGAGATTGAACTAGGTATTGATATACCGACGATCGAATCTCGGGCAAGTAACATACTGATGACAAAGGGAACAACGTATGTTGTTATGCAGTCTGACCGATAAAGATCTTTGTAGAATATGTAGGAGCCAATATGGGCATCCAGGTCCCGCTATTGGTTATTGACCAGAGAGGTGTCTCGGTCATGTCTACATAGTTCTCGTACCCGTAGGGTCCGCACGCTTAACATTCATTGACGATATAGTACTATGAGTTATGTATGTTGGTGACCGAATGTTGTTCAGAGTTTCAGATGAGATCACGGATATGTCGAGGAACTCCGGAATGGTCCGGAAGTAAAGATTGATATGTGGATAGTAGTTTTTGATCTCCGGAAGGGGTTCCGGATGTTTCTCGAAATGTTTGGGCACGAGAACACTTTATCTGGGCCAAAGGGGAAAGCCCACGAGGTTTTTGGAAAGCGCAAAAGGAAGTTTTGCGGAGTCCAGGGGCCAGACTCCAGGGTCCCTGGCGTCTGGGTCCAGACGCCGGGAACCCTGGCGTCTGGCCCTGGAGTCCGAGAAGGACTCTTGCCTTTCGGGTGAAACTGACTTTGTGGAGGCTTTTACTCCAAGTTTCGACCCCAAGGCTCAACATATAAATAGAGGGGCAGGGCTAGCACCCAAGACACATCAAGAAACACCTAGCCGTGTGCCGGCAACCCCGTCCCCTCTAGTTTATCCTCCGTCATAGTTTTCATAGTGCTTAGGCGAAGCCCTGCAGAGATTGTTCTTCACCAACACCGTCACCACGCCGTCGTGCTGCCAGAACTCATCTACTACTTCGCTCCTCTTGCTGGATCGAGAAGGCGAGGACGTCACCGAGCCAAGCGTGTGCAGAACTTGGAGGTGCCGTGCTTTTGGTACTTGGACTAGTCGGATCGTGAAGACATACGACTACATCAACCGCATTGATATAATGCTTCCGCGAATGGTCTACGAGGGTACGTAGACAACACTCTCCCCTCTCGTTACTATGCATCACCATGATCCTGTGTGCGAGTAGGATTTTTTTTGAAATTACTACGTTCTGCAACATGTCGGTGGCATTAGGTTGAGTGCAGCATTAGTTAAATGTGGCATCACTTTAGCGGTAACATTGCTTGACTTGACCGCTGGTGTTATACTAACAGCAAAAAAGAGGCAATAAGAGCATGGGAGGCCCATTCAGACAGTGGGCGCAATAGTACGATGTACCTCCATGGACGCGTAGAGTGGTGAGGGAGGTATGGTTGCCCAAAGCAACAAATATCTAGGCAACATATGTGGATTACGTCCCATTTTTGTTCTCTTTAGACACGTTTTCCTATGTGAGGACAACAAACCGATCGACATGGTCATTCTCTATTGCATTGTCATGCCTTTCTACCCTTTTTCAACCAAGAGACATGAGACTCATTCCTTAGCTACTAATTTTCCCCTTTTCAACCTAGATGCGGGTTCGATGCCTAGTCTCTTGGATAGTACATTCTCCCTTCCTTTCCTTATTCAACCCAGACATGGATTAGTATGCATGAAGTAGGGTTTCCTTTAATAGTGAAAATTAAGGTTTTCATCTGCATGACCAGCAGAGCAGAGGATAGCAAATTGGGAAGATGGTGGAGTGGAAAAAGATCCACATGCAGCGATGTGGCAGATGGTGCAATAGAACAAGGGTATGGTTCGAAAAGAGGTTGCATACCTGAGGGTCGGTGGGAAGTGGCTTCGCTCGTGGTCGTTGTCCGCCGCACACACTACGACAGCGAGCTTGGGGACAGAGGCCATCCCGCGCGGGTTCTAGGTCTGAGAGGATGACCTTGTCGTCAGTGTGTGACCTCTCTCGCCGACGACGAGTGCGTCAACGCTATACGTCCTTTTCTTCCCCGGCGGATCTGTGACCACCGGTGAGGAGGGAGAGAGAGGCCGTCTTTTTTACATCTAGAGAGAGGGTGATAGTGTGAGAAGCAAGTGGGCAGCCCTTAGCAAGAAAGCGCTGAAGCTCCAGCCTATATATCTTTTTTGATACTACTAGTACTATAGGTGGAGTAGTGGTAGAGTAGTTTATATTTTCTCTGCATACAGTACCAGTTAGTCGTGCTTCAAAACTGAACATCACGCCATTAAAAAAATAAAGGTCGATAACTAATGCGGCACCTCGGGCCAATGCGGCCAGATCGCATTTTGCAAGAGAAATTACACACCATGTTTCATTGACATGTGGTCCCGTTCCAACATGTCAGTGAGACGACGGCGAGTCCTTTTGTACAATTTCCGAACGGACGTCTATGTAGGCCGGGGTGCCTCTTCGTGTACCGTGGCAACCGTCCACCACCTCTTCACCTTTCCCTCTCTATTTGGAACTATTGTCGCACGCTCATCCTCCCTCCTCCATTTGCCTTCACCCTTCCTTCTTCCATTGTTCGATCTTCTTCTCCATGGAGGTAACAGCCGAAAATGACCCCGTTATTCTTGCCCCGATCTGAAAGATGACAAGGTGGAGGAACTCATTGATCGGTGCGACGTCATCACCTCGGCTAGCATGGCAGGTTCGTTCAAGACCATTCTCGACTCAACTAATATCATCATTACAAGGAACCCAAGGGTCCAGGAGCGGTCTGATCTCCCCTATCTTCTTCTTCGTGACCCTGCTGACTGGCATGCGGATGATGGAGGAATTGCCTTGTGCAAGTTGATGCTGCTTGATAATGATATGTGTGATGTTAAGATGCCATCACTTGAGGGTAAGGCTTGGGCATGCGCAAATGGAGATTGGGTTGTTTATATTGGGTACAACTGCGAGTGGGAACTTGTGAATGTGTACACTCGTCACCGGGTTCCACTTCCAAAAATCTCAGACTGCCCAGAGGTTGAGCACACCGGTATTCTACGTATGTTCAACTACGATCATGGTGATTGTCGTCTATGGAAGATAGCAATTTGTCGAGTTCCCGACCGCTCTTGGGATTACACGAACTATGAAGTTGTTGCTATCTTCGACAAGCTTGTTGCCGTCCTTACTTCCACGCCTCGATGGATGATACGTCCCCGTCATATCTACTTTTCCAAACACTTTTGCCCTTATTTTGAACTCTAACTTGCATGATTTGAATGGAACTAACCCGGACTGACGCTGTTTTCAGCAGAATTGCCATGGTGTTATTTATGTGTAGAAACAAAAGTTCTCGGAATGACCTGAAACTTCATGAAACATCTTTTCGGAAATAATAAAAAATCCTTGCAAAAGATGAAGACTAGGGGGCCCACACCCTAGCCACGAGGGTGGGGGCGCGCCTGTCCCCCTAGGGTGCGCCCCCTACCTCGTGGCCCCCCTGGAGCTCCTCCGACCTCGACTCCAACTCTATATATTTGCTTTCGGGGAGAAAAAATAAGGAAGAAGGATTCATTGCGTTTTACGATACGGAGCCGCCGCCAAGCCCTAAAACCTCTTGAGAGGGCTGATCTGGAGTCCGTTCGGGGCTCCGGAGAGGGGAATCCGTCGCCATCGTCAACATCAACCTTCCTCCATCACCAATTTCATGATGCTTACCGCCGTGCGTGAGTAATTCCATCATAGGCTTGCTGTACGGTGATGGGTTGGATGAGATTTATCATGTAATCGAGTCAGTTTTGTTAGGGTTTGATCCCTAGTATCCACTATGTTCTAAGATTGATGTTGCTATGACTTTGCTATGCTTAATGCTTGTCACTAGGGCCCAAGTGCCATGATTTCAGATCTTAACCTATTATGTTTTCATCAATACATGAGAGTTTTTGATCCTATCTTGCAAGTTTATAGTCACCTATTATGTGTTATGATCTGTTAACCCCGAAGTGTCAATAATCGGGATACTTACCGGTGATGACCGTAGTTTGAGGAGTTCATGTATTCACTATGTGTTAATGCTTTGGTCCGGTACTCTATTAAAAGGAGGCCTTAATATCCCTTAGTTTCTGCTAGGACCCCGCTGCCATGGGAGGGTAGGACAAAAGATGTCATGCAAGTTCTTTTCCATAAGCACGTATGACTATATTCAGAATACATGCCTACATTACATTGATGAATTGGAGCTAGTTCTGTGTCACCCTAGGTTATGACTGTTACATGATGAACCGCATCCGACATAATTCTCTATCACCGATCCATTGCCTATGAGCTTTCCATATATTGTTCTTCGCTTATTTACTTTTCCGTTGCTATTGCTATCATCACTACAAAATACCAAAAACATTACTTTTGCTACCGTTACCTTCTGCTACCGTTACCACTACTATCATATTACTTTGCTACTAAATACTTTGCTGCAGATATTAAGTTTCCAGGTGTGGTTGAATTGACAACTCAGCTGCTAGTACTTGAGAATATTCTTTGGCTCCCCTTGTGTCGAATCAATAAATTTGGGTTGAATACTCTACCCTCGAAAACTGTTGTGATCCCCTATACTTGTGGGTTATCAAGACTATTTTCTGGCGCTGTTGCCGGGGAGCATAGCTCTATTCTTTGAGTCACTTGGGATTTATATCTGCTTATCATTATGAAGAACTTGAGAGATCCAAAAACCAAGATTTATCCCTCAACTACGAGGGGAGGTAAGGAACTGCCATCTAGCTCTGCACTTGATTCACCTTCTGTTTTGAGTAAGCTTGCGACACCTAAACCTGCTTCTGCTATTCGTTCTGATATGTCGCATGTTATTGATGATGCCACTTCTGCTATGCATGATACTTATGATGAAACTACTTCTATGCTTGATACTACTGTGCCACTTGGTGAATTTCTTGATGAACAACTTGCTAGGGTTAGAGAGAGTGAAAATATTTAATTTGATAATATTGATGAAAGTGATGATGAAGACTCTTCCCCTAATAAATATGAATCACCTGTTATTCCTGAGGGTTATGTTCTTGAGAAAGAAGCTGCTCTAGCTATTTTAGCTTGCAAAGATAGATACGAGCTCAAGAGGTTATTAGCTAAATGGAAGCAGCAATCTCTTAATGCTAAGATGAAACCTGACCCTGCTTTTGCTACTTCACCTATCTGTGTTACTGATAAGGATTATGAATTCTCTGTTGATCCTGATATAATTACTTTGGTTGAATCTGATCCTTTTCATGGCTATGAATCTGAAACTGTTGTGGCACATCTTACTAAATTAAATGATATAGCCACCCTATTCACGAATGACGAGAGAACTTGTTACTTTTATATCCTTAAAATATTTCCATTCTCATTAAAGGGTGATGCTAAGATATGGTTTAATTCTCTTGATCCTGGTTGTGTGCATAGTCCCCTGGACATGATTTATTACTTCTCTGCTAAATATTTCTCTGCTCATAAGAAACAAGCTGCTTTAAGGGATATATACAACTTTGTGCAAATTGAAGAAGAGAGTCTCCCACAAGCTTGGGGGAGGCTTCTCAAGTTACTTAATGCTTTGCCTGATCATCCTCTTAAGAAAAATGAAATACTTGATATCTTTTATAATGGACTAATCAATGCTTCCAGAGATTACCTGGATAGTTGTGCTGGTTCTGTTTTCAGGGAAAGAACACCGGATGAAGCTGAAATTCTATTGAATAATATGTTGACAAATGCAAATAATTGGACACTTCCTGAGCCTATTCCTAAACCAACTCCGAATAAAAGAGGTGTTCTATTTTTCTCAGTCCTGAAGATATGCAAGAGGCAAAGAAATCTATGAAAGAAAAAGGTATTAAAGCCGAAGATGTTAAGAATTTACCTCCTATTGAAGAAACACACGGTCTTAATTTACCGCGTGTTGAAGAAACATATGATCTTAATCCATTACCTATTGAACAAACTCATGGTCTTGATAACCCGACACAGGTAGTAAAGGTAAATTCTCTCTATAGATATGATAAAGCTGAAATCCCATTTACTAAGTTTGCTAGCCCATGCATAGATGAGTTTGATAAATTTATGGTTAAGCAAGAAGACTTCAATGCTTATTTTGGTAGACAATTGAAATACAATTCAAATATGCTTGAGCACTTGGGTGATTATATGGCTAATGTTAAAGGTGAACTTAAACTTATTAGTAAACATGCTTCTATGGTTACCACTCAAGTAGAACAAGTACTTAAAGCTCAAAATGATTTGCTCAATGAATTGAATAGTAAGAATAATGATTATGCTGTTAGAGTGGCTACTAGAACTGGTAGAATGACTCAGGAACCTCTGTATCCTGAAGGCCATCCTAAGAGAATTGAGCAAGATTCTCAGAGAAATAATATAGATGCACCTAGTCCTTCTAAAAGGAAGAAAAAGAAAAATGATAGGACTTTGCATGCTTCTAGTGAACCTATTGCTCAACCACCTGAGAATCCAAATTATATTTCTATTTCTGATGCTGAAACACAATCTGGTAATGAACCTGAAACTAGTGATAATGTTAATGATAATGTTCATGATGATGCCCAACCTAGTAATGATAATGATATAGAAACTGAACCTGTTGTTGATCTTGATAACCCACAATCAAAGAATCAATGTTATGATAAGAAAGACTTTGTTGCTAGGAAACATGGTAAAGAAAGAGAACCATGGGTTCAGAAACCCATGCATTTTCCTCCCAAACCATCCAAGAAAAAGGATGATGAGGATTTTGAGCGCTTTGCTGAAATGATTAGACCTATCTTTTTGCGTATGCGATTAACCGATATGCTTAAAATGAATCCTTATGCTAAGTATATGAAAGAAATTGTTACAAATAAGAGAAAGATACCTGAAAGTGCGTTATATCGACTAGAGGGGGGGTGAATAGGCGATTTTTATGAAAGTCTTCAAAACGTGGAAGTTATGAAGACAAACGATAGAAATAAACCTATTACCATGCAGCGGAAGGTAGACTACACTAGGCAAGCCATAATCAAGTGTTCAATGAAGTGAAAGCATAATGACTTAATAGCAGCAATGTAGTAAGGATCAGGTAGGAAGATATTATGAAGCCATACAGAGCATGCAGTCACTCAGTGAAGACAAAAGATAGTGCAAACATACAATGACTTCACAAGGAGCAACAGTAAGTAAAGGGAAGGGAAGATGAAACCAGTGACTCGTTGAAGACAATGATTTGTTGGACCAGTTCCAGTTGTTGTGACAACTGTACGTCTGGTTGGGGCGGCTAGGTATTTAAACCTTAGGACACACAGTCCCGGACACCCAGTCCTGAACACGCAGCTCAGGACACCCAGTCCTCACCGTATTCCCCTTGAGCTAAGGTCACACAGACCTCGCCCAATCACTCTGGTAAGTCTTCAAGGTAGACTCCCAAACCTTCACAGACTTCGTTCACCGGCAATCCACAATGTCTCTTGGATGCTCAGAACGCAACGCCTAACCGGCTGGAGGATGCATAGTCCTCAAGTGTAATAAGTCTTCAGATCACACAGACAAGAAGACTTAAGTGATGCCCAATTCTTCTCTGGCTCTGGGTGATTAGGGCTTTATCCTCGCAAGGAATTCTCTCTCAAAGGCTTCGAGGTGGGTTGCTCTCAAACGACAAAAGCCGTACTCTCAATCTGAGCAGCTAACCGTTTATGGTTGTGAGGGGTGGGCTATTTATAGCCACTTGGCAACCCGACCTGATTTGTCCGAAATGACCCTGGGTCACTAAGGAACTGACACGTGTTCCAACGGTCAGATTTCAAACTCACACGGCAACTTTACTTGGGCTACAAGCAAAGCTGACTTGTCTAACTCTGGACAAGATTCGCTCTCATAGTCTTCACTCGAAGACATAGGTTTTTGGTTAGGCATCACTTCAGTCAGTCTGACTGGTTCTCTTGGACCCCACTTAACAGTACGGTGGTTTCTATGACTCAACACAAAAGAAAAAGAACTACGAAAGATCTAAGTCTTCGAGCTCCATAGGCTTCATGTGGTGTCTTCTCTTGTCATAGTCTTCAATGTGAATATCTTCATATACCACCTTTGACTTCAATGTCTTCATACATTTTTAGGGGTCATCTCTGGTAGGAAAACCGAATCAATGAGGGACTTCTACCTGTGTTATCCTGCAATTCTCACAAACACATTAGTCCCTCAACTAGGTTTGTCGTTAATACTCCAAAACCAACTAGGGGTGGCACTAGATGCACTTACAATCTCCCCCTTTTTGGTGATTGATGACAAATTAGTTGAAGTTTTCAACAGGGAATATAATCTGTGAAATTGTAAAGGATAAGGAATTGTCTTCATAAGTTGCAAGGGCTCACCCTGAAGATGTGCATATAGGTAATTTGCTTTTGGAATGCAAATGCACATGGCAGGTTGTACTTGTGGAGATCCACTTCAACTTATGATGACAATCCACTATGCATGTGAAAGTATATGAAGATAATGACATGCATAATGGAAAATGGACGTCTGCAGAATGATCTAAGTGCGGAATTTATCGTCGCACATGCGGAATTTATCATCGCAAAACAAAGTGGCAGATAAGTAGCAGACGACCATCGAGTTTAAGTGTTACAACTCAAAGAACCAAATGTAGCAAAACGAGAGTTGTAAGAACGAAGCAAAATATAAAGCACCCGCCCATATGGACCCGCTTGAAGACTATCAACCTCATATGCTTCTCCCCCTTTTGTCAGTAAGGACCAAAAAGGTTTGGAGACATAGAGCATCTACTCATTCCCATGCAGAGTAGGTGAAGTAGCAGGGTCGTTGGTGGTGTTTGGCGGTGCTGAAGAGCTTGGAGCAGAGTTGACGCATGCTGAAGGAGGTGGTGGTGAAGTAGCATCATCTTCATCCTCGATAACTCTGGCAGTCACTTTTGCAGCAGATGAAGAGAACTCAGAGTCTTGAAGGGGTGGAGTTCCTAGCAGCACAGCTCTTCGAGGAGGTGTGGAGTCAAACTTGAATCGCTCAGTGAAGCCATCCTCTTGGAGATCATCTTCAGAACACATCATCATTAGCCCTTTCCATGTACGGCGACAGGTTTCATGGGCAGCGAAAGCATTCTTGGTGGCAAGATTGCAAATGCGATTAACTTCTACCAAGAGGCTTTTCATCTGACGCTTCAGCCAGCATGATGCCTATCCTGTTTCTGATGAAGAGCCACAAGAAGCTCTCGGTCGTTGAGAACACGAGTGCACTTCTTGGGTCTTGGAGCAGTTGTACTATCAGTGGCTTCAGTAGACGCAGGGTGTGGTGCACGTGTAGTGCCAGCCAAAGGATACACCCGAGTGACTGCTTCAACTCCTTCAATGTTCTGTGAGAAACTCCGATGCTCTGCATTCTGAAGACTTAGAGGTTCCTTTGCAGGCTCAGGATAGATGGCTTCAGTAGAGATATCCACATCGGGCAGAAAAATCCTATGATTGCGAGCAGATGGCTGATATGAGATATCAGAGTGAAGTTTAATTAGCCGCATTACCCATGGGGCGTAGAACTTCAAGCCAAACAGGTCAGAGCCTGATGCAGCAAGTTGGCGGATGAATAAGTCCTGTGCATTGAAGCATTTTCCATGAAGAGTATAGAAGACCAAAGTCTTCATTGCACCCTCAAGCTTGGCATTTGGAGAGTGCCCTTTGATGGGCCAGAGAGTTCGCCTGATGATGTGATAGATGGTTCGTGGCAGATACTCAAGGTCTTCAACGAAGAACTCTGTTGGATAAGCAGCATCTTGGGGCAATGGCTTCATCATGCTGAGCATCTGACTCATATCAGGTTCCGGCCTCTTAAAGATGCTCTCAATAGCTTCACTATGCAGCTGACAGCCATGCTCGTAGAGATCGCCAGGAGTGGGTAAACCAGTGAGCTCAATGATGTCAAATGCATTGGCTTCGTGATGAACATTTCCGGTCATCCACTCCAGGACCCAAGTCTTCGGATCTCTGCTGTACCCGCGGATGTGAAGTGTGGCATAGAATTGGAGCAGCAGCTCTTCATTCCAATGCTCTTGGTCAGTAACGAACGGCAGCAGTCCAACTTCCTTGAAGCAATCCAAAGCTTCTTCCAGACAGGGCAGACCAGCTATGGCTTCAATGTCAAGGCGCTTGTGGGAAGATGCGACCTTGGTTGTAAAGAATGCATGAGTAATAGCTTCGCTGAGGATAGCTCCAGAACCGATCAGATGATATCCTTTCCCTTGAGTAGGGGTTCCTGGAGCTATCGAAGAATGTGTTGTCTGCCCTGAAGCCATTGATATTGAAGGAGCCAGGTGCTGATGCAGGACCTGGGAACCTTGGCAATCTTGGGATTGGCTTCTGTACCTGAGGCCTGTGCTCAACATGATAGTCGAAGTGTGGACCGGCAGCAGACTCAGGAACAGAAGTGACGAGATCAGTGGCTTCGCTGTCTTCTTTTTCCGTTGGGGAGGGCTCCACATTAGCTTCATTGGTGGTTGTGGCAGCCGAAGATTTTCAAGCACGTTCTCCTTGAGAACTGCTTCTTGGTGGGACAGTGGAGTGGCAACTTGTGGGACTTCATCTTCCGCGGCTGATGCAGCCGGATTGTCTTCAGCAGAGACTTGAGGCCTTGGACCTTTGCGAAGCCTGTGCAACGCGGGCGACGCGTGTGGAGTTGGAGTGGGTTGGGCCTCATAGTCTTCTTCCTCTTGTGGGCGATCTGCCCATGAAGCATCCTGTGCAATTGGCGTCAGTGGACGACCAATGCTGATGAGTTCGCTGTTCTGAGGAAGGACTGCACCATCTTCTACATTGTCATGTTGACCAATGTCTTCAGCAGCGATGGGATCAGCTGCTGGAAAGTCTTCAGCTTCATGAGCCTCTGTGGAAGCAGGCTCATGGATGGTCAGTTGGCGTTCAGCTTCAGGATAGACCATAGAAATGGGTTCAACTATCAAGGGCTCTGTGGAAGCAGCCCAATCTTTCTTGGTCTTCCTCTTCTTCTTGGAGGGGGCAGTTGGAGAGGCTTCAGAATGTTTCCTCTTCCTAGCTTCAGCCTCAGCAGTCCTTGTCTTCTTGAGATCTGAAGCTGTTGACCGGCTTTTTGGCTTCGAGCCAGTCATTTTAGTTGGGAACACAATAGGAACTGCTTCCTGCCTTGGTGCGTTAGGTTCAGCCGTAGCAGGCTTCTTCTTCTTCTTTGCGGCCATCCTGGGGTCGATGCCAGGACGCCCAAGGGCCTTGCGCTTCTCAGCCTCATTATAGGCTTGCACACATCTATCAACCAGAGTCTTCATGCGCTCACGCGAACCCTGAGCTTCTGCACGTTTCTTTACAAAGGCTTCCTTGAGCTCGTGCATCATACTCTTGAAGTTCTTCACTTCCTGCATGCTGAGCTTGGCCATATGCTTCTTGAACTGAGCATTTTCATAGTCAATCTTTTGCTTCAGTTCAACAATGCGCTGGGCAATAGCGAGTTCTGAAGCAATGGCGCCTTGGAAGGCGACACTGAGGCCAATTGGTAGCTACAGATCTTCAAAGCTGATGTTTGGCGTGTCAAACCACTCGTCAATGAAGTTGTGGATGATGGTCACATCAAAGAGAGGCAGATCATTGAAGATTTCTGCTTCTTCTTTGCTCTTCATGAGTTGATCAAGAGCGCCATCTGCTAGATCTTCATCACTGGATAGATCAATGTCGTCATTGTGCAGAATGGCAGCAGCAGTTAGCTCTTGTCTGGTGTGAGGCAGAGGCATCTTGACTTTCTGGGGCTTGGAGATGCGAGATAAGTCTTCGGACTGCACACTGTCTTCAGGAGGTGTAGTTGCCAGTGGCTGCGCCCTTGAGATTTTTGGTGAGGGGGCAGGCTTTGAAGCTTTAGGCTTCTTCATCTTCTTTGTCTTCGGTGCTGCAGGAGCTTCTTCTGATTCAGCGTCAGCTGCAGGCTCATTCACTGCAGTCCCTTGAACTAAGATGCGGGTGATGAGGCCTTCAAGGTTGGAGAAAGGACCGATGACATTGGGTTATGCATCTCGTGTGCCATCTGCCCTTGGTGCTGAGGGAGCAGGGTTGAAGTCTAGCCCCAAAGTCTTCTTGTTCTGCTTCGCTGAGTTCTGGGCAAACTGGAAGTTGCGCTTGAACAGATTGTCGTCACGACACCATAGTAGTGACGATGGGTGTGCATCAGCTGGTTGTGGCCCACGGACCATGCAGGGATAGAAGCCTTGAGCAATGGCTTCATCTCTGGACCTGGGTAGAAGATTCTTGTATTGGATGTCTCCCCACGGTCTCTTGATGGCATTTTTCTCAGCATATTCTTGGGTTACAAATCGGTATTTGAACCATTGTTCTGCCCAATATCTTCGAATCCATTGGATTCGGGTCTTGCGCTGATTGTAATCCTCTTCAGGATTTGTCTTGTACAGTTCTGAGAGTTCATCTGGCAGATCTCTGGATGTTTCTCCACGACGCTTTCTGCCACCCTTCCTTGCTGCTTTCTCTGAAGCCATAAACTTTAACTTGAAAGGCTTCAACACGTTCAAAGGCTTCAAAGGTTTTCGCTTGCTGGACCAAGAGGAACTGGCTTCGGGAGAATTAATGTGATGCTGTAAGAATTCTGCAAATGAATGCAGACTATGAGAACCAAAGGATTCTCCCATGGACATGTACCTGTGACAGCATTAAGGTGCGAGGGAAGGGGAAGAGGTCATATGCATTCTCAGAAGATTTTGAAGATAAATCAGTTTAGAAGACATTGACCTCATTTTGCAAAGACATTCACTCATAGATAAGGAGTTGGTTCCAGATTTGTACGAATCCACAGATCAGTACAAGTGAGGAATCTAACTACTTTGTGAAGCATAAGTGAATATACTAGGCATGTTATGAGATGCAGTATGAGAGAGATCTAACTTGTGTGAATAGAAACTGCTTGTGGTAGAAAGTGACAAATCCATAGGATCAACGGTGCTGTAAAAAGGAAGTTTTATTTACCACACTAAGAACTGCTAGACGAAGTGGAAGATGAGGCCGAGCAGTTCGATCTTCCGTGCCCTAACTTGGCGACGGAGGACACCTACGACGACGGCGGAGAGGACGATGTCCGCGGTCGGCGTGAAGACGGCGTCAGAGAGGTTGCGGCAGCGAAGCGCTTCGTCACCGGCGTCGTCGAGGGCTAGTGGTGGCGCTAGGGTTCGTGCGAGAGTGGAAGAAGAGATAATGACCGCTGTGAAGTGTGTATTTATAGGTACATGGGCGGCACTGCGCTATTACACAGGTGCCCCTGGCGATTCGCAGCTGAGGAACACGTGGCCATTATGCGGAATTTTGGGGTTTGTTCCACGTCCCATGCACGCCTTGATTGTCGGGTGGTCGTTCCTACTTCATGTGGAGGAATGAGCATTGAAAATGGACTTAATGGTTGTCTCTATATCTTCTGCTGACAAGGACGCAGAGAAGACATTCGACAGTTTCAATAGAATGCATATGATTTGGAGAGATAGAATTTGAGATAGAAAGCATAGAGAGGTTAGGGTCCGATCACATTCACTTAGTTCAAAAGATTCAACAATGAAGACATAGCTATAAGTGAATGCTGTAGAGGACAGAACACTAATATATATATATATATATATATATATATATATATATATATATATATATAATCAACATAGTGAAGATAATCATGAAGATATGTTGAGATCGAAGCCAAACCAAATGTGAAGACATTACAAGGTAATGTCATGAGTGAAACACTTCAAAATAGAACATTTGGTGGTGGCGTTACCCACCGTATAGGAAGTATTAGACCCAGACACGACGCACAATTATCGTGGCGCTCCGAAGTCAAATTCCACATTAATGTATTCACACTTAGAATGTATGTCTTCATTGATTGAAGATATACTTTACTTCGTGTGTTGCACATCTAAGTCATCAATATGCATAAGGGTTAGGATGTGTGCCTGATCACAGGACATTTGAGGATTCCAGGATATTTAGCTCACATCGTAACTTGCAAAATCTCTTCTCATCCAAGGGCTTGGTGAAGATATCTGCCAATTGCTCTTCGGTGTTGACGTGTATGATATCAATATCTTCCTTCACAACATGATCTCTAAGAAAGTGATGACGAATTTCAATGTGCTTTGTCTTCGAGTGCTGAACTGGGTTGTTGGCGATCTTGAAGGCGCTTTCGTTGTCGCAGTAAAGTGGCACTTGCTTCAGATGAATGCCATAGTCCTTGAGTGTTTGCTTCATCCACAGAAGCTGAGCGCAGCAAGATCCACCAGCAACGTATTCAGATTCAGCAGTGGAGAGAGATACACAGTTCTGCTTCTTTGAAGACCAACATACAAGTGATCGTCCCAGAAAGTGACATGTGCCTGATGTAGACTTGCGATCAACTTTGTCACCAGCATAATCAGCATCCGAGAATCCAACCAGATCAAACTCTGAGCCCTTTGGATACCATAATCCTAGAGTTGGGGTGTGAGCCAAATATCAAAGAATTTGCTTCACAGCTAAGTGATGCGACTCCTTTGGTGCCGCTTGAAATCGAGCACACATGTAAACACTAAGCATAATATCTGGCCTAGATGCACATAGATAAAGTAAAGAACCAATCATGGAGCGGTATACCTTTTGATCGAACTCTTTACCATTGTCGTCGGGACCCAAATGATGTTTGGCTGGCATTGGTGTTGTGAAGCCTTTGCAGTCTTGCATACCGAACTTCTTCAGGCAATCTTTGTGATACTTCTCTTGAGATATGAAGATGTCGTTGCGTTGTTGTCGTATTTGAAGACCGAGGAAGAACTTCAGCTCTCCCATCATGGACATCTGATATTGCTCTTGCATCATATATCCAAACTCTTCACTGTACTTCTGATTGGTGCAGCCGAAGATAATGTCATCCACATATATTTGGCACACAAACAATTCACCATCATATGTCTTCGTGAAGAGAGTGGGGTCTAGGGAACCAGGTATGAAGCCTTTGCTCTTCAGGAAGTATTTGAGTGTGTCATACCAGGCCCGAGGGCTTGTTTGAGGCCATATAGTGCCTTGTTGAGCTTGTATACCATGTCAGGATGTTTTGGATCTTCAAAGCCAGGCGGTTGTGCAACATACACTTCTTCTTCAACCTTGCCATTGAGAAAAGCACTCTTCACATCCATTTGATATAGAAGTATGTTGTGATGATTTGCATAGGCCAGCAGTATGCGTATGGCTTCAAGTCTAGCCACAGGAGCAAATGTTTCATCAAAGTCAATGCCTTCCACTTGAGTATATTCTTGAGTAACGAGACGAGCTTTGTTTCTGACAACTTGACCATGCTCATCTTGCTTGTTGTGGTATATCCATTTGGTGCCTATTATATTGTGCTTCCGTGGATCAGGACGCTTAACTAGTTCCCATACATTATTCAGCTCAAACTTTTGAAGCTCTTCTTGCATAGCTTGAATCCATTCAGGTTCCCTGAAGGCTTCTTCAACTTTCTTGGGTTCTGTTATTGAGACGAATGCGAAGTGCCCATAGAAATTTGCTAGCTGAGTTGCCCTTGAACGAGTGAGTGGACCGGGTGCATTGATGCTATCAATTATTCTTTCAATCTGCACTTCATTGGCAACGCGAGGATGTACAGGGCGAAGACTTTGCTCTTGCTGATCATTGTCGTTGTTAGAAGGAATGTCTTCAGGCTGAGCATTGTCTTCATGTTGATCAGGTGCTGAGATGATAAGTTCTTCTTCAGGATGAGCTTCAGAAGGTATAATTTCTCCAGTTCCCATTAGCTTGATTGTTTCACTGGATGGAACTTCATCTAGCACATTTGGCAGTTGCTCTCTTTGTGAACCATTGGTCTCATCGAACCGCACACCCACTGTTTCAACCACTTTGTAATGAAAGAGATTGAAGACTCTATAGGAGTGCGAATCCTTTCCATATCCAAGCATAAACCCTCATGTGCTTTTGGTGCAAACTTTGAGGTGTGATGTGGGTCCTTGATCCAGCACCTTGCGCCAAATACTCTGAAGTAACTGACATTTGGCTTCTTGCCAGTAAGGAGCTCATAAGATGTCTTGTTCAGAAGCTTGTGAAGATAAACACGATTGATTGTATGGCATGCAGTATCAATGGCTTCAGGCCAGAATTTTCTTGGGGTCTTGTATTCATCTAGCATCGTTCTGGCCATCTCAATGAGTGTTCTGTTCTTGCGTTCGACGACGCCATTCTGCTGTGGCGTGTACGAGGCTGAGAATTCATGTGTGATGCCCAAGGTATCAAGATATGTATCAAGGCCAGTGTTCTTGAATTCAGTGCCATTGTCACTTCCGATGTGCTTTATCTTGGCGCCATAATTGTTCATAGCTCGATTGGCGAAGCGTCTGAAGACATCCTGCACTTCAGTCTTGTAAAGGATTATGTGCACCCAAGTGTATCTAGAGTAATCATCAACAATAACGAAGCCATAGAGGCATGCAGTAGTAGTAAGAGTTGAGTAATGAGTGGGACCGAAAAGATCCATGTGAAGCAGTTCGAAGGGTCGAGTAGTGGTCATGATTGTCTTCGAAGGATGTTTGGCCCTCGTCATCTTCCCTGCTTCACAGGCACTGCATAGGTGGTCTTTCTTGAACTTGACGCCCTCGATGCCTATGACATGCTTCTTCTTCGCAAGGGTGTGGAGGTTCCTCATGGCAGCATGCCCAAGCCTCCGATGCCAGAGCCAACATTCTGAAGCTTTTGCTAGAAGACATACGGCAAGTTGTGGTCCTACTGAGAAATCTACTACGTACAGATCATCTTTTCGATACCCTTCAAACACTAGAGACTTGTCAGATTCCATTAGTACAAGGCAACGATATTTTCCAAATATTACGATCATGTTCAAATCGCAAAGCATTGAGACAGACATTAAGTTGAAGCCAAGGGATTCAACAAACATGACTTTGTCCATGTGTTGTTCCCTTGAGATTGCAACTCTACCTAGACCCAATACCTTACTTTTACCAGTGTCAGCAAATGTGATGTGGCTCTTGTCGGATGGACGTAAGGTTGAGTCCATAAGAAGACTTCTTTTGCCAGTCATGTGATTTGTACACCCACTATCAATAATCCATTATGAAGATGCTGGTGTCGTACCCTACAGTGCAGTTAGGGGGATAGGCTTCACCAAGAGCATTGTGAAGCAAAAACATTTGACGAACCAATGGGTTATGAAAGCTTAGATCCAGATTAGGACTAATGGGGAGAGTAGCAAGCGATTCAGGAACGAAGTACATAGTAAGACCATTCGGGCATTTGATCTTGCGCCCTACAAGATGTTTAAGGTCCCCAGCAATGGCGTCAGACGATTTTGGTTTTCTGCTGGAGACCTTTCCCTGCAAAAGAGAGTTAAGCTTTCTTAGCCACCCACATCTTCAAGGGTGGCTGAGAAGCAATAAGTCTAAGTGCAGCATCTGAGAATTTTGGCTTTGGAGCCCTAGCAAACAGTCTTGCAGGCGGACAATAGTACTCATAAGAATAAGAAGAATAGTTCTTGGTCTTATGAACATGGTGGTTTGATAAACCGCTCTCATATTCATATGCCTGAGTATGGTTTCCCTGCAAAACATTTGCATTAGTTCGACTCAGGTGAGTCCTCTGTCTGTATGAAGCCTTTGGACCGTATGAAGCCTTTGGTCTGAGGTTTGTCTTCTTCATGTGAGGTGTCATGATGACATTCACTGGAAGATTCTCCAGACACCTTTTCGGAACCCAGATCTTCTTCATAGGCGGTCCAATCCTGCAGTTAGTACCAATGTACCTGGCAAACACTTCACCATTCTGATTCTTAAACAGTATATAGTTTGCATCAAAGGATTCATCAATGATAATGGGGTTAGCACAGGTGAAGCCAGATAGATTGGATGGGTCTGCTGAAGGTTCCTTTGCAGCAACCCACATGGTTTTGGGGTACTGCTCAGGTTTCCAGTAAGAGCCATCAGCATTCATTTTCTTTACGAACCCAATACCCTCTTTCCTCGGGTTTCGGTTCAGAATCTGCTTTTTGAGGACATCACATAGTGTCTGATGCCCTTTAAGACTTTTGTACATCCCTGTTTCAAGCAATGTCTTCAACCTGGCATTCTCATCAGCAATAGCAGTGGTATCCTCAGCAGAGGGGTTAGTTACCACATCAACAGTTGAAGATATTGCAACAGTAGTAGCAGTAGAACATTCAGCAACAGAAGTAGCATTATCACGCTCAATGCATTTAAGACATGGTGGTTCAAATCCTTCCTGAGCGGGACTGATCTGTTTGGAGTGAAGTGACTCGTTTTCCTTTTGAAGATCTTCATGAACCGCTCTCAATTTCTCAAGATCTTGCTTCCTTTGAAGATAATCATAGGAAAGCTTTTCATGAGTTGTTGAGAGAGTTTCATGACGACTTTCAAGTTCCTGATACTTAACGTGAAGATTTTTTATGTCTTCAATTAAGGATTCAGATCGAGTCATTTCAGCACCTAACAGATCATCGCTTCTGTCTAACAGTTTTTGAATATGTTCCATAGCTTTCTGCTGTTCAGTTGCAATTTTAGCAAGTGTTTTGTAGTTGGGTTTTGAATCACAATCAGAGTCATCATCACTAGATGTTTGATAGTGAGTAGTGCGTGTGTTTACCTTGGCACCGCGTGCCATGAAGCAGTAGGTAGAAGCGGAGTAGTCCTTGTCAATTGCATCGGTGTCGGTGATGAGGTCATTGTCTTCAGTATTGAAGATGGACTTGGCAACGTATGTTGTAGCCAGACTTGCGACGCCTGAATCGGACTCCTCCTCAGACTCCACCTCCGCCTCCTCAGAAGCGGACTCCTCCTCTGAGTCCATTTCCTTGCCAACAAACGCACGTGCCTTGCCAGATGAGCTCTTCTTGTGTGATGAAGACTCTGAGGAAGACTTGGATGAAGACTTTGAGTATTTCTTCTTCTTCTTGTCGTCAGAGTCATATTCCTTGCTCTTCTTCTTCTTTTTGTTCTCATTGCCCCACTGTGGACACTCAGAGATGAAGTGGCCAGGTTTCTTGCACTTGTGACATGTTTTCTTCTTGTAGTCATGAGCAGAAGCTTCACCATTCCTTGAGCTTGATCGGGAACTTTCTGAAGCCTTTCTTCTTGGTGAATTTTTGGAACTTCTTCACAAGCATAGCAAGATCTCTTCCAATGTCTTCAGGATCATCAGAACTGCTGTCAGATTCTTCTTCAGATGAGGAGACAGCTTTTGCCTTCAAGGCACGAGTTCGCCCATAGTTTGGACCGTAGATATCTCTTTTCTCAGAAAGCTGAAACTCATGTGTGTTGAGCCTCTCAAGTATGTCAGATGGATCGAGTGTCTTGAAATCAGGACGTTCTTGAATCATCAGGGCTAGGATGTCAAACGAACTATCAAGTGATCTCAGTAGTGTCTTGACGACTTCATGTTTGGTGATCTCAGTAGCGCCGAGGGCTTGAAGCTCATTTGTGATCTCAGTGAGTCGGTCAAAAGTGTGATGGACATTCTCATTGTCATTTCGCTTGAAGCGGTTGAAGAGGTTGTGAAGGACACTGATTCTCTGATCTCTTTGGGTTGAGATGCCTTCATTGACCTTGGAGAGCCAGTCCCAGACCATCTTAGATGTCTTCAAAGCACTCACATGGCCATACTGTCCTTTGGTCAGGTGACCACAGATGATATTCTTGGCAGTAGAGTCCAGTTGAACAAATTTCTTGACGTCAGCAGCAGTGACACCTTCTCCAGCCTTGGGAACGCAGTTTTCGACGACATACCATAGGTCGACATCAATGTCTTCAAGATGCATGCACATCTTATTCTTCTAGTAGGGATATTCAGTTCCATCGAAGACGGGGCACGCAGCGGAGACTTTAATTATCCCTGCAGTCGACATAGCTAAAACTCCAGGTGGTTAAACCGAATCACACAGAACAAGGGAGCACCTTGCTCTGATACCAATTGAAAGTGCGTTATATTGACTAGAGGGGGGGTGAATAGGCGATTTTTATGAAAGTCTTCAAAACGTGGAAGTTATGAAGACAAACGATAGAAATAAACCCATTACCATGCAGCGGAAGGAAGACTACACTAGGCAAGCCATAGTCAAGTGTTCAATGAAGTGAAATCACAATGACTTAATAGCAGCAATGTAGTAAGGATCAGGTAGGAAGATATTATGAAGCCATACAGAGCATGCAGTCACTCAGTGAAGACAAAAGATAGTGCAAACATACAATGACTTCACAAGGAGCAACAGTAAGTAAAGGGAAGGGAAGATGAAACCAGTGACTCGTTGAAGACAATGATTTGTTGCACTAGTTCCAGTTGCTGTGACAACTGTACGTCTGGTTGGGGCGGCTAGGTATTTAAACCTTAGGACACACAGTCCCGAACACCCAGTCCTGAACACGCAGCTCAGGACACCCAGTCCTCACCGTATTCCCCTTGAGCTAAGGTCACATAGACCTCGCCCAATCACTCTGGTAAGTCTTCAAGGTAGACTCCCAAACCTTCACAGACTTCGTTCATCGGCAATCCACAATGTCTCTTGGATGCTCAGAACGCGACGCCTAACCGGCTGGAGGATGCATAGTCCTCAAGTGTAATAAGTCTTCAGATCACACAGATAAGAAGACTTAAGTGATGCCCAATTCTTCTCTGGCTCTGGGTGGTTAGGGATTTATCCTCGCAAGGAATTCTCTCTCAAAGGCTTCGAGGTGGGTTGCTCTCAAACGACAAAAGCCGTACTCTCAATCTGAGCAGCCAACCGTTTATTGGTTGTGAGGGGTGGGCTATTTATAGCCACTTGGCAACCCGACCTGATTTGTCCGGAATGACCCTAGGTCACTAAGGAACTGACACGTGTTCCAACGGTCAGATTTCAAACTCACACGGCAACTTTACTTGGGCTACAAGCAAAGCTGACTTGTCCGACTCTGGACAAGATTCGCTCTCATAGTCTTCACTCGAAGACATAGGTTTTTGGTTAGGCATCACTTCAGTCAGTCTGACTGGTTCTCTTGGACCCTACTTAATAGTACGGTGGTTCCTATGACTCAACACAAAAGAAAAAGAACTACGAAAGATCTAAGTCTTCGAGCTCCATAGGCTTCATGTGGTGTCTTCTCTTGTCATAGTCTTCAATGTGAATATCTTCATATACCACCTTTGACTTCAATGTCTTCATACATTTTTAGGGGTCATCTCTGGTAGGAAAACCGAATCAATGAGGGACTTCTACCTGTGTTATCCTACAATTCTCACAAACACATTAGTCCCTCAACTAGGTTTGTCGTCAATACTCCAAAACCAACTAGGGGTGGCACTAGATGCACTTACAATACCGGAAGCTGAAATTTCCACCATGCTTGCTAATTATAATTTTAAGGGTGGAATACCAAAGAAACTTGGAGATCCAGGAGTACCCACTATACCATGCTCCATTAAAAGAAACTATGTTAAAACTGCTTTATGTGATCTTGGAGCCGGTGTTAGTGTTATGCCTCTCTCTTTATATCGTAGACTTGATTTGAATAAGTTGACACCTACTGAAATATCTTTGCAAATGGCTGATAAATCAACTGCTATACCTGTCGGTATTTGTGAGGATGTGCATGTTGTAGTTGCAAACGTTACTATTTTAACGGACTTTGCTATTCTTGATATTCCCGAGGACGATAGTATGTCTATTATTCTTGGAAGACCCTTTTTGAATACTGCAGGGGCTGTTATTGATTGCACTAAAGGCAATGTCACTTTTCATGTTAATGGTAATGAGCATACGGTACACTTCCCGAGGAAACAACCTCAAGTTCATAGTATCAACTCTATTGGAAAAATTCCATCGATTATATTTGGAGGTTTTGAATTTCCTCTTCCTACTGTGAAGAAGAAATATGATATTCTTATTATTGGGGATGTGCATATCCCCATTGAGGTAACATAGTGTTATTCGAAATTTCTCTGGTTCCATGTTATTCGGAATGAGTTTGTTAACAAGACTTGATCAACCTTGTTAGTGGATCCTTTTGATGAGCATGAGAAGGATGAAACTAGAAGGCACAACCTTCTGTACCCTCCTTTTACTTTATGTTATTTATATTAAATAAAATAAAAATAAGTATTTTTCGTCTGTTATCTGAATTATCCATGCAATATAAAAATACCTCGAAAATAGAAGTTCTCCAAATGCCTTGAAATTTAAATATGATTTTCTCTGGAATATTTGAGAATATTTGTCACCAAGAACACAACACGGGGCATCCACGTAGCCACGAGGGTGGAGGGCATACCCTACCCCCTAGGCGCACCCCCAGCCTCGTGGGCCCACAGTGGCCCTCCTCCACTTATTCCTGCACCCACACACTTCTTCTTCCTCCCACAAACACGAATATCTAGCTCAAGCACGAGTTCTAGCTCATTTTGCTGTGATTTTCGATCTCCTTGCTCAAAGCACCTCTCACAAAACTACTTGGAGAGATTGTTCCTTGGTATGTGACTCCTCCATTGGTCCAATTAGTTTTTGTTCTAGTGCTTTATTCATTGCAAATTTGTGCTGCCTAGGTGACCATGTTCTTGAGCTTGCATGTCAAATTTATATGGTCAAAAGTAGTTCTAATGCATGATATAAGCTCTAGGCACTTGTAGGAGTTGTTGCTATCAATTTTGTTGAGCTTGGTTCACTTTTGTTTGAAGTTACTAAAAATTTCAGAATTTTTCAGAGAATAATGAAGAGATTTTTGAGGGGCTCATCGAGCCGAAGCTCGAAGGAAAAGAAAAATGAAGAAGCAAAGAAGCCCAAATATAATCTGCCTCGCACCATGGAGGTTAGGCCGCATGAATGGCCCTCCGATGATTTCTTGAGAGCAGCCAGGATTTATGATGATTTTTATGAATTGGCTGAGAATGCAGGCCTCACCGCCTTCCTCCACGACCAATGCGACCAGTATCTCTTACTCACCAATATCTTTGTGCAAAACTTTCATTTCCATTCTAGGAGCTCACCACCTATGGTGGAGTTTTATTTATATGAAGAGCGTAGGAGATGTCACTTTATGATTTTTGTCGGGTTTGTTTGGTCCCTTTCGAGGGCACGACTGAGGAACCACATCGTGACGATGTGGATGGGTTTATTGATACCATCACTGTAGGGGAAACGAGGAAGGTTTCCGATGCACGAATCACTAGCATACATTTTCCTGTTTTACGCTACTTTGCAATATTTTCTAGTCGTTGCTTAATTGGTCATGGAAACTGTGGAAACCTTAGTGTTCCTGATATTATTATTTTGTTCCACGGTTTATTCAGTGATAACTCTGTTAGTATGGGCGGTATTATTGCTAAACGGTTAAGTCTGAACCGTACAAAGGGCCGCATCTTTGGAGGCATCTATGCTTCACGCCTAGCTGCACATTTTAACATACCTATTAGGCATTATGAGAAGGAAGAAAAATTGCTGCCTCGTGTTTATTTAGATTATAAGAGTATGGTGGCACACAATTTTATTGTTAAGAATAGGGAAGGGGAGCTTAAATACAAATTGTTCTTTCATAAACATCATCTTGAGACTATTACCCTGCCTGCTCCTTCCTTGTTTGGTTTATCTTTAGGCCAGTACCTTATTCTGTTAGAGGCTATTCACGCCTACCGGAACCCTACATCAGCCATAGAGCCAGAGTTGGAACCACAAGTTGATCCTCCACGACAGTCTAATTACCATTGGGATCCGGAGATGATTGCCAACCAGTGGAAATCAGAGTCTTCTTCATCGCAGTACGACCCCAACTATTACTATGGATATCCGCCAGGCCAGCCGTGGCCATAGACCAACTTAGGCCAAAAGCCTAAGCTTGGGAGAGTACGTATTTCCCACCGACATTACATTCATGTTCACACACTCATTGCTAGGTGTCGGTGCTCATACTTTTTCATTGTATCATCCATGCTAGTTTATTTTCCTTTTTATGCTTTCTTCTTGTGTGTTTAATAAACCTTAAGAAAAACAAAAAAATAGTTGTAGCTTTTAATTAGTTTACTTTCCATGCTTTTAGTAGTAATTAAAAAGAACCCCCAAAAAGATTTCATGTTCTTCTTTTGCTTGCTGGGAGCTTGTAACATCCCCAACATCACCCTACAGTGATCTCCTCTCAATCATGATAAGTCATCATCATTGCAATGCTTGATCACAGTGGTGAGACATCTTATTTCAAAATCCTTACCTGAGTTCAAATTCAAATGCAAGTGGAATTTGAAGTTGCTCAAATATTGCTGCAAAAATGTTCACCATTTGTCAAAAATTCCATAACAAATGATTGTTAAGGAAAACAACATCACCATATACTACAAAATGGTCCTAAGCATTTTAAACAGTGCCAAAATAGCACTATTAATGCCTTTTCCATTATTGAAAATCCCAAATGGAATCAAAACTTGTCCAAACTTGTTATGGCAGAGCACATTATTCCCTAGTAATTGTTTTGGCCAGGCACACAATTTTGCTAAGTCATTTGGTGGCTAGTTTAATTGCAAAAGCCTGCTACAAAAAAAAACAGACCCCCCTCCCCAGCGGGCCTCTTGGCCCAGCTGGTCGCAACCAGCCAGCCCATCCCGCGCGTCCCTGGCCTAGATGGCCTCCCCCACTACTAACCCCCACGCAACCGAAACCCTAGCCCACCACCCGCATAACCCCCCACTCCCCCTCGATCTCTCTCTCCCTCGCTCCTCACGATCCAAATCGGGATCGAGCGCCCCCGTCGCCGCATCGCAGCTCACCATCGCCCGCGCCCCACCATCCGTCACCACCGCGCCAGACCTCGCCGCGGCGCCCCCTCTCCCTCGATCTGGACGTGCCGTTGCCTGGCGACCCCGCCTCGGTGCCGACCGTGGCCACCTCGCCGGACCGCCACGTCGCGCCCGTTGCCGCCTAGTCCTCCACCGCCCCGACATCGCCGTCATCCTCGCGGCCCCGTCCCCTCTCCCTCGTGGCCAGATGCCTGCTCCACGCCGTCGAGGTCGCTGCTGCCTCGCGCCTCATCGGACCCCGCCGGAACGCCTCCTCGACTCCACCGCTCCCTGCCGTCGCGTTCGCCCTGCATCGGGCCTCCCCTGCAACGCAGGTGAGGAACCCTACCGGCCTCCTCCTCCCTCTGCGGTTGTGCTCACCGTTGCTCACGCCGCTTGTGCCTCGACCATGCCCAACGCGTGCGCCCGCGCACTGCCGCCTTCCTCAGCGCGCGCTCACCACGCTCCCAGGCCGCGCCCCGCCCGCACCTGACTCTGGCTGCGGCCGGCCCTGCTCCCCATCCCCGCGCGGCTACCTTTGCCGGTGTCCGCCGCCTTCCCGCTCTGGCCATGGCCACCGGCGCCCCTTGCCTCCGTCTCCCCCTGCTTCCCCGCGAGCGTCCCCCCTCCTCTACTCGGGCCGAGCCACCTCCTCTGCTGCCTCTTGCCCGGCGCAGCTCGCCGCAGCTGCCGGTGCCCCGGCGCCCTTCTCTCCCCTGTTGACTTGGGCGGGAGCCCAGCTAGGTTGCGCCGCTCCAGGCGCCCGTTTGCCGCTACACCCGGCGCCCGATAGAACCCTTTGGGCCTATGACATGTGGGGCCCTGCCATGGAACATTTTAATAAAAAAAGATTTGAAAAATAATAAAAATAAAGTCAATTAATTAATTAATCTAATTAATCATGTTAATTATCCTGTTAACTACATAATTAGTCTAACTAAAGTTGTTAGTTTACTAGTCAGTCAATGACAGGGGACCCCCACCCTCTGTTGACCAGTCAAACTTGGACTGGTCAACTGGGTCCCCTGGCCCACATGTCAACCTCTGTGTACATTCTATGTACACAAGGCTGGGTACCCATAGCATTTTTTCATATTAATTTTGAATTAATAATAATTTCAGAAAATGAGTAAAACTTTGAAAAATCATATATAATAAACCGTAGCTCGGATCGAAAAACTTGGTACATGAAAGTTGCTCAGAACGACGAGACGAAACCGGATATGCAGCCCGTTCGTCCGCCACGCATCCCTAGCATAGCGAACACGCAACTTTCCCCCTCCGTTTCATCTGTCCGAAAATGCGGAACACCAGGGCTTTTTTTCCCGGATGTTTCTCCCCTTCACCAATATCGCCTAGTACTGCGTTAGGTAACCCCTTGCACCGTGTTTTGCCTTGTTATATTTTTGTGATGCATTGTTTGCTCTGTATTTACTGTTTCTTCCCCATCTTCTCTCCGGTAGACCCCGAGACCGATGCTGCCCTTGTGATCGACTACGTCGACGAGGACCCCCCTCCTTGCCAGAGCAACCAAGCAAGCAAACCCCCCTTGAGCATTCTGATATCGCCCATTTCTTTCCCTCTCATGCTTGCATTAGAACTGTTACTGCTTTCTGTATGTTCCTACTCTGATGCATAGCCTATTGTTGTTACCTGCTTTCATACCTTACCTGCTTAGTATAGGTTGGTTAGTGATCCATTAGTGACCCCCCCACCTTGTCCTTGTTGCCCCTGCTTCATCGTCGAAGACCCGCTCAACGGGATCGAAGACCAGGCCCCGACACCGCACATCACTTTCCCCTTATTTGCTCGACACTACTGGGTTACTATCGAGTGCCAGGGGTGAGACCTCATCAGCACTTCTGATGTTACCCTGTAGTGTAGCTATTCAGTCATGGTCATCGAGGGTGATTTCCTCCTTAACCACTTCCGTTACGGCTCTATCGTGCAACCCCTCAAGTGTGAACCTCGAGGGTGGATCCTCTTACGTTCACCTTGATGATAACATCGAGTGGAATTCACCGGGGTGATTCCTCGGGTTTTCCCCTTGGTGTTAGACACACAATTACTATGGTTACTATGACTTTACAACTGAACCATGTTACTAAAGACGGGTAGGCCCTGAGGGGTACCCGCGCAAGCTTAATAACGAGTGATGTGGAGTCGGGTTGACCTGGAAGGTGCCCGCGAGATACTTACGAGGCGTGGCCGGGCATTCTTAGCCCTTGTCGCAAGTACTCGAGACGGGGCGACGGGGTCACATCGATCGTGAGTCTCTGCTCATTACCGTGCGTTCCTAATCCACTACGATTTGGATATTTGATCCGAGGGGCCTCTGGCCTAATAGCACTAACCATCACGTGGGCATATTATGGGTGTTCTGCGTCGTATACATCAGCCGAAGCTTAATAGACGTCAGTAACTGAGCGGCGCGCGCCAGGTTGGACTGGTAAGCACCTACCTTTTTGAAGGAGGTAGCTAGGTCTGCTCACCAGCCGCCCACACAATGTGCAGGAGTTCCCGGGGAGATGGCCCATGACCCCTGGGGGCATAGGTTTAGTACGGCGTGCTGACCTCTCTATTAAGCCTAGGTCGGGTTGCAGCGTATTGTTTGGCCGAGGCCGGGCATGGCCCAGGAAAATGTGTCCAACCGGAGTTAATCGAGCGTGGTGGGTAAGTTGGTGCACCCCTGCAGGGAAGAAAACATCTATCGATAGCCTGTCCTACGATAACGGACACTTGGAGTTGTACCCCGATCGATACAACTAGAACTGGATACTTGTGATGAGACTTGGATATGAGATGATAACTGGATAGTATGGCTCTGGGATTGCTTTCTCATAGGGAGTCGAGAAAGGATCTCTGGCCGAGGTTGATAACACTACTACTACTTACTTTATGCTACTCTACTCCCTCCTGTTGCTGCAAGATGGTGGTTTCCAGAAGATGCTAGTCTTCGATAGGCTAGGCTTTCCCCTTCCCTTCTGGCATTCTGCAGTTTAGTCCACAGATACAACCCATCTCCTTTGATACAGATGCATACTTGGTTTAGATCTGATGTAAGTCTTGCGAGTACTTTGGATGAGTACTCATAGTTTCTTTGCTACCTCTTTTTCCCCTATACCCGGTTGTTGCGACCAGATGACTGATCCCAGGAGCCAGACGACGCCACTAAAGACTACTACTACCCGGAGGATGCCTACTACTACGTGAAGACCGCAAACGACTAGGAGTAGTTAGGAGGCTCCCAGGCAGGAGGCCTTGCCTTTTCAATCGTTGTTGCTTTTGTGCTAGCCTTCTTAAGGCACACTTGTCTAACTTATGTCTATACTTAGATATTGTTGCTTCCGCTGACTCTTGTGTATTCGAGCTTATGTATTCGAGCCCTCGAGGCCCCTGGCTTGTAATATAAAGCTTGTATTATTTTAATTTGTGTCTAGAGTTGTGTTGTGATATCTTCTCGTGAGTCCTTGATCTTGATCGTACACATTTGCGTGTATGATTAGTGTACGATTGAATCGAGGGTGTCACAAGTTGGTATCAGAGCTGACTGCCTGTAGGTAGCCCCCTTTCCAACTCCTTGGTCAAAGTCGAGTCTAGTCATCCAAAACTGTTTTACTAACTTGGTTGTGTGGCTTACAGGCCCACGTTGCCGATGGGTTGTACTAGGATCTTTTATTCCTTGTCTATACTCTGGGATTCTGATCTCTCTTCTATTCAGGTTAAACATTTTACTAACTCTGACATTAGCTTCTTGTCGGGGGGCTAATCCACGAGCACCTATGGGACCGACGGACCGAGTCCCTTTCGGTTCGGCGGGGGCGAGGGTCGCACGAAGAGCGGATCGAGGCGAAGCACACGAGCAGTTTACCCAGGTTCGGGCCGCACGGATGCGTAAAACCCCACTCCTGCTTTGCGGTTTGTATTGAGTTCTTGCTCGGGAGCGCGGAGTGCTACAGTACACCCCAGCAGCTAACGAGACCGAACGTGAGTGTTCTCCTCCCCCCTCTCTACGTTGCGCATGGGCCTCCTTTTATATGCTCAAGGGGTTACCGACAGGTGGCAACGTAGACAAGGGTAAAAATGAAAAGGTGTTGCGGTTGGTACAACTACCTGCTACAGTGTATCATACCTAACCCTGACGACAGGGGACAAGGGCATTAAATGCCCGTCTGCGTCGCCTAAATAGTGCAAAAGGGACCGCCATGGACGCCACCGCTCGCCACGATGGCAATCTTGTCAGTGCCGCTTGCCACCGTGCACCGCTGGCTGTACAGCCTCCCGCCACGTACGCCTGGAAGGGTCCCAGAGAGACACGTTGGTGGGTGTGCTGGAGCGCGGGCACAGAGTGGTGGCTTGCCGCGGTCATTGTCTTGTCACGTCCGGGAGCTTGTCTCTCACCGGGCCTTGCCGGGACGCGTGGCGCGTCGCGGCAAGTTCCTTGAGATGCCTTGGTTGGCCTTCCCGGCAAGCTCCTCTTGCCGGGTCTTGTCTCCTTGGCTTGGATATTTTGTCCTTGAATGGCTTCAAAGGAACCACGAAGGACCTTGGCGGTCACCCGGCAAGCCTTGCCGCGGGATGCTGCGACTGCCCGTGCACAAGTTTGGGATACTAGGGTACCCCTACTCTAGTACACCGATAGGAGCCCCCGGGCCTGGGCCATACACGGTGCCGAGCGCTGTTGGGCCAGGCCCAAAACAGGGCACGGGCACGCGCGGCCTGGGTTACGCCGTATCTCTCCCCGTATCCACCTTGCCCTCCCCGAACAGCACGTGTTGAATGCGGCGTCGTGGGAGAGATCATGGGTGGTTTCTTTATTCGGAAAGGCGGAACATCCGCCCCTTCCCTCTTTATAAGCATGGGAAACAGAGGTAGTTCGCCCATTCGCCGGTTGCTACTCCAATCTCGGAAATCTCCACTGTTCCCTCGTCTTCCCAAAGCTGAAAGAGAGCAGCGCCCCGCCCCCCATCGCCACCAGCACCACCTACGCCGTCGACCTCCTCCACCACTTCCGCCATGGCTCTGAGAGCCGACAAGGGGAAGGTTGTGAAG
>NC_041392.1:497783720-497799236 GCF_002162155.2 Triticum dicoccoides
CTCGCCGCGAGGGAGCTGAGGGAGAATTACTACCTCTTCTGGTCGACGGAGACACGAGCGCACCCGCGCACGAAGGTACTTCCAGCCGCCGCTTGGAAAACGGCTCCAAATGGATATCCATTCTTCGCCTTGTTCTTTTACTGCGGGCTTTGCCCGCCTTTCTCTGAGTTTTTCTGCGATATTATGAACACCTACGGGTTCCACCTCCTTGATTTCACCCCCAATGTCGTTCTGACCATGGCAGTTTTTGCACATCTCTGCAAAAATTTTGTCGGAGTCCATCCCAATGTAGCCCTTTTTCGCCACTTCTTTATGCCCCGAGTAGAGAGAGGAGAGCCTTTATCCGGCGGAATCTCCTGGATCTCGAGGGCTGGCAAGAAGGACACTTATCTGGAAGGAGAGTTCCGCAGCAAGTGGGAGGAATGGAGAGCAGACTGGTGCTGGATTGTCGAGGAGAACCCGCAGCCGTTTACCGCCCGGTGCCAAGCCCCAGTAGCACGCGGCAGCGATTGGAGTGACGTGGCCCCGGAAGACGATAAGCTGAAGATTGCCGTCACCCGGATCCTACGCCTCAGGCTTGCCGGGCTCACTGTAGGCGCTGTTGGCGCAGATTTTCTTCGTCGCCGCATCGCCCCCCTGCAGGAACGGGGGAGACCCGCCTGGGAATTCAAGAATGCGGCGGATATCATGAGGCTGCGTCCGGGCCTCAACTTCAACTTCACTGTTCTGGAGCTCAACGTGATGCTCCAGGAGCTGTTCAAGTACGACCCTCAACATCCCGAAGTGTTCAGGTTGCCGGGGGGTGTCGTTCCGCTGTGCAACAACTCCGCGCTCGACCACATCCGTGCAATGATGCCGCTGTGCGATTCGCATGGAATTGTCCCAACTTGGCAAGAGCCTGCAGACAACGTCGTGCAGGAGTTCTTTGACGGCTTGGTAGAAGTGCCGGTCCGCTCCGACGAAAAGGATAGCCTCACCCGCGACACCACCGATGCAGAGATGACACGCATCGCCACTAGGCTGGAAGAGGCGGCGGTGGCCGCAGCCGCGGGCGAATTTGGATTCACCGTGGAGGAGGTAGATGCAGCAGAGGCGGCAAGCCGTGCCGAGTGAGGGGAGCCCGCCGGCGAGAAAGAGCTTGCCGGGCATGGCGTCGAGTCGAGCGAGCCCACCGAGGATGCGAGCGGCTCGCTGGAGATCAACTCCTCTTCCTCCTCATCTTCAGGCAGCTCGCTGCAAGCAGAACCTCCATCTCCACCAAGAAGGCGTCTCCGCAAGGCCGGGGACGTAGTGGGGCAGCGGGCAAGTGAACAGCCGCCACGCCGCGCGACACGCTCCACCGCGGCAAGCACTGTTGCCGCGGGAGCACCTCATGCTGCTGCGGTAACTGGAGCGGGGTCCACCCGGACCACCGCTTCTTCTCCTGCCGCTTCTCACGCTGCGGCGGCAGCCGGAGCGAGGTCGTCTCATACCACCGCCACTATTCCCGCCAAGCGGCCAAGGGAAACCACTCCTCCGCCTCCTCGCGCCGGACGTGAGCCAGACTTCGACTTCTCCGCGTTCAGCTCCGACGAGGAAGAAGAAGAGTAAGATTCTCTTGTTGTACTTGTAATTCTTTAATTCTTGCTGTTTTGTCTTGTATCTCATTTGCTTTACTCTGAACTTATTCCTTTTTAGGACTCTGGCCCAGAGAGCAGCAAAGAGAGCCAAGGTCCCGGTGATTGTCATCGAGGACGAACCCACCTTGCCGGACCCGGCAACTGTTCTCCAGAGCAGCCCCAGCGTAAGTATATGGTTCACTTTCCGCTGTTAGGCGCGCATGGATACTCTTTCTTTGCTGACATTTGACTGTTGGTTTGTGTAGGAGCAGAGCAGCCTCACCAGGAGCGCCCGGAGGCCGCCCTCGAAATGCCAAGGGAGAATCCTCCGGCAAGTGAGAGTTCTCCGGCAAGGGAGAAGTCTTCGGCAAGGGAGAGTTCTCCGGCAAGGGACAGCACCAGCGGCCCTCCGGCGGCGGAGACCACGACTGCAGAACCCGGTACAGGTACTCCTGTCGCTTCAAAACTTCCCTTGGGTTCTTCTTCTTTTGATCTTTTTCTCTTTTCTTGGATATTTGCTTGACTCTTCTCCCTTTTCCGGCCGTCAGACCCATCTGCTATGGAGCCGATGGAGACCGAGGTTGCCGCCGACGACGCCGCTGCCATCGAAAAAGCAGCCGGTGCTGACGATCCCGCCGGCACAGAGGCCGCCAAAGCTGCCGCCGCAGAAACAGGCGGGGGGTCTGGCGATCGCACTGACGGCCGTGAGGCCGCAGGAGCGCCAGGCGCTACGTCGACCGCCGACCCGTCAGCCGCTGCCGCAGCGCCAGGCTCCAAAGAGCCCCAGCCAGGCGTCTACTTGAAGGCCAGCGATGGCATCTTCATCAACCTCCCCTGGGCGTCAAGCTCCAGGGCGCCGGTCGAGGGAGAGAGCTTCGACGGAGAGGTGCTCGCCTCCGTTGGGCCGACGCTGGTTGACGCGCCGAGCAGCAGCAGTGGCGAGCCTGAAGAGGAGCGGCTGCTGCGGAAGATGTTGTTGCTCTACCGCACGCGGCAAGCCAAGCTGGAATCCCGCGAGGCGCTTGTCGCGAAGGCGGGAGCGGACATCGAGAAGCGCGCGGAGGAGCTCCGGGGTCTCAACCAGGAAGCTCTCCGGTCCCTGGCAGAGGAGCGGGAGCAACTCGCCGGAGAGCAGAAGGCCTTCTTCCTCGAGAAGGCCGAAGTTGAAGAGCAACAGCAGCTTGCCGCTGAGAAGCTTTCTACGCAGGAGGGCGAGCTGATGCAGCGGAAGGTCAACCTTGACGCACACGAGGAGGAGCTTGCCGCGCGCGAGCGAACATTCGGCGGAGCCCTCAAGCAAGCGGAGGATGCTGCCGCAGCTGCCGAGGCCGCCAAGAAGGAGTTGGAGACGAAGGTGGCGCGGCTGGAGGCCGATCTCAAGGCGAGTGGTGAAGAGCTTGCCGAGAAGGGCAAAGAGCTTAGCGCCGTCAAGGACTCCAACGTAGATCTTGAGTTGAAGCTGACCACTTTGACCAAGACGCTGGACGGCGCCAGGGAGCAGGAGGTGGCCTTGAAGGAGGAGATCAAGGCCGACAAGGCGCTGCTGGCGAGTGCTGTCGCCGCCCAGAATGCTTTTAGGGAGAATGTGGAGTACTGGACGGAGGGTCTCGTGAATGCTGCCGCAGATATCGTCAGGGAGCTGGCGCAGCTGGGGGTGGAGGATCTCGGGTATCCCTCTGATGAGAACCTCCAACCCAGCGCCAAGCTCACCTTGTTCTTCAAAGGCATGGCGACGGCCCTCCAGCGGCTCCGGGAGAAGATCCCAAAGCAGCTGGCCGACGAGTCGCGCAAGATCTGCGCGGGAGCTCTTCAAAAGGTGTTGGTGAAGGTGGCCTTCCGCAACCCGGGCCTCAACCTCACCAATGTCCTCAAGACCCTGCCGCCGGATGCTGATCTGGAGGCGCTCAAGACCCTTGTCGCACCCATTGTGGACAAGGTGAGCAGGATCAAGAGGATTGAGGGCGATCACGTAGACTAGGCCGCCTGTTTTCTTCTTTTCTTGTCGCTGCTGGTCATGTTATGAGAACAATCTGTTAGAGCCGCGACAAGCTACCTTGTACTATAACTCTATTCCGGGTAATGATTGCAATGTTATTCCCTTTACTTGATTCCTCCCTTTGTATGTTTTTGCCCTACGCTTTTAGGGAACTTGCCGGTGCAGGCACCTTAGCCGCGAGCGCTGAGTGCGGAACGTCAGCAGCCTGCTGGCGGTGCCGCTACCGACAAGAAACCTTGTCGCAACTAGTCGCAGCTCACTTAAGTTGTTGAGCAGACTCGAAACAAAATAAGGGCGCAACTAGCTACGAGTTGGTTCCTCCGCGCACAGGTTTTCCATACAAAGTGCGGTCGTTCAAGGGAGATAACTTAAATTTTTTAAAAATCTGATTGCTCAAACTTTGGCAACTTAGCTTTTCTGTTGTTTGCCTCCCGGTCAGGCGAAACTTTCTTGAATGACGCCTGGTCCATACCATTATCTTCTCCTTTCCCCCCGGCAAACTTGTGGGCGAGGGAACCTTCCTTTCCTTGAGAAAAAAGAAAGAAGAGAAAATAAAGATATGGAGCCTTACGACTCGTTATTGCTTACCGGGGAGTAGGTGCTGCACAAAGTGTCAGATCACATATGCAAAAAATAGAAAGCATGAAATTGACAAGATGTGCAGAGCATATGAGCTTTACTTATGCACGGGGTCTGCGCCCGGCTTTGTACAAAGGATTACATGCAACAGAGGCAAGACTTGTACAAAAGGTGGTTGCCAGAACAGGTTCCGGCAACCGCGCCTTACGGATAAAACTTACGAAGATGCTCAATGTTCCAGGAATTGCTCACCGGAATGCTATCTTCGGTCTCAAGGCGGACAGCGCCAGGCCTAGTGACTCGTTTCACCCGGTAAGGGCCTTCCCACTTCGGCGTCAACTTGTTGGAATTCTTGGCGGACTGAACACGCCGAAGAACAAGGTCGCCTTCCTCGAGACTTCTGGCGTTAACTTTGCGGCTATGGTAGCGGCGCAAAGCTTGCTGGTAGCAAGCAGCTCGTACAATAGCCTAAAGACGGTCTTCCTCAAGGAGTAGCGCGTCATCTTGTCGCAGCTGCTCTTGCTCAAGCTCATCATAAGCGAGCACTCGAGGTGACCCGTATACGAGTTCCGTGGGGAGAACTGCCTCTACTCCATAGACTAGAGCGAAAGGTGTCTGGCCAGTGGCTCGATTTGGCGTCGTCCTGATCGACCAAAGAACCACCGGCAGCTCCTCGATCCAGTTTCTTCCGCACTTGTGCAACCTGTCGAAAGTTCTGGTCTTGAGCCCACGCAGCACTTCAGCATTTGCCCTCTCCGCTTGACCGTTGCTTCTCGGGTGAGCAACAGAAGCGAAGCAGACCTTGGCGCCAAGATCTTGGACGTACTGCATGAAGGTGCGGCTCGTGAATTGCGTACCGTTGTCGGTGATTATCCTGTTAGGGATCCCGAAGCGGCAAACAATCAACCTGAAGAACTTGACTGCTGACTGTGCTGTCACCTTCCTCACTGCTTCCACTTCTGGCCACTTTGTGAACTTGTCGATTGCAATGTACAAGTACTCAAAGCCCCCGACTGCTCGGGGAAAGGGGCCGAGGATGTCGAGCCCCTAGACCAAAAATGGCCAGGATAAAGGGATCGTTTGGAGAGCTTGAGCTGGTTGGTGTATCTGCTTGGAATGGAACTGGCACGCTTCACACTTGGTTACTTGTGCAGTTGCATCCTGGAGGGCTGTCGGCCAAAAGAAACCTTGCCGGAATGCTTTGCCGGCAAGTGCTCTTGCGCCAATGTGGTGACCACATATGCCTCCATGTATCTCTGCCAACAGCTTTTGTCCGTCTTCCCGGTGAATACACTTCAATTTCACACTGTTGAGTCTTCTTCTGTACAGTGTGTTGTCGACAAACTGGTACATACTTGAATGCCGGGCTACTCTTTCCGCTTCTTCTTGCTCTTCGGGAAGTTCTCCTGTCTGAAGGAAACGGACAATCTGCTGTGCCCATGCTGGAGCTTGTGGCTCGACAACAAGGACTAAAGGCAGATCTGCTGCTGCGGGAACATCCGCTTCTACGGCGAGAACCTGCGGCTCTGCCGGAGCTTGACGTTCCCCGGCAAGCTTGCTGGAGCAAAACTTGTCGGGAGCTTCTGCTTCAACGGAACAAACCCTAGGGCTTGCCGGAGTAGATTGCTCCTCAGCGCAAGGCAAATCTGTTGCTGCAGGAACGTCCGCTTCTACGGCGAGAACCTGCGGCTCTGCCGGAGCTTGACGTTCCCCGACAAGCTTGCCGGAGCAAAACTTGTCGGGAGCTTCTGCTTCAACGGAACAAACCCTAGGGCTTGCCGGAGCAGACTGCTCCTCAGCGCTCTTGGCGTTGATCTTGGCGACCTTCTTGGCGGCGGCTTCGGGAAGCTCTGCCGGAAAATAGTCACCAGAAATCAACTTCCTCTTTTTGCTCTGTCCAGTTGATGGCGTTACAGACGGTTGAGTCAGCTTGAGCACAAAGATCCCTGGTTCCACAGGTAACTTAAGTGCGGTGCACTTTGATAGGCCATCGGCAATGGCGTTCTGAGCTCTTGGAACATGCTCCATCTATAGGCCGTCAAAGTGCTCTTCTAGCTTTCTCACTTCATCGACGTAGGTTTCCATCAATGGACTCTGATAGCTCTTGTTCACTTGGCGGACGACAAGCTGCGAGTCACCCCTGACAATGAGCTTCTTGATCCCAAGGTCTGCCGCGATCCTGAGACCGGCAAGCAAGCCTTCATACTCTGCAGTATTGTTTGTCGCTTGCTCCTTGGGAAAGTGCATCTGGACTACGTACTTGAGGTGCTCTCCGGTGGGTGCGACAATCAGCACGCCAGCGCCGGCGCCTTGCAGCGAAAAGGCACCATCAAAGTACATCAGCCACTTTTTGCTTGCTTCCTCGATGGGGATGCTCGTTTCTGGAATTTCTTCATCTGGTGTTGGCGTCCATTCTGCTATGAATTCTGCCAATGCTCTGCTTTGGATAGTTAAAGTACCCTCAAACTTTAGGCCAAAGCTTGACAGTTCCGGTGCCCACTCAACAATCCTGCCTGTCGCTTCTGGATTCTATAGTATCCTCTTCAGCGGAAAACGAGTGACAACTGTGATCTCATGTGCTTGGAAGTAATGGCGCAGCTTTCTCGAGGCCATGAGAAGGCCGAAAAGCAGTTTCTGCACGCCAGAGTACCTTGACCTAGCCCCTTGCAGAAGGGAACTGACAAAGTAAACTAGGCGTTGTACCATTCTCTTCTGTATCTCCTCGCGCATCTGCGCAGATCCATCCTTGTCGGGGCCAGAGCTGTCGCTGGATGCGCCTGCCGCGGTTGCTGGCTCGTCATCTGCCTCCCTCTCTGCTACTAACGCATCACTAACCACTTGATTGGTTGCCGCTATATACAGCAGCAACTTCTCTGTGGCTTAGGTGCGACAAGTGTTGGAGCGGAGGACAGGTATCTCTTCAAGTCTTGCAGTGCAGCCTCCGCTTCCGGAGTCCATTTCATTGGACCTGCCTTTTTCAATATTTTGAAAAATGGCAGGGCGCGCTCAGCAGACCTAGAGATAAACCTGCTGAGAGCAGCCACGCAACCGACAAGTCTTTGTACATCTTTGACGCGCTTTGGTGCTTCAATCTGCTCAATGGCCTTGATCTTGTCGGGATTGGCTTCAATTCCCCGCTGAGACACGAAGAACCCGAGAAGCTTGCCCGAGGGGACTCCAAACACGCACTTCTCGGGGTTGAGCTTGAGGCTGATCTTGCGCAGATTTGCAAAGGTCTCGTCTAAATCTTGAATCAGAGTTGCCTTGTCCTTGCTCTTGACCACTATGTCATCCATGTAGGCTTCCACATTTCTGTGTATTTGTGGCTCAAGAGCGACATGGACTACTCTTGCAAATGTTGAACCAGCATTTTTTAAACCGAAAGGCATCCGTATGAAACAGTACGTGCCACATGGAGTGATGAATGTGGTCTTCTCCTCATCCTCTTCTGCCATGAAGATCTGATGGTATCCTGAGTATGCGTCAAGAAATGAAAGCAAATCACATCCGGCCGTGGAGTCAACAATCTGGTCAATGCGCGGCAAAGGAAATGGGTCTTTGGGACAAGCTTTGTTAACATCGATAAAGTCGATACAAAGTCTCCATTTCCCGTTTGCCTTGCGCACGACTACAGGATTGGCCAACCACGTAGGATGGAGCACTCCTCTGACAAGGCCTGCTGCTTCCAACTTCTTGATCTCTTCTGCGATGAATTCTTGGCGCTCCATTGCTTGCTTACTGACCTTCTGCTTGACGGGCCGCGCATGAGGACAAACGGCAAGATGGTGCTCAATTACTTTCCTGGGAACACCGGGGATGTCAGACGGTTGCCACGCAAACACGTCGACGTTTGCCCGCAGGAAAGCAATGAGCGCGCTTTCCTATTTAGGGTCGAGAGTGGCACCGATGGTGAAGGTACCACCAGTGCCGTCCTCCTTGGCGGACACCTTCTTGGTCTCTGGCGGAGCTGCCATTGTCTTCTTACACTTGTCGGTGGAGCTCGATGGTGCGTCCTCGACGGCAGCGCAGCACTCCGAAGAGGTGCGCTTGCCGGAGTGGGCATCAGAACTCTTGCCGGACTTGGTCTTCTTCTTCCCCCCGGGAGCTTCAACGGCAGGTGACTTCCGATCTGTTGCGGCTGCCGCTTCCCGGTAGATCTTGTCGGCGCAGATAAGAGCATCCTTCTTGTCGCCAGGGACAGAGATGACGCTTATCGGGCGTGGCATCTTCAGCATGTTGTATGCGTAGTGAGAGACTGCCATGAACTTGGCGAGTGCTGGACGGCCGAGTATCCCATTGTAAGGCAATGGAAAATCGGCAACGTCAAAAGTGACCCTCTCAGTCCTGAAGTTCACCTCGCTGCCAAATGTTACTGGCAACGTGACCTTCCCCTTCGGCTTGCTCCTTCCCGGGTTGATTCCTTGGAATGTGCCGGTCTCTTCAAGCTCGCTGCCAGGGATCTGGAGTTTCCGGAGTACAGCGGAGGAGATCAGGTTCAAGCCGGCCCCGCCGTCAACTAGCATCTTAGTGACCTTGAGGTTGCGGATAGTTGGTGAAACCAACATCGGCAAGCACCCGACCGCAGTTGTGCGATCAGGGTGGTCCTCAATATCAAAGATGATAGGCATGCTGGACCATTTCAGAAGCTTGCGTGACTCGACAGGCGGTTCTGCCGCATTGACTTCCCGCACCCACTGCTTGAGTTGGCGGTGCGAAGTATGCAGAGAAGCACCGCCGTCAACGCACAAGACCTCTGTGGCTTTCTGGAACTCCTGCTCACTGGTCTCGACATCATCCATGTCTTCGTCGTCGTCGTCGTCTTCATCCTTGTCGCGGCCGCGGGGAGGTCTGTCTCCTTGCCGCTGCTTGGCCTTGCCGCGGCGTCCTCCCCGGCCGGCGCGCTTCTTGCCAGATTCTCTAGCGCCTCCTTGGGCCCTCTCCTTGTCGCGTCGCTCGTATTCAGCCTTTTGCTGCTGGACAAGCTGTTCGAACTTCTTGCAGCTCTGGAGGTCATGGCCCTTGGTGCGGTGGATCTTGCAGTACTGCTTATCGGTGCCGTCCTGCTTGTCGGCGACCGCCACAGTCTGGCAGTTGGTGCTTGCAGCAATCTCCTTGCCGGAGCTACCAGTTTTGGCTTTCTTGGTGCCACCTTCATTGCCGGACTGCTCAATGACTAGCACATTTTTGCCTTTCTTCTTCCTGTTGTTCCGCCGCCGGTTTTTCTTTGCCGGGGCAGCATCCTCGCTGTCAGATCCTCCTGCTCCTGTATTCTCTCCGGGGAGTTTCCTCCCTTCCTCAGCACGTACACACTTGTCGGCCAGGGCATACAGCTCACTGACGTCTCTGATCTTGCACATCGCCATCTCCTCCCGCATCCTGCGGTTACGCACGTTCTGATGGAACGCGCTGATGACCGCGGCAGGGTGGACATCTGGGATGTTGTGCTGTACACGGCTGAATCTCTGAATGTACTTGCGCAGGGGCTCTCCTTCCTTCTGGGCGAGCAGATGAAGGTCACTCTCTTGGCCATGGGGTTTGTGGCCGCTTGTAAAGGCGCCGACAAACTGATGGCATAGGTCTGCCCAGGAGGATATGGAGTCGTCCGGCAAGTGCATGAGCCAGGACCTGACGTTGGGCTTGAGCACCAGCGGGAAGTAGTTGGCAAGGATCTTGTCGTCCCGCCCCCCGGCAGCCTGCACCGCGATGGTGTAGATGCTGAGGAACTCCGACGGATGCGACTTGCCGTCGTACTTCTCTGGTACGTCTGGCTTGAAATTCTTCGTGCTGGGCCACTGGACTTGCCGCAGCTCACGAGTAAACGCAGGGCAACCTACCGTGTACGGCAAGTCGCCTGGTTCCCCTGGCGCGTGCATGTCGACAGAGGGCCCAGCGCGCTGGTCCGATTGACATCGCACTTCTCTTTGGCGCTCGATGCGAGTACGAGCGTCCTCTTGCTGTCGTTCGTGAAGAACTTGGCGCTGATCGCGACGAGCTCGTGGATCTGATGACGCGGTGGAGTCGCTGTCGAGGTGGATCCGGCGAGTTGGCGATCTTGGCCTTCGGGGCGGAGAGTGCACAGTGGTTGCACCCCCACCGGTCTTGTCGCCACCGGCTCATGCCTGGCTGACTTGCCGCGGCTGCGACGTGCTCGGCTGCCGTTGAGTGTCGCCGTTGGCGAAGCCGATGAGACTCTGAATGGTGGCCCTCCAGTCGTCGATCTTGTCTGCCGTCGGAGGGTAGTCCAGGAGCAGTTGAGCTCATGCCAAAGCTTCTGCTGGAGTGGCGGGTGGCGGTGGCGAACGGTGCGAGGAGCGGGATATGCTCGGACTTCTAACTATGTTAGAAGGAGCAGTATCCCGTCCAGGCGACCGTGCCTCGCTCGTGCCAGCATGTTGGCGTGCATGCTGGTCTTGAGCACTCTGAGATCCACCAGCTCGATCTTGGTCCAGCAAACGCATGGTACTGTGAGTATCATGACGCTGCCGGCCCCGCGCCTCCTGAGATGGGCGCGGTGCATGTACGGACGCCGAGGTCTTGGAGTGCGCCCGATCGTTGTGGGAGCCGGCTACGCCGCTGATGGGCAGCGCAGCCTTGTCCTTGGACCTCGCAGCACCGTCAGCTCCCTCGTCGACGCCCGTTCTTCCGCCGGCGTCTGCCCCATCAGCCGTTTGCTCCGGCGGTGGTGGGTTCGGCGCGGACGGAGCAGCCGCCTCCGACGCCTTCTTCTTCGGCGGCATGTCGATGAAGATGATGAAGATCTAGCTCGTGTGAACGCCGGATCTGGTTCACACAACCTCGAAGCCCCTACCTGGTGCACCAAAGATGTCGGGGGGCTAATCCACGAGCACCTATGGGACCGGCGGACCGAGTCCCTTTCGGTTCGGCGGGGGCGAGGGTCGCACGAAGAGCGGATCGAGGCGAAGCACATGAGCAGTTTACCCAGGTTCGGGCCGCACGGATGTGTAAAACCCTACTCCTGCTTTGCGGTTTGTATTGAGTTCTTGCTCGGGAGCGCGGAGTGCTACAGTACACCCCAGCAGCTAACGAGACCAAGCGTGAGTGTTCTCCTCCCCCCTCTCTACGTTGCGCATGGGCCTCCTTTTATATGCTCAAGGGGTCACCGACAGGTGGCAACGTAGACAAGGGTAAAAATGGAAAGGTGTTGCGGTTGGTACAACTACCTGCTACAGTGTATCATACCTAACCCTGACGGCAGGGGACAAGGGCATTAAATGCCCGTCTGCATCGCCTAAATAGTGCAAAAGGGACCGCCAGGGACGCCACCGCTCGCCACGATGGCAATCTTGTCAGTGCCGCTTGCCACCACGCACCGCTGGCTGTACAGCCTCCCGCCACGTACGCCTGGAAGGGTCCCAGAGCGACACGTTGGTGGGTGTGCTGGAGCGCGGGCACAGAGTGGTGGCTTGCCGCGGCAAGCGCCTTGTCACGGTCGTTGTCTTGTCGCGTCCGGGAGCTTGTCGCTCACCGGGCCTTGCCGGGACGCGTGGCGCGTCGCGGCAAGTTCCTTGAGATGCCTTGGTTGGCCTTCCTGGCGAGCTCCTCTTGCCGGGGTCTTGTCTCCTTGGCTTGGATACTTTGTCCTTGAATGGCTTCAAAGGAACCACGGAGGACCTTGGCGGTCACCCGGCAAGCCTTGCCGCGGGATGTTGCGACTGCCCGTGCACAAGTTCGGGATACTAGGGTACCCCTACTCTAGTACACCGACAGTTCTTGTACCCACTTCCTCCCGGAGAGCCCCGACATTACCGATGATCGCCTGCTTCGCCAGAAGATTCTGCGGATACTCCTTGATGTTTCTCGAGACTCTGTGCCCACTGCCTTACAGTTCCTGACCACCGATAATCCTCGTGAATAACCTCCTTGCCGCTTGTACCTTCATCCCTAGTTGCTCATGTTGTTACAAGATACCCCTAGCACTCTCCATTGTTCCGAGAATCCTTGTGCCTTCTGCTTTGCAGCTTCTTTTTTTGCACTGCGGATAATTCACTTAACCGAGGTTCGTTCATCCCCAGTTGTTTATATGCTTTCCAAAATACCTGAAAATGTTATCTGATCTTTCAAAATCCTCTACAGCCTATTACTCTTGATTCTCCTTGCCTGCTTGCACTAGGATTAATTCCATATGTCTAGCAATGTGTGCGAATACTCGCAATCATCAATTAATCCTTGGAAATTTTCTTTCCAGCTCAGACATCCTTCCTGATATGAGCTGGTTCTTGCCCAATCCAGATTTGATCGGGTGCACCTCTAAGTCTATTCAACTTACTCATCTTTTGATCAGAGCCTCTGCTTCTGGTCCTTCGTCTTGAAACCATGACTCCTTTGTACTTTAGCATCAAATTATTCAGATGTTTCTATAATCGAATGCCTGTGCATTCTTTCCTTCTTCTGATTGAGTACTGATACTCACACCAGATCCATTGTGGACCGCCGAATCCTTTGTTGGATTATTATCCGGTAGTGTCGTTCATATTCAAAATTTGTGCGCTCTTCCCCTGATACATATTGCCCTTGGTAAATGGTATTCTCTGCTTTGTCAACCATGCTTTGCTTCCGAGCTTGAGTTAATTACCTCTGAAGTTTTTGCATAAGTTCCTAAGATGCCACGATGGGTTGAACTAATGCTTTCCCTAATTTGTGTGAACCCGGACTTTTCTATGGGTCATACTATACTGGGGTTACGCCGGATAAAAAAATATACGCTACAACTTCGTCAAAAGCGAGAAGTAAATGAGATGTTATGCATTGAAGAAGTGGGAGTCGACCTTGAACTTTGTGTTCATGCCCATAGACATGATGTAGATCTTATCATGGAAGCTTCTCTTATAATCAAATGTTCCCTTGGTATAATCTCATCTTGCATCTGTAAATTGATTCTTTGCAATCATGGTTCCGACCATATTTTCTCCTTGATTCCATTTCCCGGACAAGTTAAACTACTTGTCTTCTGCAGATCATTTCATCTGCCCAACCTCTATTCTGATTTACCCTCGAGTGTTACCCCTTGGTATCTCGAGAATATCACAGGAACTACATAACTTCTTATGAGTTCTTCATCGAACTACTATTGATCACCAATTCCAATATCCCCGGGTTCTGAGTGGTTGGTCACTCGAGAACACCGGTAAGTGTATCGATTCCGCACTCCGATTCGATAACTCTAAGTAATTTTCGTTGCTTACGAGTGTAATAATCCTTCCAGTCATTCCTAGCCTGATCGGCTATATCCTTGTCGTGCTAAACTTTAACTGTGCTACCTGGTCCTTCTTCCCGGAGCACAACTTCCAACAATGAGCTAAGCTTACGTTGATCTTCCTTGTCATATCATTTCACCTTGAACAACAAGCTTGATTTCGAGTTTGTATTGTACCCATGGTTCCAATAACATTTCACTTAATCATTCCTTTGACTTGATGTCATCGCTGATCGATTACATCTTCATGAAATCTCTCGACAAATGTGTCGTGATCATCATCAACATTCTGATGCTCCTCTAGGATATCAATTGAATTCATGATGAGGAATACCATCCGTGCCCCTCCATGATTGGGCTCGACAACATTCTTGCCTTCCCCCCAACACAATTTTGTTCATATCATTTTGGCATTACATCCTTTTGACCTGTCGAAGGATTGCTGCCGAACCCATCGGCCACATCCTCATCTTTTTCCTAATAAAATTGCATGAGGTGTTCTAGAAATTCTTGATGGATCCTTCGTATTCCCAAGGCCCGACCTTTACCTGATGGCCATGACAATGCTATCTCGAAGCACGACTATAGTACTTCGTTCATCAACAAGGACATTGGAAGCGCAATGCCGAATGTTTCTTGATCTATTATCCAAACACCGTGGTATGTGTAATATCATGATTCTTACCTCGCCCCCTTTAACTAAATGCTTTTGAACTTGCTGTCATATCATGTTTATCCCGCTCCGCTTCCCCTTGGGAAGGATATACTCCCAATTCTGGTGTGTAAACACATTTTCCTTCCATTGTTTTGTTTCACCTTTCTTGTAATCTAACTTGTCTGAGCAGAGATAAATCCCTGCTTAAGTAAGCACCTCGGTGTACAACTTTGTCAGTAAGACCTTGCTATTATTGTTGTTGGCATTCCGGTAACCACCGATGGACGAGGACTTTGCATATTGGTCCGCCTCGTTTCAACGAGCAGGAAAATGGTTCTCTTCGTCCCTCGCCCTTGGTACCGATGTTGTCGTCGACATAATTGACTGACTATCCTCTGACCTACCTTCCCATCATGACCGTGCAAAGTGTTAGCGCCTTCCTGCTTTTAACCCACATGGTGGGCCCATAACCCACAGTTCCACAGGATCGAAACCTGACTCTCCTGTACACCCTTGTTCTAAGGTAATTTCTCACGCTTGGCTTCTTATGAAAATCACGAGCCGCCTTCCGAGAGGCGATCTATTCTGGTATCAGACGCAATACTTATTCCCATTGCTCTGAACCCCGTTCACCCCCTTGTTTCAGGCAACAAGCAATTGTCTACCAGGTTGAAGCTTCTTATTGCACCTCACCTTGCTCTCGATGACTTTCCTGAATTTCAACTCGAGAGATGCCTCTATGCCATGTTCACTAACATAGTCCCCACATACCTATCTTGTGTTAAGCTCCGTCCTTCCTAAGTCTTCCCCTTACTCCACCACTTAAATCTCGGGACGAGATTTCTTGTAGTGGAGGAGATTTGTAACATCCCCAACATCACCCTAAAGTGATCTCCTCTCAATCATGATAAGTCATCATCATTGCAATGCTTGATCACAGTGGTGAAACATCTTATTTCAAAATCCTTATCTGAGTTCAAATTCAAATGCAAGTGGAATTTGAATTTGCTCAAATATTGCTGCAAAAATGTTCATCATTTGTCAAAAATTCCATAACAAATGATTGTTAAGGAAAACAACATCACCATATACTACAAAATGGTCCTAAGCATTTTAAACAGTGCCAAAATAGCACTATTAATGCCTTTTCCATTATTGAAAATCCCAAATGGAATCAAAACTTGTCCAAACTTGTTATGGCTGAGCACATTATTCCCTAGTAATTGTTTTGGCCAGGCACACAATTTTGCTAAGTCATTTGGTGGCTAGTTTAATTGCAAAAGCCTGCTGCAAAAAAAACAGAACCCCCCCCTCCCCAGTGGGCCTCTTGGCCCAGCTGATCGCAACCAGCCAGCCCATCCCGCGCGTCCCTGGCCTAGATGGCCTCCCCCCACTACTAACCCCCACGCAACCGGAACCCTAGCCCACCACCTGCATAACCCCCCACTCCCCCTCGATCTCTCTCTCCCTCGCT
>NC_041392.1:497799473-497894067 GCF_002162155.2 Triticum dicoccoides
CGATCCAGATCGGGATCAAGCGCCCCCGTCGCCACATCGCAGCTCACCATCGCCCGCGCCCCGCCAACCATCACCACTGCGCCAGACCTCGCCGCGGCGCCCCCTCTCCCCCGATCTGGACGCGCCATCGCCTGGCGACCTCGCCTCGGTGCCGACCATCGCCACCTCGCCGGACCACCGCGTCGCCGCCCGTCGCCGCCTAGTCCTCCATCGCCCCGACGTCGCCGTCCTCCTCGCGGCCCCGTCCCCTCTCCCTCGTGGCCAGACGCCTTCTCGACGCCGTCGAGGTCGCCGCCGCCTCGTGCCTCGTCGGACCCCGCTGGAACACCTCCTCGACTCCACCGCTCCCTGCCGTCGCGTTCGCCCTGCATCGGGCCTCCCCTGCAACACGGGTAGGAACCCCACTGGCCTCCTCCTCCCTCTGCGGTTGTGCTCACCACGCTCCCAGGCCGCGCCCCGTCCGCACCTGACTTTGGCTACGGCCGGCCCTGCTCCCCATCCCCGCGCGGCTGCCTTCGCCGGCGTCCGCCGCCTCCCCGCTCTGGCCAATGCCACCGGCGCCCCTTGCCTCCGTCTCCCCCTGCTTCCCCGCGAGCGTCCCCCTCCTCTACTCGGGCCGCGCCACCTCCTCTGCTGCCTCTTGCCCGGCGCAGCTCGCCGCAGTTGCCGACGCCCTGGCGCCCTTCCCTCCCCTGTCGACTTGGGCGGGAGCCCAGCCGGGTTGCGCCGCTCCAGGCGCCCGTTTGCCGCTGCACCCGGCGCCCGATAGAACCCTTTGGGCCTATGACATGTGGGGCCCTGCCCTGGAACATTTTAATAAAAAAAGATTTAAAAATAATAAAAATAAAGTCAATTAATTAATTAATCTAATTAATCATGTTAATTAACCTATTAACTACATAATTAGTCTAACTAAAGTTGTTAGTTTACTAGTCAGTCAATGACAGGGGACCCCCACCCTCTGTTGACCAGTCAAACTTTGACTGGTCAACTGGGTCCCCTGGCCCACATGTCAACCTCTGTGTACACAAGGCTGGGTACCCATAGCATTTTTTCATATTAATTTTGAATTAATAATAATTTCAAAAAATGAGTAAAACTTTGAAAAATCATATATAATAAACCGTAGCTCGGATCAAAAAACTTGGTACATGAAAGTTGCTCAGAACGACGAGACATATCTAGATACGCAACTCGTTCGTCCGCCACGCATCCCTAGCATAGCGAACACGCAACTTTCCTCCTCCGTTTCATCTGTCCGAAAACGCGGAACACCGGGGCTTTTTTCCCCGGATGTTTCTCCCCTTCACCAGTATCGCCTAGTACTGCGTTAGGTCACCCCTGGCACCGTGTTTTGCCTTGTTATATTTTTGTGATGCATTGTTTGCTCTGTATTTACTGTTTCTTCCCCCTCTTCTCTCCGGTAGACCCCGAGACCAATGCTGCCCTTGTGATCGACTACGTCGACGACGACCCCCCCCCCCCTTGCTAGAGCAACCAGGCAAGCAAACCCCCCTTGAGCATTCTGATATCGCCCATTTCTTTCCCTCTCATGCTTGCATTAGAACTGCTACTGCTTTCTGTATGATCCTACTCTAATGCACAGCCTGTTGTTGTTACCTCCTTTCATACCTTACCTGCTTATCCTAAACTGCTTAGTATAGGTTGGTTAGTGATCCATCAGTGACCCCCCCACCTTGTCCTTGTTGCCGCTGCTTCATCATTAAAGACCCGATCAATGGGATAGAAGACCTGGCCCCGACACCGCACATCACTTTCCCCTTGTTTGCTCGACACTACTGGGTTGCTATCGAGTGCCGGGGGTGAGACCTCATCAGCACTTCTGATGTTACCCTGTAGTGTAGCTATTCGGTCGTGGTCATCGAGGGTGATTTCCTCCTTAACCACTTCCGTTACGGCTCTGTCGTGCAACTTCTCAAGTGTGAACCTCGAGGGTGGATCCTCTTACATTCACCTTGATGATAACATCGAGTGGAATTCACCGGGGGTGATTCCTCGGTTTTCCCCCTTGGTGTTAGACACACAGTTACTATGGTTACTATGGCTTTACAACTGAACCATGTTACTAAAGATGGGTAGGCCCTGAGGGGTACCCGTGCAAGCTTAATAGCGAGTGATGTGGAGTCGGGTTGACCTGGAAGGTGCCCGCGAGATACTTACGAGGTGTGGTCGGGCATTCTTAGCCCATGTCGCAAGTACTTGAGACGGGGTGACGGGGTCACATCGATCATGAGTCTCTACTCGTTACCGCGCGTTCCTAATCCACTATGATTTGGATATTTCATCCGAGGGGCCTCTGGCCTGATAGCACTAACCATCACGTGGGCATAGTATGGGCGTTCTGCATCGTATACATCAGCTGAAGCTTAATAGACGTCAGCGACTGAGCGGCGCACGCCGGGTTGGACTGGTAAGCACCTACCTTTTTGAAGGAGGTAGCTAGGTCTGGTCACCGGCCGCCCACGCAACATGCAGGAGTTCCCGGGGAGATGGCCCATGACCCTTGGGGGCATAGGTTTAGTCCGGCGTGCTGACCTCTCTATTAAGCCTAGGTCGGGTTGCGGTGTATTGTTTGGCTGAGGCCGGGCATGACCCAGGAAAGTGTGTCCGGCCGGAGTTAATAGAGCGTGGTGGGTAAGTTGGTGCACCCCTCCAGGGAAGAAAACATCTATCGATAGCCTGTCCTACGGTAACGGACACTTGGAGTTGTATTCCGATCGATACAACTAGAACTAGATACTTGTGATGAGACATGGAGATGAGACTTGGATATGAGATGATAACTGGATAGTATGGCTCTGGGATTGCTTTCTCGTAGGGAGTCGAGAAAGGATCTCTGGCCGAGGTTGATAACACTACTACTACTTACTTTATGCTACTCTACTCCCTCCTGTTGCTGCAAGATGGTGGTTTCCAGAAGATGCTAGTCTTCGATAGGCTAGGCTTTCCCCTTCCCTTCTGGCATTCTGCAGTTTAGTCCACAGATACAGCCCATCTCCTTTGATACAGATGCATACTTGGTTTAGATCTGATGTAAGTCTTGCGAGTACTTTGGATGAGTACTCACGGTTGCTTTGCTACCTCTTTTTCCCCTATACCCGGTTGTTGCGACCAGATAACGGATCCTAGGAGCCAGACGACGCCACTGAAGACTACTACTACCCGGAGGATGCCTACTACTACATGAAGACCGCAGATGACTAGGAATAGTTAGGAGGCTCCCAGGCAGGAGGCCTTGCCTTTTCGATCATTGTTGCTTTTGTGCTAGCCTTCTTAAGGCACACTTGTCTAAATTATGTCTGTACTCAGATATTGTTGCTTCCGCTGACTCTTGTATATTCGAGCCCTCGAGGCCCCTGGCTTGTAATATAAAGCTTGTATTATTTTAATTTGTGTCTAGAGTTGTGTTGTGATATCTTCCTGTGAGTCCTTGATCTTGATCGTACACATTTGCGTGTATGATTAGTGTACGATTGAATCGAGGGCGTCACAGAGCTTTCCCGTGTAAATAGTTTTTTCTTTTTTTTCTTTGGGGTCAATAGGAGAAGACCATAATTAAATTGTTGAAGTGGCTCTTATATGCATTATTGTTGATCTGACAAAGAGCCCATATCGCCTTGTCTTCTCCTGTTTATTGAATGCTTGCAGATTCTAGCTTAGTCCAATGCACGTGCACTCTTAATATTATTCACATCATTCGGTCGTGCAAGTGAAAGGCAATTGTGACGATATATGATGGACTGACTGAGATGAGAAAAGCTGGTATGAACTCGACCTCTCTTGTTTTTGTAAATATGATTAGTTCATTGTTCCTGATTCAGCCTATTATGAATAAACATGTTTGCAATGACAACTAAAGATCATAGTTTCTTGTGCCTTGCTTGATTAGCTAGGAGCTTATAATGGTTTACCTTGCGTGCCAACATGCTATTAAAATGGTTGTGATGTGGTATGATAGGGTGGTATCCTCCTCTGAATGATTTAAGTGACTTGACTTGGCGCATGTTCACGCATGTAGTTGAAACAAAATCAACATAGCCTTCATGATAGTTATGTTCATGGTGGATTATATCCTACTCATGCTTGCATTCGGTGTTGATTAATTTTAATGCATGTTCATGACTGTTGTCGCTCTCTAGCTGGTCGCTTCCCAGTCTTTTGCTAGCCTTCACCTGTACTAAGCGGGAATACTGCTTGTGCATCCAACACCATAAACCCCAAAGTTGTTCCATATGAGTCCACCATACCTACCTATATACGGTATCTACCTGTCGTTCCAAGTAAATTTGTATGTGCCAAACTCTAAACCTTCAAATAAATATCCTGTTTTGTATGCTCGAATAGCTCATGTATCAACTAGGGTTGTCCGTATATTCCATGTTAGGCGGGTTATTCTCAAGAGGAGTGGACTCCGCTCCTCACTCACGAGAAAATGGCTGGTCACCGGGATGCCCAGTTCCATGCTTTATGCAAACTAAATCAAAATAATTGCAAACAAAACTCCCCCTGGGACTCTTGTTAGTTGGAGGCACTCGTTGTTTCGAGCAAGCCATTGATTGATGCTTGTTGGTGGAGGGGGAGTATAAACTTTACCATTCTGTTTGGGAATCGCCTATAATGTGTGTAGCATGGAAGATATCGCCATCTCTTGGTTTTTATGTTGACAATGAAAGTATACCACTCAAAATATTATTTACCTCTATTTCAAAAGCGAGCTCTGGCACCTCTACAAATCCCCGCTTCCCTCTGCGAAGGGCCTATCTATTTACTTTTATGTCGAGTCATGATCCTCTTATTAAAAAGCACCAGTTGGAGAGCACCGCTGTCATTTGCATTCATTACTGTTAGTTTACATTGAGTATGACTTGACTAGATCTCTTTTACCATGAATTACAATGTCTAGTCAGTCCTTGATCTTTAAAGGTGCTCCGCATTTATGTTTTGCGGTCTCAGAAAGGGCTAGCGAGATACCATCTTGTTATATCATATTATGATTGTTTTGAGAAAGTGTTGTCATCCGAGATTTATTATTATTGCTCGCTAGTTGATTATGCCATTGATATGAGTAAACATGAGACCTATGTGTTATCATGAATATGGTTAGTTCATAATCTTTGATGAAAACCTGAATGCTGGCTTTAAATATTCACAACAACAAGAGCAAACAGAGTTTGTAAAAGTTTTTCTTTATCACTTTCAGTTTATCAACTGAATTGCTTCAGGACAAGCAAAGGTTTAAGCTTGGGGGAGTTGATACGTCTCCGTCGTATCTACTTTTCCAAACACTTTTGCCCTTGTTTTGGACTCTAACTTGCATGATTTAAATGGAACTAACCCGGACTGACGCTGTTTTCAGCAGAATTGCCATGGTGTTATTTATGTGCAAAAACAAAAGTTCTCGGAATGACCTGAAACTTCATGGAACATCTTTTCGGAAATAATAAAAAATCCTTGCAAAAGATGAAGACTAGGGGGCCCACACCCTAGCCACGAGGGTGGGGGGCGCGCCCCCTACCTCGTGGCCCCCCTGGAGCTCGTCCAACCTCAACTCTAACTCTATATATTTGCTTTCAGGGAGAAAAATAAGGAAGAAGGATTCATCGCGTTTTATGATACGGAGCCGCCGCCAAGCCCTAAAACCTCTCGGGAGGGCTGATCTGGAGTCTGTTCGGGGCTCCGGAGAGGGGAATCCCTCGCCATCGTCATCGTCAACCTTCCTCCATCACCAATTTCATGATGCTCACCGCCATGCGTGAGTAATTCCATCGTAGGCTTGCTGGACGGTGATGGGTTGGATGAGATTTATCATGTAATTGAGTCAGTTTTGTTAGGGTTTGATCCCTAGTATCCACTATGTTCTGAGATTGATGTTGCTATGACTTTGCTATGCTTAATGCTTGTCACTAGGGCCCGAGTGCCATGATTTCAGATCTGAACCTATTATGTTTTCATCAATATATGAGAGTTCTTGATCCTATATTGCAATTCTATAGTCACCTATTATGCGTTATGATCCGTTAACCCCGAAGTGAGAATAATCGGGATACTTACCGGTGATGACCGTAGTTTGAGGAGTTCATGTATTCACTATGTGTTAATGCTTTGGTCCGGTACTCTATTAAAAGGAGGCCTTAATATTCCTTAGTTTCTGCTAGGACCCCGCTGCCACGGGAGGGTAGGACAAAAGATGTCATGCAACTTCTTTTCCATAAGCACGTATGACTATATTCGGAATACATGCCTACATTACATTGATGAATTGGAGCTAGTTCTGTGTCACCCTAGGTTATGACTGTTACATGATGAACCGCATCCGGCATAATTCTCTATCATCGATCCATTGCCTACGAGCTTTCCATATATTGGTCTTCGCTTATTTACTTTTCCGTTGCTATTGCTATCATCACTACAAAATACCAAAAACATTACTTTTGCTACCGTTACCACTACTATCATATTACTTTGCTACTAAATACTTTGCTGCAGATATTAAGTTTCCAGGTGTGGTTGAATTGACAACTCAGCTGCTAATACTTGAGAATATTCTTTGGCTCCCCTTGTGTCGAATCAATAAATTCGGGCTGAATACTCTACCCTCGAGAACTGTTGCGATCCCTATACTTTTTGGTTATCAATGGATATTGCTCAAAAATCAATTTTTGTACACGGATGATACTGTGATGCGATTCAATATGAGGGTCTTGTGTCTGCTGCCACCACTCGTGGCACTACTTTTGCATGGAATCCTGATGCTTTCGATACGTTTGTCTTCCACCATAATTATAATTGTTTCATCCACATGCATGTGGGTTAGCTAGTTTCCCTTTACTAATTAACCTTCTTGTGTTTCCAAGGTCCTGTGAACATTCCACCACCTATACTTGAAAAAATTTATAACCAAGGGCGAGATGACGATGATGATGATCACGAGCATGAGGACCCATATACTCAGTGGCGCCTGGCAACTTATTCCGATGGATCACCTCTTCTTGTTTGTATACAGGGCACTGCTGATGTTACTAAGGAAGCAGGTGTTGTCTCCCATGGTCGAACTCTCCGAACCTATTCCAACATCCGCTGCAGGGTATTCGGGATGGATACTACCGTGCTAGCGTCAACACCTTCTCCCTGGTTTAGTATTGATACTATTGGAGGAAACTCGCTCTTCCTTGGACAAAATTATCCAACGATGGTGAAAGGCGATCCAGCTGCTATTGACACAACATTACTACCATTTATGAGAAGAAACTATATCCATACCTCGGACATTGCTATGGTTCCCTACCGTGGCTACCACAATATGCGTCCTGACATAGGCCGCTTCAGCCTGGATGATCATTCCTGCGTTGGTCTCGAGATTGACAGTAGCTGGCCTTTCCCAAAGAATCACTTCTGGTTCAAAGCAAGTGTTTCCAACACCGACGAGTGGTTGAGTTGAAGTTCATGATACGTCTCCAACGTATCTATAATTTTTGATTGCTCCATGCTATATTATCTACTGTTTTAGACATTATTGGGCTTTATTATCCACTTTTATATTATTTTTGGGACTAACCTATTAACCGGAGGCCCAGCCCAGAATTGCTATTTTTTTGCCTGTTTTAGGGTTTCGAAGAAAAGAAATATCAAACGGAGTCCAAACAGAATGAAACCTTCAGGAACGTGATTTTCTCACAAACAAGACCCGGGAGACTTGGACCCTACGTCGGGACACAAAAGAGGAGGCAACGAGGTAGGGGGCGCGCCTACCCCCCCAGGCGCGCCCTCCACCCTCGTGGGCCCCTTGTTGCTCCACCGATGTACTCCTTCCTCCTATATATACCTACATACCCCCAAACGATCAGATACGAAGCCAAAAACCTAATTCCACCGCCGCAACTTTCTGTATCCACGAGATCCCATCTTGGGGCCTGTTCCGGAGCTCCGCCGGAGGGGGCATGGATCACGGAGGGCTTCTACATCAACACCATAGCCTCTCCGATGAAGTGTGAGTAGTTTACCTCAGACCTATGGGTCCATAGTTATTAGCTAGATGGCTTCTTCTCTCCTTTTGGATCTCAATACAATGTTCTCCCCCTCTCTTGTGGAGAACTATTCGATGTAATCTTCTTTTTGCGGTGTGTTTGTTGAGATCGATGAATTGTGGGTTTATGATCAAGTCTATCTATGAATAATATTTGAATCTTCTCTGAATTCTTTTATGTATGATTGGTTATCTTTGCAAGTCTCTTCGAATTATCAGTTTGGTTTGGCCTACTAGATTGATCTTTCTTGCAATGGGAGAAGTGCTTAGCTTTGGGTTCAATCTTGCGGTGTCCTTTCCCAGTGACAGTAGGGGCAGCAAGGCACGTATTGTATTGTTGCCATCGAGGATAACAAGATGGGGTTTTCATCATATTGCATGAGTCTATCCCTCTACATCATGTCATCTTGCTGAAGGCATTACTCTATTTTTAACTTAATACTCTAGATGCATGCTGGATAGCGGTCGATGAGTGGAGTAATAGTAGTAGATGCAGGCAGGAGTTGGTCTACTTGTCTCGGACGTGATGCCTATATACATGATCATACCTAGATATTCTCATAACTATGCTCAACTCTGTCAATTGCTCAACAGTAATTTGTTCACCCACCGTAGAATACTTATGCTCTCGAGAGAAGCCACTAGTTAAACCTATGGCCCCTGGGTCTATCTTTATCATATTAATCTCCTACTACTTAGTTATTTCCTTTGCTTTTTTACTTTGCCTTTATTTTACTTTGCGTCTTTATCACAAAAAATACCAAAAATATTATCTTATCATATCTATCAGATCCCACTCTCGTAAGTGGCCGTGTAGGGATTGACAACCCCTATTCGCATTGGTTGCGAGGATTTATTTGTTTTGTGCAGGTAAGAGGGACTCGTGCGTAGCCTCCTACTGGATTTATACCTTGGTTCTCAAAAACTAAGGGAAATACTTACGCTACTTTGCTGCATCATCCATTCCTCTTCGGGGAAAACCAACGCAGTGCTCAAGAGGTAGCAAGAAGGATTTCTGGTGCCGTTGCCGGGGAGTTCTACGCAAAAGTCAACATACCAAGTACCCATCACATACCCTTATCTCCCGCATTACATTATTTGCCATTTGCCTCTCGTTTTCCTCTCCCCCACTTCACCCTTGCCGTTTTATTCGCCCTCTCTCTCTTCATCCTCCCTCTCCTTCTCTATTTGCCTCTTTTTGCCCGCTTGCTTTTTGTTTGCTTGTGTGTTAGTTTGCTTGCTTGTCACGATGGCTCAACATAATACTAAATTATGTGACTTCACCAATACCAACAACAATGATTTTATTAGCACTCCGATTGCTCCTCTTACCGATGCTGAATCTTGTGAAATTAATACTGCTTTGCTGAATCTTGTCATGAAAGATTCGTTTTCCGGCCTTCCTAGTGAAGATGCCACTACCCATCTAAATAGCTTCGTTGATTTGTGTGATATGCAAAAGAAGAAAGATGTGGATAATGATATTGTTAAATTGAAGCTATTTCCTTTTTCTCTTAGAGATCGTGCTAAAGCTTGGTTTTCGTCTTTGCCTAAAAATAGTATTGATTCATGGAAAAAGTGCAAAGATGCTTAGTATTTTCATCCCGCTAAGATCATCTCTCTTAGAAACGATATTATGAATTTTAAGCAACTTGATCATGAACATGTTGCACAAGCTTGGGAGAGAATGAAACTAATGATACGTAATTGCCCTACTCATGGTTTAAATTTGTGGATGATTATACAAAAATTTTATGCCGGATTGAATTTTGCTTCTAGAAATCTTTTAGATTCGGCCGCGGGAGGCACTTTTATGGAAATCACTTTAGGAGAAGCTACTAAACTCTTAGATAATATTATGGTTAATTATTCTCAATGGCATACTGAAAGATCTACTAATAAAAAGGTGCATGCGATAGAAGAAATTAATGTTTTGAGTGGAAAGATGGATGAACTTATGAAATTATTTCCTAATAAGAGTGTTTCTTCTGATCCTAATGATATGACCTTGTCTACTTTGATTGAGAATAATAATGAATCTATGTATGTGAATTTTTTTGGTAGGAACAATTTTGATAACAACGCGTATAGAGGAAATTTCAACCCTAGGCCTTATCCTAGTAATCCCTCTAAACTATGGTAATTTCTACAACAATTCTTATGGAAATTATAATAAGATGCCCTCTGATTTTGAATCTAATATTAAAGAATTTATTACTTCGCAAAAGAATTTCAATGCTTTGATTGAAGAAAAATTGCTTAAGATTGATGATTTGGCTGGGAACGTTGATAGAATTACTCTTGATGTTGATTCTTTGAAACTTAGATCTATTCCACCTAAGCATGATGTCAATGAGTCTCTCAAAGCCATGATAATTTCCATGATGAGTGCAAAGAAAGAACCACTAGGATGCGTGCTAAGAAAGATGCCTTTATAAGAGCGTGTTCTTCTAGTTCCTATGAAAATAAAGATGAAGATCTAAAAGTTATTGATGTGTCTCCTATTAAATCTTTGTTTTGCAATATGAATCTTGATAATGATGGGACTGAATATGATCCACCTTTACCTAGAAGGCGTTCCAAGAATTCGGAATGTTTTGATCTTGATGCTAAAATTGATAAAAGTGGGATTGAAGAAATTAAAACCCTAGATGTTGCTAAACCCACTATTATGGATTTCAAGGAATTTAACTATGAAAATTGCTCTTCGATTGATTGTATTTCCTTGTTACAATCCGTGTTAAATTCTCCTCATGCTTATAGTCAAAATAAAGCGTTTACTAAACATATCGTTGATGCCTTGATGCAATCTTATGAAGAAAAACTTGAATTGGAAGTTTCTATCCCTAGAAAGATTTATGATGAGTGGGAACCAACTATTAAAATCAAAATTAAATATCATGAATGCTATGCTTTATGTGATTTGGGTGCTACTGTTTCCACGATTCCAAAGACTTTGTGTGATTTGTTAGGTTTCCGTGATTTTGATGATTGCCCTTTAAATTTGCACCTTGCGGATTCCACTATTAAGAAACCTATGGGAAGAATTAATGATGTTCTTATTGTTGCAAATAGGAATTATGTGCCCGTAGATTTTATTGTTCTTGACATAGATTGCAATCCTTCATGTCCTATTATTCTTGGTAGACCTTTCCTTAGAACGATTGGTGCAATTATTGATATGAAGGAAGGAAATATTAGATTACAATTTCCATTAAGGAAAGTCATGGAACACTTTCTTATAAAGAAAATTAAATTATCTTATGAATCTATTATGAGATCCACTTATGGATTGCCTACCAAATATGGCAATACCTAGATCTATCCTTGCTTGTTATGCCTAGCTAGGGGCGTTAAACGATAGCGCTTGTTGGGAGGCAACCCAATTTTATTTTTATTCCTTGCTTTTTGATCCTGTTTAGTAATAAATAATTTATCTAGCATCTGTTTTGGTTGTGTTTTTGTGTGTTTAGTTAGTGTTTGTGCCAAGTAGAACCGTTGGGAAGACTTGTGGAAAGTCTTGTTACACTTGCTGTAAAAAACAGAAACTTTAGCGCTCACGAGAACTACTGCCATTTTTATTTGGAAAGTTATATTTAGTTAATTCTTTTTGTAGATGATTAATAGATAAATTCCTCACGTACAGAAATTTATTTTAGAATTTTTGGGGTTCCAGATCTTGCGCTAGCTACAGATTACTACAGACTGTTCTGTTTTTGACAGATTCTGTTTTTCGTGTGTTGTTTGCTTATTTTGTTGAATCTATGGCTAGTAAAATAGTTTATAAACCATAGAGAAGTTGGAATACAGTAGGTATAACACCAATATAGATAAAGAATGAGTTCATTATAGTACCTTGAAGTGGTCTTTTATTTTCTTTCGCTAACGGAGCTCACGAGATTTTCTACTTTGAGTTTTGTGTTGTGAAGTTTTCAAGTTTTGGGTAAAGATTTGATGGATTATGGAACAAGGAGTGGCAAGAGAATAAGCTTGGGGATTCCCATGGCACCCCCAAGATAATCTAAGGACATCTAAAAGCCAAAGCTTGGGGATGCCCCGAAAGGCATCCCCTCTTTTGTCTACTTCTATCGGTAACTTTACTTGGAGCTATATTTTTATTCGCCACATGATATGTGTTTTGCTTGGAGCGTCTTGTATGATTTAAGTATTTATTTGTTAGTTTACCACAATAATCCTTTCTGTACACACCTTTTGAGAGAGTCATACATGATTTGAAATTTGTTAGAATACTCTATGTGCTTCGCTTATATCTTTTGAGTTATATAGTTTTGCTCTAGTGCTTCACTTATATATTTTAGAGCACGGTGGTGGATTTGTTTTATAGAAACTATTGATCTCTCATGATTCAGTTAGATTATTTTGAGAGTCTTAAATATCATGGTAATTTTCCTAAAATCCTAATATGCTTGGTATACAAGATTAATAATAAAACTTTTTTATGAGTGTGTTGAATACTATGAGAAGTTCGATGCTTGATAATTGTTTTGAGATATGAAGATGGTGATATTAAAGTTGTGCTAGTAGAGTAATTGTGAATTTGAAGAATACTTGTGTTAAAGTTTGTGATTCCCGTAGCAGGCACGTATGGTGAACCGTTATGTGATGAAGTCGGAGCATGATTTTTTTGATTGTCTTCCTTATGAGTGGAGGTCGGGGACGAGCGATGGTCTTTTCCTACCAATCTATCCCCCTAGGAGCATGCGCGTAATACTTTGCTTTGATAACTTGTAGATTTTTGCAATAAGTATATGAGTTGTTTATGACTAATGTTGAGTCCATGGATTATACGCACTCTCACCCTTCCACCTTTGCTAGCCTCTCTAATACCACGCACCTTTCGCCAGTATAATACACCCACCATATACCTTCCTCAAAACAGCCGCCATACCTACCTATTATGGCATTTCCATATCCACTCCGAGATATATTGCCATGCAACTTTCCACCGTTCCGTTTATTATGTCACACTCCATCATTGTCATATTGCTTAGCATGATCATGTAGTTGACATCGTAGTTGTGGCAAAGCCACCATTCATAATTCTCTCATACGTGTCACTCTTGATTTATTGCATATCCCGATACACCACCGGAGGCATTCATATAGAGTCATATTTTGTTCTAAGAACCGAGTTGTAATTCTTGAATTGTAAGAAAAATAGAAGTGTGATGATCATCATTATTAGAGCATTCTCCCAGTGAGGAAAGGATGATGGAGACTATGATTCCCCCACAAGTCGGGATGAGACTCCGAACGAAAAATAAAAAAAGAGAAAGAAAAGAGGCCATAAAAAAAGAGAAAAGGCCCAAATCAAAAAATGAGAGAAAAATAGAGAAGGGACAATGTTACTATCCTTTTACCACACTTGTGCTTCAAAGTAGCACCATGATATTCATAGTAGAGAGTCTCTCATGTTATCACTTCCATATACTAGTGGGAATTTTTCATTATAGAACTTGGCTTGTATATTCCACTGATGGGCTTCCTCAAATCGCCCTAGGTCTTCATGAGCAAGCAAGTAGGATGCACACCCACTTAGTTTCTTTTTAGAGCTTTCATATACTTATAGCTCTAGTGCATCCGTTGCATGGCAATCCCTACTCACTCACATTGATATCTATTGATGGGCATCTCCATAGCCCGTTGCTATGCCTAGTTGATGTGAGACTATCTTCCCCTTTTTGTCTTCTCCACAACCACCGTTCTATTCCACCTATAGTGCTATGTCCATAGCTCACGCTCATGTATTGCGTGAAAATTGAAAAAGTTTTGAGAATGTCAAAAGTATGAAACAATTGCTTGGCTTGTCATCGGGGTTGTGCATGATTTAAATATTTTGTGTGGTGAAGATGGAGCATAGCCAGACTATATGATTTTGTAGGGATAACTTTCTTTGGCCATGTTATTTTGAGAAGACATAATTGCTTTGTTAGTATGCTTGAAGTATTATTATTTTTATGTCAATATTAAACTTTTTGTCTTGAATCTTTCGGATCTGAATATTCATATCACAATTAAGAAGAATTACATTAAAAATTATGCCAAGTAGCACTCCACATCAAAAATTCTGTTTTTATCATTTACCTACTCGAGGACAAGCAGGAATTAAGCTTGGGGATGCTTGATACGTCTCCAACGTATCTATAATTTTTGATTGCTCCATGCTATATTATCTACTGTTTTGGACATTATTGGGCTTTATTATCCACTTTTATATTATTTTTGGGACTAACCTAATAACCGGAGGCCCAGCCCAGAATTGCTGTTTTTTGCCTGTTTTAGGGTTTCGAAGAAAAGGAATATCAAACGGAGTCCAAACGGAATGAAACCTTCGGGAACGTGATTTTCTCAATGAATAAGACCAGAGAGACTTGGACCCTACGTCAAGAAAGAAAACAGGAGGCCACGAGGTAGGGGGGGGGCGCCCACCCCCACCAGGCGCGCCCTCCACCCTCGTGGGCCCCCTGTTGCTCCACCGACGTACTCCTTCCTCCTATATATATCCACGTACCCCCAAACGATTAGAACAGGAGCCAAAACCCTAATTCCACCGCCGTAACTTTCTGTATCCACGAGATCCCATCTTGGGGCCTGTTCCGGAGCTCCGCCGGAGGGGCATCGATCACGGAGGGCTTCTACATCAACACCGTAGCCTCTTCGATGAAGTGTGAGTAGTTTACCTCAGACCTACGGGTCCATAGTTATTAGCTAGATGGCTTCTTCTCTCTTTGTGGATCTCAATACAATGTTCTCCCCCTCTCTTGTGGAGAACTATTCGATGTAATCTTCTTTTTGCGGTGTGTTTGTTGAGACCGATGAATTGTGGGTTTATGATCAAGTCTATCTATGAATAATATTTGAATCTTCTCTGAATTCTTTTATGTATGATTGGTTATCTTTGCAAGTCTCTTCAAATTATCAGTTTGGTTTGGCCTACTAGATTGATCTTTCTTGCAATGGGAGAAGTGCTTAGCTTTGGGTTCAATCTTGCGGTGTCCTTTCCCAGTGACAGTAGGGGTAGCAAGGCACGTATTGTATTGTTGCCATCGAGGATAACAAGACGGGGTTTTCATCATATTGCATGAGTCTATCCCTCTACATCATGTCATCTTGCTTAAGGCATTACTCTGTTTTTAACTTAATACTCTAGATGCATGCTGGATAGCGGTCGATGAGTGGAGTAATAGTAGTAGATGCTGGCAGGAGTCGGTCTACTTGTCTCGGACGTGATGCCTATATACATGATCATACCTAGATATTCTCATAACTATGCTCAATTCTGTCAATTGCTCAATAGTAATTTGTTCACCCACCGTAGAATACTTATGCTCTCCAGAGAAGCCATTAGTGAAACCTATGGCCCCCGGGTCTATCTTTATCATATTAATCTCCTACTACTTAGTTATTTCCTTTGCTTTTTACTTTGCATCTTTATCACAAAAAAATACCAAAAATAATATCTTATCGTATCTATCAGATCTCACTCTCGTAAGTAGCCGTGTAGGGATTGACAACCCCTATTCGTGTTGGTTGCGAGGATTTATTTGTTTTTTGCAGGTACAAGGGACTCACGCATAGCCTCCTACTGGATTGATACCTTGGTTCTCAAAAACTGAGGGAAATACTTACGCTACTTTGCTACATCACCCCTTCCTCTTTGGGGAAAACCAACGCAGTGCTCAAGAGGTAGCAGTTCATTTAATTGCTTGTTATTTGTTGTGTGATGAAAACTTTAGTATTTATAATGTATCCTCATTGTCATTGTGGGTTGATGACCTGTTGTATGTAATGCTAAATGATATGTCTGTGATAAACTTACTAAATTTATGAATGGCTTTCGAGTCGCTTGTCTGAGTGGGGCCGCGACGAGGCAAAAATATATTTCCCGAATACATAATTGTATGTGCATTGCAACAGGTTATCAGATGAGTCCAATCAACAATAGTACTAGTATTTGTACTAGCTTCACATGCTTCGCGCGTTGGGCGGGTGTTTTTACTGTAGCTGTGAATCCCATCATCCTAGGTCCTCGGATGAGTCGAGTAGAAATTGCATTATGATGTTTGGGTTCAAACTTTCAAAACTGTTGCACTATCTCTACGTCTACGTATACTTAATACAACAAGTTTTAAACTTGAGACCAGCCACCCACCCTCACAAAGAACACTTTTTAACCTAGCACAAACTCCAGGAAATTTGGCCACGGTGTGAGGTGGGCCATATGTTAATGTGTTAGTTGTATGTAACCAGCACCTCGAATCCTCAATATATAGTAGGGTGGCATGGGCCAGAACAAGCATTCACGTCCAGGAGTACGGCACAAGCCACCATCACGACTTCCATCTGACACCATATTTCTTGGAGTCTGTGCTACAGCTATCGCTTCAACCTCCTCGTTTCTCTAACTTAGCCATCGCATGGCGGGCGAGGTGGGGGTTTGCCGATAGTCGGTTTCCTCAACTGTTGTCCAACTTGTAAGGCCAACTCCAACACACGACCCCAAACGGACGTCCGTTTTGCCTGGATTCTGTCCGTTTGGGCAGGGCAATGGGGTCGTGTCCGAGCCATTTCTCAGATGCGGTGGCCGTGCGCCCAACGTGCAGACGCATCCCGGCCGCGTACATTTTTCTTTGCAAACACATATATTTTTTCATCATTGATTTTTGGTACATGGAAATACATCACCAAATTTTGACTAGAAAAGCAAGACCAAAGAAAACAAGAACCACAAGAATACATTTTAGAAGATATCCAACTTCCATAACTGCTCCTGTAAGTTGGATTAGTGCCTTCTTGATGCATTCATTGTTGATCTGCAGAGGCTCGATCTTGCGTGCTTCTTTCTTCTTCGAGTGTAAAGAAGTACACATTGCTTCCTCGCATCTAGTCTCATGTCTAGCCTCTATTATATCAACAAGTGCACTAGTCTCACCACTAGCCTCTATTATATCAACAAGTGCACTAGTCTCATTACTAACCTCTATGCTAGCTAAAAGTGCTAGAACATCTACTAAATTGCGCTCTATCAATATATCGACGTACTCTTCTTCCCAATACCAAAACTTGCATCCATTTTACACAATAAAATTTTAAGTTAGCACAACTAGTCTAATCCGAGAGCACAACCGAAGCTAAAGTAGCACATACCCCATTGGTTGAGCACTTGATGAACACCCATCCGGGATGTTCCGGTGTTGTAGGCATGTGGCGTAAGACCTTCTTTGGGTAGTCGTCGCACGTAATGAGTGGCAATGGTGCGCCGATCAGCTTTTGGGCCAGCACCGAGCCCGGCCGACCGTCATTCATGTATCTGTTGGCGGACCACCGACAGTGTAGATCTGAGCGGCTAAGAGGAGGAATCAGTACCTGCATGCAGCCTTGCCGGGGCCTTCCTACCCGGGGCCCGGCCAGTCCATGCCGCGGCGCGGCCTCAGACATAGCCGGGCGAGCTCAAGCCCGACCGGATCCGCTCCAAATCTGGTCGCCGGGTGCGCAAAACATGTAGCCATGGTTAGGTAGCTTGGGGCGTCAAGGGAAAGGGGGATGAGAGAGCGCGCGTCTGAGCTGCACGCGCTGGAGTTGGCCTAGCGGCATGTCGGACCAACCGTGTGGGGGTGAGAAGTGGCTTCGCTCGTGTGGGGGATGGAAGCCATCCGCGCGGGCGCTAGGTCTGACAGGACGGCCTTGTCGTTAGTGTATGACCTATGTGGCAACCGTCTACTCCCCACCAGCCTCTTCTTTGACATGTGGTCCCGTTCCAACATGTCAGTGAGACGACGGTGAGTCCTTTTGTACGATTTCCGAATGGATGTCTATGTAGGCCGGGGCGCCTCTTCGTGTACCGTGGCAACCGTCCACCACCTCTTCGCCTTTCCCTATCTATTTGGAACTATTGTCGCACGCTCTTCCACCCTCCTCCATTTGCCTTCACCCTTCCTTCTGCCATTGTTTGATCGTCTTATCCATGGAGGGAACAGGAAGGAAACGGCCCCGTTATTCTTGCCCCAATCTGAAAGATGACGTGGTGGAGGAACTCATTGATCGGTGCGACGTCATCACCTCAGCTAGCATGGCAGGTTCGTTCAAGAACATTCTCGGTCAACTAATAACATCATTACAAATAACCCAAGGGTCTAGGAGCGGTTTGATCTCCCCTATCTTCTTCACCGTGACCCTAATCACTGGCGCGTGGACGACGCAAGCCTCGCCTTATGCAAGTTGATGCCGCTTGATAATGATACGTGTGATGTTAAGATGCCATCGCTTGAGGGTAAGGCTTGGGCAGGCGCAAAAATGGAGATTGGGTTGTTTATATTGGGTACAACTGCGAGTGGGAAATTGTGAATGTGTACACTCGTCACCGGGTTCCACTTCCAAAAATCTCAGACTGCCCAAAGGTTGAGCACACCGGTATTCTACGTACGTTCAACTACGATCATGATGACTGTCGTCTACAGAAGATAGCAATTTGTCGAGTTCCCGACCGCTCTTGGGGTTATAGGAATGCTTGTGTTGTCGCTATCTTCGACAAGCTAAATGTCATCCTTCATACTTCGACTCGATGGATATTGCTCAAAAATCAGTTTCTATACACGGATGTGTACTGTGATGCAATTCAATACAAGGGTCTTGTGTTTGTTGCCACTACTCATGGCACTGTTTTTGCACGGAATCCTGGTGCTTTCGGTACGTTTGTCTTCCACCATAATTATAATTGTTTCATCCACATGCATGCGGGTTAGCTAGTTTCCCTTTACTAATTAACCTTCTTGTGTTTCCATGGTCCTATGAACATTCCACCACCTATACTTGAAAAAATTTATAACCAAGGGAGAGATGGCGATTATCATGATCATGAGCATGAGGACCCATATACTCAGTGGCGCCTGGCAACTTATTCCGATGGTTCACCTCTTCTTGTCTGTATACAGGGCACTGTTGATGTTACTAAGGAAGCAGGTGTTGTCTTCCATGGTCGCACTCTCCGGACCTATTCCAACATCCGTTGCGGGGTATTTGGGATGGATACTACTGTGCTAGTGCCAACACCTTCTCCCTGGTTTAGTATTGATACTCTTGGAGGAAACTCGCTCTTCCTTGGACAAAACTATCCAATGATGGTGAAAGGCGATCCAGCTGCTGTTGACACAACATTACTACCATTTATGATAAGCAACTGTATCTATACCTCGGACATTGCTATGGTTCGCTACCGTGGCTATCACAATATGGGTCATGAAATAGGCCGCTTCAGCCTGGATGATCAGTCCTCCATTGGTCTCGAGATTGACGGTAGCTGGCCCTTCCCAGAGAAACTCTTCTGGTTCAAAGCAAGTGTTTCCAATGCTGAGGATTGGTTGAGCTGAAGTTCATTTCATTGCTTGTTATTTGTTGTGTGATGAAAACTTTAGTATTTACTAGAATGTTTTGTTGGAACTAATCTATAATCCAACATGTATCCTCGTTGTTGTTGTGTGTTGATGACTTGTTGTATGTAATGAATGGTACATTTGCATATGCATGTCATAAACTCAATTTATGAATGGTTTTCGACTCACTTCTTGGAGTGTTAGTGCCATAGTAGTATAGCCAGCATCTGGTTATATGAAGTTGCCACAACACATAGAGCCAACCAATATTGGAGTATGCTAGCACAATAGTTAGTTCTAGTTAGATCAACTAGAGCTAGGTGTCGCACGGAGGCCTGGAAATATGGTGATAGCGTGACTACGTGAGGTGGGCTTGTACATAGTATGATGCAGGCACAAGGCTTGCTGTGTTTCCTACTCCTCCAGTCTAAATGTGGAGAAGATTTGGTCGAGTTCTTCCTCCTTTTGCCGACACGTGGGACATCCAGCAAGGTCGTGTCATGCAAGCAAATGGAGTGCTAGTTGAAGCCACGTGATGTGCATCTTGGGTTAAACTATAAATAGAATCTTACTACTCTGGAGTAACTCCAAAAGCGGCCACCGGAGATCTTTATTGGATTCGTTTTTCATCACCTGCACGTCGAGGTGAAAGATGCGCAGGTTCAGTGGGTCCTCTTGCATTTTCACTGACACATGGGACCGCATGTGAGCAAACAGACGATGGGATTTGCACATCTACTGGTTGGCTGAGAAGAGAGATAGAGGAGGGCTGAGTGCGGACTCCAGGAAATTTGTTCTACGTAACCAACACCTCGATATAGGCTCGATATAGTGGGGTGGCATGGGCCAGAACTAGCATTCACGTCTAGAAGTACGGCACACGCCACCCACACGAGTCCCATCTGACACCATTTTTCTTGGAGTCCGTGCTACAACCATCTCTTCTCCCTCTTGTTTTCTCAGCCATCGCGTAGTGGGCGGGGTGGGGGTTTCCACATAGTCGGTTTGCTCAACGGCGGTCCCACTTGTAAGTGAAAATGCAACACAACACACATTCCCCCTTGAGCGGCGTGCTGGACCAATCGTGTGGGGATGCGATGTGAACACGGCAGGCTTTTCTTTTTGAACTTGTAACTTGTAAAATTTGGTTCTGCTACATGGCACGACCGATAGATAGAAATAACGATTTTCCCTAGAGTAATGAGAAGTTTGGTTCTGGCGCGGTTGCATGGAGTACGTAAGAAAATTATCAAGTTGATGCGAAAGGTAAGATAATTACTAGTAGTACCATATACTACTACATGGATTTGATGGAAAGATAAAGATACATATAGATCCATCAACGACATCCTCATGCCCTAGTGCGCCGGGTCACCAACCGACGTGTGAGGAGCAGCAGCGTTGGCGGCGAGCTCAACGTGCTTATGAACAATGCCATCCAAGGTTGCCCTGCGGTCCAAGAAGGCCAGTGACTTGTCGTCCTCGTCTTGCACGTAGTAGTCCTTGTGGATGATTTGCGCGTAGACGCGGGTGATTATGTCGATGGTGTCTTGTTGCGCCAGGCGCTACGCAGCGAGCGCGACCTCGAGGTGGACATTCTCCGGCGCGACGGCGGGCAGTCGCAGGGCCACTAGTGCGTCGAAGAGGTTGTCACCATAGAGGCCGTTGAGGGTGGCAGGCATCATAGAGCCTGGGCGTGTGGGCTGGACGCATACGTCAAGGCCGTCTGCAAGCTTCTTGACGATGGTGAACTTGTCGAGGAAGCCGACGAGGACCTCGTCGAACAAGGAGACGAAGTTGTCGTCCAAGCGGCCTCTCGCCCTGGCGGCCTCAAGCATGACCTGGAGACGTTCCTCGGTGCCGGGCCCCAGGCCGGCGTCGTGAACCATCTAGCACAGCCGGCTGATGCTCGCGCTCATTGCCTCAATGGGTCTAGCTTCTAGTCAACTAATCTTGCGACGTGTGTGTTGGTCATCTACTCCTCGGCCCTCTACTGCACCTGCCTTTGGTTCTACGACAGGTGGGCCAGCCACCAGTTGGTCTCACCTGTCATACACCAAGGGTAGGTGCAGTAAGTCAATGAAGTTGCATCCGGTGCAGTAAGTCAATGAAGCTGCGTCCCCTCCATGCCGGTGCAGTATAGTCATCTCACCGGACCTCTAGTTGGGGCCAAACGAGAGAACTTTGATGTTTACTGGTTTATTGGTCCCCTTTGCATTTTGCGCCAAGTTTTGACCTTTGATTTAATTAATAAAATGTTAATGCATGTAACAAAAAATATTGTGCTAAGGCTAGTCATAGTGGGAGTAACTTAGCAAGTAACATACCGCATTCCAAGACAAGTTTGCTTATGTGGCATGTATTTACTGAGGAGAGATGTGTTTAGAGTAACATAATATGTTATTGTAACATAGCATTTTCTAAGAAAAGACGAGTCTACAAGCTAATAAATGAAGCCATCTATGACACTAATACTATGTTACTTTGCACTATGAAGGTAGTAACTTAGACTAGTGCCATATGCATGACACTATTATAAGTTCATTGCATGTAATGCTATTAATTAGCAAAAAGACATTAAGTTCTCTCACTTTCGCCTTCGTCTTGGTCATGGTGCACAACCTAAGAGCATGGTTAATAGTATAGCCAGCTGCTGGCTATATGATCTTGCCATGTCATATAGAGCCATCACTTGTAGCCATTCATACAATAAGGTTAGCTACAAGGCTGGTTATAAGAGTACTACTTTTTCTCATCTTCTCTCTCTCTTTCTTCATATTTATTGTATCAGCCTAGGAATCCGCATATAGCTACGCTCTTGCATGAGAGCCCACTCCACTTTTTCACTTGCTCTAGGATGACTTATACACCTAGACAGAGGGAGTAGTCTCAAGTCATTGGATGCATACGCACCCCACGTCTCGTATTGGGTGATTTCTTTTTTCATGGCAAAAAACAGGGAACGAGGTGGGTAGTTAATGCACAGCGCCTAAAAGTTTTGGGATTACTATTTGGTTTTCATAATGTGACTAATGCACTAGTATGGAGGGAGTACAATAGTAGTCTTTGATTGCAATTTTTATTGGTAGCTTACCAAGCTGAGCGCTCGGTGAGTACAATAGTAGTATAATTGACGAGACTTCAGATGTGAGCCATCTACTGGAAGGAATACAACAATACATCATGTATTTATTTATAGAGGGAGTGGTACATTTTTTGTGACATGCATTACTAGATATTGCTAGTCAAATACTAAATCCAGATGGACGTGGTAGTACTACTAAATCCAGACGATGGTGCTAGTACTAGTAGTAGTACTACCAATGTAGTAGTACTGTACTACCCGTTGGTCAAATTATTACGTGCTGCTCCTCAAAGTGAAGTGACAAGACCCTGCGCCAGAGATGACACCTGAGTGTAGGCGCCGTGTTCGGCAAACCATAGTCAGCCTCACCGTCTGCAGTCACTATCATCATGGCTGTAGAGCTAGCCTGCTTACAACTAAGAATGTTCAACATAATTTCCCGTGCGTAGATGCCCATGCATTGCATAGAACACCAAGATTGGGGGTGGATGGCGCCGGCAGCGGCCATCGCGCCAGATTTTACCATGGATTTCTAGATGTGGTGGGGAGGAGATAAGGCTGATTGTGAGAGACAATGAGTTGTTTGTAAATAGGAAACAAGTGCGGGCATCTTTTTGCAAAACTGCAGAAGTTTGGTTTGTATGCGTCAGATCTAGATCCGCCGGCTGTTGGGTGAAAGATGGTAGGCACAACATCATCACCATCTCAGGATCTCTTTGATTCGCAGGATTTTGAAAACGCAGGAATATCGCACAGCAATATTACAAGTTTCAAACTGATATTACAAATGTTAGGAGTAATGCTTCACCTACAAAGAGGGAATTACTAGGAACTTTACGCAAGAACTTTCGTTACTTTAGTTGGATGTAGCATTATCGTACAAACTAAAATCCACCGCATGCCATTCATTGTTGCACTAGAGAACGCCAAACCTCATTACCTTGAGCACACTTGCCTCCAGAACAAAGAACCTGGCCAATTTAATCTCAAATGTGACGCCTCGGTAGTCGATCAAATCAATTTATGTAAGATGGAGATCAAAGCATTCGATGAGATTGTTATAGTGCAACACATTTTTCACTTTCGGGTCTTCTTTTATCTACAAAAGAAGAGAACATATTAGAGCATCTGTCTGTATAAGATTGATGTGTCATAAACAGGTACCAACATCATTCGCTCATATGATAGGGTTGGCTGGCTAGTGATATTTTTTCACTCTCTCCCTCTTTCTCTTTCCTCTCATTTACCCAGGAGCACATGAAGACACTACGAAAAAACACTTCCGTGATGATACGTGTTTGTCACAGTAGGTCACGTTTTCTATCATGCATGTACATCCATGACGATTTTATGACAGAATCAAGATAGTCATACATGTGTTGTCGTAGAAGTGTTCCATGACATTACCAAAATTATCATCACGGAAGTGTCCACTTCTATGACGATAAATCGCGCGTCATAGAAGTGCTTTCGTCAAGGGTGACCGACATGTGGCATCCACCATAATGGGTCGCCGTTAAGCTATCGGGTCCGGTTTTGGATCCGATAACCCATTAACAGCCCAGACCAATGAAGATTTTCCACGTGTAAAATTGTCATTGGCCGGAGGAAACACGTGTTAGCTCACTGTTGGGACAGATGTCATTCATTGGACAGGAGGCGCCTATGATATGTCAACACGTGGCATGGCCAACCAAAGGCCCATTCCGGTGAAAAGGCCAGCCCGTTTGACTTGGTTAACAGTAATGGGCCGGCCCATAGAAAGCATGTTAACGGCCTGTTCGTATATAGCCCATTTATGGCCCACTAACTCACGGCCCGTTACGGCCTACCGGAATTAAGCCTGGTAGCTTCATCTGGATCATCCAATATGATTCCAGCCCGTTTTAACTTCTCGCCCATGTATGTCCCATGATGTCTTTCGGTCCATACGAGGCCATTTGCAACTCTTGGTCCATTAACGGCCCGTGGTGAATCTGGCCCGCAATGAACATTGTACCGCTTTATACCCATTAACGTCCCATTATTCTATTGGGTCGTTTCCAACCCGTGTTATCTTCCAGCCTTCTAAGAGCCCATTTATTCTTGGGCTTATTTCCAGCATTCTGTTACTTACAACCCATTACTGGCCTTTTCTGCTTATGGGTCAAATTCAGCCAGTGGTTACAATCAGCCAGTTTGCGGCCCGTTAATCCGTTGGGCCGTTTTCGTAGCGTCATCAAATACGGCAGATTAACGATGGCCCGTTATGGTCGGCCCATGAACGGACGATTCCAAATCTAGCCCGTTTACGGCCCATAATGCGGTTTGTTATTGGCCCATGTTTGGCCGATCGATCAAACGGTTCGTAGAAGGCCCATTGATGCTACGGCCCATAGAAGGCCCATCGTTTCTACGGCCCTTAGAAGGCCCATTGTTTCTATGGCCCGTAGGAGGCCCATGGTAACTACAGTAAATATGTAGCCCATGGTTATTGTGGACTAGTTTTAAAAATAGGTTATTGTGGCCACTAGCAAACCGCGGAAAAAGAACTGCACTAACTACAAGCAAACAAATAAACAAGACAACAAGGAAATAAATAAGCAAGCAACTTACGCTAGGCTATCACGGCTATACACATATTACATCCACTGGGCATCAAAGTTCGCCACCAGTGCAAATATAGGGAACAAAGTCGCATATCATATACACTAGTTGTCAAACTTGGCGACCAGTGCAAATAAACACCGCAGCAAAACAAGTCTAGAACTGAAACCACTTTAGAAGAGCTCAAGAAACAATATCCTGGGTACCCATAATGCTGGCAAGATGCTTAGTAAGCTTATTAACATTCTCTTGTTTGGCGCTTAAATCCTCCAGCACTTGCTATTGCACAAGAAAGTATGCATCTGAATTCTGTAGGGACTTCCTCAGTCCTTCGGCTTCTTGCCGCAGCACAGTTGACTAATGCCTTTCAGCTTGTAGCTGAGACTGAAGAAGCCGAAGTGATTCAGGCTGCGAGTTTGAAGAGCTTGTGCCAGTGGTACTGGCCAGTAACTCGAACACCACGTCAACCCAGGATTGTGGGGTTTTCTCACTGTCTACAAGATCGTTTTTATCACCTTTCTTGGAAACCAACAGGGCTGTCCCACTATCTTGAAACTTATCTGCATTACTTTCTCTACCATTGCATAGTGGGGTGCTCTTCTCCAATATTCTGTTCGCATACTACAAGAGAAACAAGAAAACACATCACATGTTTAGCATGTAGTATACGAAACTCATTTTGGTAAACCGGTTTAGTAGTAAGTGGACAGGATAACAACATGAAACAAACATATATCTATGTACTATGGTCACTGTATTGTCCATATCATTCTAGTTTAGGTTTCCAAATCATGATAGAGACATAGTTCAACTCATATATTTTTAAGACACAACAGCATAGACGGAATATAAGTGTGAGAAACTACACAGCATTGGCTACACTTGTAATGTGCATCACATGAGAACATAATTGTTTATACAACTAAAACTGAAATCAACATAGAGCAAGAAGTTAGAACAACAATCTAGTTAATGAAATAGGTTTAAAACATACCTGTTGCGCCATTGGAGTTTCAATTGGATCCTTCAATTTCGAAAGTAGTTGGTATGAGTAAATACAGTGATGCAACAACAAAGGAGTATGGACCATAGCTACGGAATCTGACCTGAGAACAATTGTTCTTTTGCTTTAAACATGGAGTTTGGGTTCGCTGTGGTGGTCTTCGTGCTTTTGGCACTGCAATTGCTTTACAAACTGCTCATGTGGGGGTACTCTGTGGTGGACATGGTGCTTTGTCAACCAGAAGTGGGTTACTATCTACTGGGGTTGGGGTAGGATGGGTTGTAGCTGGTTCTCTGCCCAACGGTGTAAGTGTGCAATGTGGAAGAGTCTGAATTATGTGTGGCGGGGCTAGTTTGTGGGCCAGTACAACCATGGTTCTATCTGCATCGACGGGTAGCACTATCTTTTGTGAAGAACAGGTTTTTTCTCCCTTAGATACTACCATCACCCCCTCCAATTCAAATGGTTGATAAACAAGAAAAGAAATTGAATGTACAGACATTGTATGATAGACAGATGTGGTAATTCACATATATGTTGTCTAACCAAACAGGACAGCATGACACAATTTCACATATATGATGCCTTACTAAACATGATAGCATGACACGGTTTCAGATATATGATGGATAACTTAACAGGATATAATGGCATAATTCAACATATGATGAATATCTAAACAGGATGACATGACAAAACTATATGATGTCTTTCTAAAGTAGGTTGGGATGAAATAATTCACATGCATGTTGTCTAAGTATACAAGATGGCATGATACAATTAACATAATTCATTCATATACTAAGCAGCTGGCACTCGCATGTATGATCTCTAAACTAAGCAGATGGAATTCAATATTGTGCATATGATGTCTAAACTAAGCAATGCAAGACACCATATGCATGATATGAGAAATATAAACATTGCAACTTAGAGCATACACCTCAGTTGGGATATAGGACTGGTCATCTGTCTCTGAATCCTCCTCTGAGGAGCTCCCTATAACCATCGAGATATATGCTTCAACAGGTACCATCGCCTGCTCTGAAGACCTTGTTTTCACTCCTGATTTTTCCATAACCGGCTCAAATGGATGATACACATGAAGAGTAGTTCAATACACAAATTGTCGACAAATGGAATATGTAATGAAAAAAAAGATGGCATGAGATAATTCACATATATGATGCCTGGCTACATGGCGGTGCATAATTCACATATATGATAACTGGCTGAAAAACATGGCATTGCATAATTCAGATATCTGATATAGAAAGCAAACAAGAGGCATTCACACAAAGCATGTCTAATCTAAGCAGATGGCATGGCAATGCAAGACACCATATGCATGATATGAGCAATATAACCCTGCCAAATTAGAGCATGCACCTCGGGGGGGGGGGATACGACTGGTCATTTGTCTCTGAATCCTCCTCTGAGGAGCTATCTGTAACCAGCAAGAAATCTGCATCGACATGTAGCACTGACTGCTCAGAAGACCTTATTTTCACTCCAGATTTTCCCATGATCGACTCAAATGGCTGATGCACAAGAAGAGTAGATGAATGTATAAACATTGTTGACAAATGGAATACATTATGAAAAAAATATGGCACGATACAATTCACATATACGATGACTGGCTAAACATGATGGCATTGCATGATTCACGTATATGATGCCTGGCTAAAGAAGATGGCATTGCATAATTCCCATATACTCCCTCTGTTCCTAAATATTTGTCTTTTTAGAGATTTCAAATGGACTACCACATACGGATGTATATAGACATATTTTAGAGTGTAGATTCACTCATTTTGCTCCGTATGTAGTCACTTGTTGAAATCTCTAAAAATACAAATATTTAGGAATGGTGGGAGTATGATATAGAAACCAAACATGTGGCATTCACACAAAGCAAATCTAAACTAAGCTGGTGACATATAAGATGTATAATGTAAGCAATGCGAGGCGCCATATGCATGATATGACCAACATTAGCATGCCAGGTTAGAGCAAACACCTCAGGTGGTAAATAGGAGTGGTAAGCTCCATCTGAATCCCCATCTGAATTGTTATCTTCCTCTGGAATACAATCTGGAATGGCGGGAGGGGGGCCCACTTCGCCCACCATGGAGCGGTGTCTGCATGACATTATATTCCCACGCAACGGTCTTCTCTTTTTCTCTACATGTTCAGTACGATTGTGTACAATAACTGACATGCATAATAAAAAAATAGTTAGATTTTGTAAGGCCTAAGGGGTGCATGCAGAAATCAAGACTGATGGTAGCAAATGAGTGGATAGATCCAAAACTAATGATAGCAGGTAGATTATAGCTTCAGTTTTAAAAAGATAGAGAATGGATCATCTACTGTTTGTTGCCCACCCAACATGAACCACATAGAAGACCCCAGATGAACCAGATAGTAGACAGATACTATTCGTTGTTGCCTCGATATGAGACCCATGGGCATTTTAAAACTCAAGTTTGAACGATAAAGTAGAAGTTAATAATAACCGATGTATAGCGTAAGAAAACACAAAAGATTGCGACCTCTCTTACGGAACTATGTAGCCCTCAGTTTCATCTACTCAGTCGATGATTGTAATGCAGTTGGCGTGGCTGCCGGCAATGGGGAAGATGATCTGAGGCGGTGAACGAAAGTCTGCAGGGGGAATCTCTGTTGCAGTGAATGCTTCTGTCGATGGTGCACCTCAGGTGGGGTGGATGACGGCACGGCAGGAGTAGGACATAACACACAGAGTTTTCTTTGACGCCTATCTGAAAATGAAGTAAATCTGTAAGGGCTCCTTAGAATTGGAGGATTCCATAAACGCAGTGATAGGAAAAACACAAGAATATGATAGGAATTCATGTGCAAAACAGAGCATTTGGAAACATAGGATTTCTATCAACCTGGGTGTTTGGTTCACATGAATTGGAAGAACACAGGAATGGAGAAACATGGTCAAATTAAAGTCAAACCACATGAAAATGAAAAAAATAAGAATCTTATTATGCCAGTAATGCAATTAGTCCTGTTCTTCATGCATATTAATTTGAAAAGGACATCCAAGTGGATATTAAAATTCCTACATTTTTTCTTTGAAAGAGAAACCAAAGGAAAAAAATCCTCCAGTTTTTCTTTGCTCCACTCCTTCCAACCAAATGCATGAATAGTAGTACCATAGTAGTTCCATAGCAAAGGATCCCTGAGGGAACAACATGAATGCAGAGTAACAAAGTGATGCAACAAGTGTACAACCTCTTTGGCATAGCCTTGTCGACCTCAGCATCATTGGGTTGGACGTGGAGGATGGTGATGCTGGTGTGACTGTCGGAGGCGGGGAACAAGATCTGAGGCCTCTGCAAATGACGCCGAGGGTACTGCTCCGCTGTGATAGACTGTTCCATCATTGGAGCAGCTTCGATGAGGTGTATAGCGGCAAGGCTGAAGCAGGACAAGACAGACAACGTTAATCTGAAGTGGGACTCTAATATCATATGCAATAGATGATGTAAAATACATCACCAAAAAGTGCTAGATGTAAAATGCATCAGCCGCGCCACGGCCGCTCTAACAGATGCTGTAAATTCTGTTCACTCTGAACTTAACTGACAAAACTAAACTTTACAGTCGAAACTGAATTTTACTGTCAAAACTGATTGAACTAGTAGCAAGCATTGCAATAGATGTTTTGTACGTTCGAGCACTAGTAGCAAAGAAGCAGTGATCTAAATCAGCAGACGCTCTAGCAGGGAACGCACTAGCAGAGAGCAAGTCGTGCAACCGCATCGCGAGCAAGTGCTAAAGCAGCAACTCCTGTAGCTGCCGGAGGTCATGCAGCAGCAGCAGCGCGAGCAAGAGCAAGAGCAGAGCAGCAGCATGAACGAGAGCAAGAGCGGAGCAGCAGCGCGGCCGACATCAATAGCAGAGAAGAGCAGCAACACGAACGAAAGCAAGAGTAGTGCAGGAGCGTGACCGACGTCAAGAAAAGAGCCGCAACGCAAGTGAGAGCTGGAGCAGTAGCAGCGCGAGCGAGAGCCGGAGCAGCTGCGGCTAGTGCCGGTGTGGAAGTCGCCGCTGAGGAAGCAACGACATGGGGGAGAGACGCCGTGCATGAAGTGGCCGGCGACGGGGCCGTTGATGGAGACCCACTATGGCTGCTCGGTATAGAGCACCAGCAGCCCTGTGAGATCGAATAAAAGATAAAATGCAGCGGTGAGTGCAGAACCTCCTTGGTGGCGCCGAGTGGGCCTCGACTTCATCGGAGGAATTGGGGAGGGTGCTACAGTTCTGGTGGGGCAGGTCAAGACAGCGCTGTGGGGATGGAGGTGGCGCGATAGACGAGGCAAACATCGGGGCATCTCCTTGGAGGTGGAGGACGGGGCGACTGATCTGGCGGGACGACGAGATCGACGATGGATCCTCATCCGGTGCGGTCGATGAGGGACGGCGAGATGTTGCGGTGGACGACGTCGTCAGGGAAGAGTCTCTGGCTGGGCGGCGGTCGGGAGGCCGATGGAGGAGCGTGGGGTTTTGCGGGTTTTGGCGGCCTCGGTGTACGAATGGGGGGATGAAGGGGAAGGTAGGGGGAGCCATGGCTTAGGTACGCGCTTGTTCGAAATGTAGGGTAAGTTACCAGCATACCCCCACCGGGTTTGACACCGCGACGTCGAGCTGGCATTTCTGGCTGAGGGGTAGAAGGGGGATTTCACGTGTCTGGGCTGCGGGACCGATTTTGTATGAGGAGTGAGTTTTCGCACAGGTCGAAATTTCAGGACAACAAGGCGCAGAGCGGGTTGAAGAGGCGAGAGTTTCAAAGCAGATGAGACAAAAGATATTTGAGCTTGAAAATTTCGGGATAACAAGGCGCAGATTCCTTGTTCGGCAGAACAAACTTAACATGTACAAAAAAACAATTCATACAAGACACCCGAGAGTCATGTCCCCTTTTACTATATTGCTATAGATGTCGTTGAAAAGACTACAAGAAAAATGTAAAAAAATTGGGAGAACAAGATTACCATGTACAGTACCAAATCGATTCGCACTTCCCTCAACAACAACAAAAAACAAATCAATTCCCACCAAAAGAAAGTGTCATGTCCCTTTTTATATGATTACAAATGCGAGGATCTCGAATTTCAATTTTTGAATCGACGTTATGTTGAATTCGAATATATCGTTAGGTGACCTTGCGGTTTATAATGGATGTAGTCCTACATTTTGATCTTCCATCATATATGAACATTTTACTCCACCCTATGAACATATATATTGTCGTCTACCATATGGACTAAATTTGAATCAATTTTCCTTATTTGAATACGATTGTTGTCAAGTTATACAATAATTTACATATTATCTTGATAACAAAAAACATGCATATAGCAGTAATCATATTTCACTATGAACTACATGTACCATACGATCTCCAATTCAAACATTTGTATCCATTTTATGTTGAATTCAAATCAAAGTAATTGGTCTAGGTAGCGAGATGTTCAGGATAATCTAAACCCTGTTTTCATATGTACATTTTTGGCTGAATTGGGACAAGTTTTGGTATAAGCTTCTTGCAAAACCGAAGATTCTCTCAACAAGCCTCATGGTTCCGAGAGGGAACGTGTCACCTTTGTGTGTGAAATGATATACGTTGCCTCTCCCCTGATTTTATTTACAAAGCCAACATACAGCTATATGAGTGCCGTGTTAAATTTTGGAATTATTCCGGGTTCATTTGGTCTTTTCATACATTAATTGAGTTTTTGGACATTTAATGAGCATAATCCAAATTTGAACTACAAGCACATGCTCCGGTGCACCAAAGTTGGTTGAAAAATCACATGTGTGTCCTTGGGTGAATTTCTAGGTCCTATGCAAGAAATGGGAATCAAATTCAAACACCTTGTCGTTGTGACTTGGCCGAGAACACCGAGAAACTTGGTTTTAAAATTCATGTAAATCCAAAACTCACCTGGAAATCATGAAACTTGGCATGGTGTCATGTCATGGCACTAACATGATGTGGTAAAAAATTGGGCTGATTTGGAACAAGTTTTGGTATAAGCTTCTTGCAAATCAGAGCTTCTCTCAAGAAGGCTCGTGGTTCTGAGAGGGAACGTGTCACCTTTGAGTGTGAAACGATATACGCTACCCGCCCCTTGAGTTTCTTTACAGAGGCAACATAGAACTACATGAGTGCCCTGTTAAATTTTGGAATTATTCCGGGTTCGTTCGCCCTTTTTATACATTAATTGAGTTTCTGGTAATTTAATGTGCATAATTCAAATTTGAACTACAAGCACATGCTCCTGTGCACCAAAGTTGGTTGAAAAATCACATGCGTGTCCTCGGGTGAATTTCTAGGTCCCATGCAAGAAATGGGAATGAAATTCAAACATCTGGGCATTGTGGCTTGGCCAAGAACACTGAGAAACATAGTTTTAAAATTCTTAAATCCAAAACACGCTTGAAAATCATGAAACTTGGCATGGTGTCATGTCATGGTACTACCATGTTGTGGTAAAAAATTGTCCGAATAGGAACAAGTTTTGGTATAAGCTTCTTGCAAACCGGAGCTTCTCTCAAGAAGGCTCGTGGTTCTAAGAGGGAACGTGTCACCTTTGAGTGTGAAACGATATACGCTACCCGCCCCTTGAGTTTCTTTACAGAGGCAACATAGACCTACATGAGTGCCTGTTAATTTTGAAATTATTCCGGGTTCATTTGGCCTTTTTTATACATTAATTGAGTTTCTGGTCATTTAATGTGCATAATTCAAATTTGATCTGCAAGCACATGCTCCCGTGCACCAAAGTTGGTTCAAAAATAACATGTGTGTCCTCGGGTGAATTTCTAGGTCCCATGAAAGAAATGGGAATGAAATTCAAACATCTAGGAATCATGGCTCGGCCGAGAACATTGAGAAACTTGGTTTTAAAATTCTTGTAAATCCAAAACACACCTGAAAATCATGAAACTTGGCATGGTGTCATGTCATGGTACTACCATGTTGTGGTAAAAAATTGGCCGAATAGGAACAAGTTTTGGTGTAAGCTTCTTGTAAACCGGAGCTTCTCTCAAGAAGGCTCGCGGTTCTGAGAGGGAACGTGTCACCTTTGAGTGCGGAACGATATTCGCTGACCCCCCCCCCCCTTGAGTTTCTTTACAAAGGCAACATAGAACTACATGAGTGCCCTATTAAATTTTGGAATTATTCCGGGTTCTTTTGGCCTTTTTTATACATTAATTGAGTTTATGGTCATTTAATGTGCATAATTCAAATTTGAACTACAAGCACATGCTCCCATGCACCAAAGTTGGTTGAAAAATCACATGTGTGTCCTTGGGTGAATTTCTAGGTCCCATGAAAGAAATGGGAATGAAATTCAAACATCTGGGCGTCGTGGCTCGGCTGGAAACATCGAGAAACTTGTTTTTTAATCCCTGTAAATCCAAAACACGCATGAAAATCATGAAACTTGGCTCGGGTAATTTTGCTGTCCGATTTGCGAAGGCGCACACATTAACAATCAACGAAGTCATTTTGGAACAGGTGTTGTCATGTTACAATCGGAAACACGAGTATTATTGAAACTGTGGGCGTTCTATTTACCATTTATGTGCAGCCACACACCCCCTTTTTTATTAGCTAGGAGGCGTCGTGCAGGGTAGCTATTTGAGTACGGGAGGCGTGCGATCAGACCCCTGCGCAGGCTTATTGGGAGGAGAGCCCTTTGACCTCCATCTGCCGTCCACCTCTCTCCCAAGGTTTGTTTAATGTCGTGGCTATGTCTCCCTCGACTAAGATTTAAGAGAGAGAAAAGGAAATCTGAAAAGAAATTTTTGCATGGATCTCGATGTAAGATCCGACGGACCTATATAGCATCTACTGCGACTTATAGCAAGACTGATGAATATATATAAGGATGATGAGAGTGGATAATAATTGTCTTACATAACTAGGAAGATAGTTAAAAAAGCCACATGCGGCTACGCCCGAAATACACAAGGGCAAAAGAATAAGGAAGACGCATACAACGATCTGGCTAGCTAATCTCCACTTTCTTTATGCGCTGCAGGTCGCGGAGACTAGTTCTCGCGGCGAGCGGCGATGATCTCTTTCATCAGTTTCATGTCCTTAATACGCTGCTTGGCAGCATCCTCGGATTCCTCCACCAGACTTTTGCGCTCGTCCATAAGTTTCTTGACGATGACACTCATCCTCTGCAACAAGGCAGCGGTCTCCTCCGCCTGCTTCGCCCTTGCAGCAATCTTCGCTCTCAACAGGTCACGCTCAGTGCGGAGCTTCGTATTGCCCTCCCCTAGTTGTCGGATGACGCTGGTAGCCTCGTCCTGCAACCTCACCCAGCTGGATGTCTGATCCATCTAGCTATGGACGATCGCATGCATGCGCCTGTAAGAGTCCTCGCCTGCCCGCGAGAAATTTTCCTAGGCCGACGCGGCACGGAGGTACCTCCATGCTGCTTTGGCGGCATGGCGGGACATCTCTGCTGCTTCCGCGGCACGGCCGGACCAGTCTGCTACATCGACAGTGCGGCGGGACCTCCGTGCTGCTTCGGCGGCACGGCGGGACCTCTGTTCTGCTACTACTGCGCCGCTGGACATGTCGGCTGCTTTCACGGCGAGGCGGGACATCTCTCGTGCTTCCTCTTCCATGCTCGCCTCTCCCTGGTGGAAATCTCTTGACCCAGAACTCGCGCTGGCCATGGCAGATGCAAGGGAACGATGCTGATGACTTGATTGTTTTTTGTGGATGAGGAGATGAGGAGGAATGTGCGGTCATCTTGGCATAGTAGTATTTATAACCGAGTAGTACTAATACGCTCCTAAGTGGGAAACTGTTTAGGTTGTGATTGATGTGAACAGGTTTGCAATTAAATATAGCGTGGTAGTAATTTGTAATGTGACGAGACACAAGCTCAAAATTTATTAACGGTTCTAGTTTCGAAGTGCGGCACTATTCCCGGATGGCGTAACATGGGCACGTGTTCTTGGTCGTGGTGTAGCATATGCCATGGTACTTGTTTTCTACTGCTGTGTACATGCAATAACTGGCACCGCCAGATACATATTTTATGGTTATTGGGGTGTTTGACAGGAATAGCCTCGTGGCGAGCTATAGACTAGTCTTTTTTTCACACGCATTACATCAACACATATCATCTCTCTCCCTCTTTCCCACGCACACACCTATCTCTTGGGACTTCTCACACGCACCATATCCAGCTCCCTAGGTTGATGCCACCCACATACACTTGTACTCTGAGTTTAGTATGTTATACAAGAAGAGAAGAGGTGCACGCACGCACTTGTCCTCTCTCACACACGCATCTGTAGCTACGAATTGTAGTGTTCTCAACCATCCAATTGGCTCTATCATAGGTTTCATGTTGCTCCTTGGCCTTGAGATTGAGAAGTTTAAAACACGAAGGCTAAGCTGGAGGCGCGAGGTTTTGGTTAATGTGCGGGCCGCACACGGCACCAACACGACACGAGCTTTGTCTGCCTGGTGCGCAGTCGGGTGGGTTGTCCAAATATAGACACAACTAGGCCCTCCTTGGTATCTGCATCTTGACTTATGCACAGAGAAATTAGGATCGTGAGAGTACTACTACTAGTAGTACTACTTTGATGTGTCGCGTCAACTCGCACAAGTATGCAACACTTCCTGAACAAACAAGCATATAAGCTGTTATACTTCTTACCCAAAGGATCTTTATATCCAACAGACACAAAATATCCGTTTGACTGTTGGAAATTACTTTGACTGTTGATTTGATGTCGAAGTAATTGCTGCATCACCACCAAAACCCACCATCTCTTAAGTTAAAGTAGACCGAGCTAACCCCTATATTAGCATATTACTAAGATAAACAGAAGGCACTATAGAATCATTTAGGACGTGAGCTTGTCAATCTGAATGTGGAGGGACACCAGCTTAGCCCCGGTCAGCAGCTTGGGCGGAACTATGAAGGTCAGCTCCTGCACGGTGATGTCGCCGGGATCCTTGCTCCTTGTCACCTCCATTTCCACCTTGACGGCGTCGGTCCTGCCTTTGGGCTCCCCCGGCGGGCCGTTGGCCCACAACTTGGCCATGTAGTGCGGTAGTGGGGATGATCCCGCTCTGATGCAGATGACCAACACGGCGATAGGCGCGCCGATGTTGAGCATGCCACCGACCAAGAAAAACGCGCGGCCGTCCTCCTTCGCGAATAGCAAGAGCCGTGGCTCCGATAGTGGCACTTGCAGCTGGAGCAACTTGTCGTACTGGATCATGTGCACGGGCATGAGATGCATGGTGCTGATATGGTGGGAGAGCGCCGACGGCAGGCCTTCGTAGCCGTAGACAGGCACGGGGCATTTGCAGGGTGCGAGCGGACACATGCTCTAGTGATCGGCGAGCTTGTGGTAAGTGACATAGAGCCCACAGCCTTCGTGGGGGCACTCCACCCTCACCGAGGAGAGGACGGCGTCCACCGCCGTGTTACGCACGTCGAAGCCACCGCCGCGCTCGCACTTCTGGCACTGTCGCTGGTTCCCGAGGCGCTCGACGCAGTAGTCCGCGCAGGCTAGGTGCCCTCCCTTGCACTGCACAAATCAATCGAACAACACATAAATTAAGAAACCTGCACCTTGCTCGATCAGCGGAACAGACGAGGTGTATTCGAACCTCATACACTGGAGGCTTCAAGAGGCGGAGGCACAAGGTGCAGTGGTGGAAGGTGAGGTCCATCAGACTATAGAGAGCTCCATTGTCGGGTCCTGTTCCGTCTGCATGATCTCGCCCTCCTCGTGCACAACCATCTCTCGCTTTATTAGGGCCGGGGCATTACAAAAGCTTTACCGTCACATATTCATACTACTTCAAGGTGCATTAAATCGACACATGCAAGTATCAAAAGGAGAGTCATGACATGCATGCATGCATGCGTTGTAATTAATGCATCGGTAAACGCAAATAATTGAAATATATCGAGTGCAGTGCTTTGATGTGTCGCGTCAACTCGTACAAGACCAAGAAGTCTGATTACTACAATGCCCTCTCCCTCGCGGACTGAGCTCCGGTGCCTTAACAGCACCTGCCTTTGGCTGCATGAAAGGTGGGCCACCCACCTGTTGGGCCCACCTATCATACACGCAAAGGCAGGAGCGGTAAGTCAATGAAGTTGCGTCCCTCCCTCGCCGGTGAGCGTGGTGGCTGGCAGGACTAGGAGAAGCTTTCGTTCGCTACACGCTCTCCCTCCCTGATATGTCTCCATTGTATCTACTTTTCCAAACACTCTTTCCCTTGTTTTGGACTCTAACTTGCATGATTTGAATGGAACTAACCCGGACTGACGTTGTTTTCAGCAGAATTGCCATGGTGTTATTTTTGTGCAGAAATAAAAGTTCTCGGAATGATCTGAAAATCAACAGAGAATATTTTTGGAATATATAAAAAATATTGGCGAAAGAATCAAGGCCAGGGGGCCCACACCCTGTCCATGAGGGTGGGGGGCCCACCCCCCTGGGCGCGCCCCCCTGCCTTGTGGTCCCCCTGGTGCTCCATCGACCTCAAATCCAACTCTATATATTCACGTTCGGGGAGAAAAAATCAGAGAGAAGGATTCATCACGTTTTACGATACGGAGCTGCCACCAAGCCCTAATCTCTCTCGGGAGGGCTGATCTAGAGTCCGTTCGGGGCTCCGAAGAGGGAAATTTGTTGCCATCATCATCATCAACCTTCCTCCGTCACCAATTTCATGATGCTCACTGCCGTGCGTGAGTAATTCCATCGTAGGCTTACTGGACGGTGATGGGTTGGATGAGATTTATCATGTAATCGAGTTAGTTTTGTTAGGGTTTGATCCCTAGTATCCATTATGTTCTGAGATTGATGTTGCTATGACTTTGCAAGGGATCGATCGATCGCTCGGGTTCAGTAACGTGTAGCGTGCAGTGCAATCGCTCGGGTTTAGTTAGAGCCCAACGCCTCACTCGGTTTTACTTAGAGCCCAACACCTCACACACGCGCGCGTACATACGAGAGAAACGCACATCGCTTGGCCCCGACCACCCACCATAACCGAGAACTCCCCTGATATTTTCCTCGCCCTCGCTTCTACCATGGTTTTTTCCGTCATGGACATCCCAAAGAATGTCATGCAGTTGCGTCTCCGGCCCACCCAGGACGAAAAGCCCATTTTCTATCATGATTTTTTGTCATAGAAGCAGGACCCCACCACATATATGATGATACCGAGTTTTGTCATAATTATCATCATAGAAGTGTCATAAGTATGACAGGAAAAAAATTCGTTCGGCCGAAAATGTCACGGATGTGTCTTTTTTTGTAGTGAGAGCTTGGGCATTTGTTGCCTTCCACTATGGCCGATGCCATATTTATCAAAAGTATGCCACATAATACGCATTGATGTCAAATCAAAAGATTTTGGCACCGCTCTCGCGATGTGAGAGAGTTGGCATAGTTGTGCACACAGACCCACATGTATAAACAAATCAATCAAACCAACTACACGAGCCTCTCACTCTCCCAAACAAGTGTTTTTATTGCCTCAGTCCTCTCCCTCTCCCATGCAAGTGTTTTTTCATTGCGTGAGTTAATTTGGCACTGGAGCAAAGTAGGTGATCCAGATTGGGGCACCAGGTGAGCAATGGAGGGGCACCGATGCCAAATGCATCACAAGTGAATTTGGCACGTGTTTTTTCCTACATAGTGGAGGGCCGTTATAGCCCACTATTGTACTACCTCGTATTTAGTGTAAAATTTTGACCATAGATTTACCTAAGAAAATGCCAATGCATGTCACCAAAAATTATACCATTTGAAATTATGTTCAAATACGAATCCAACGATATAATTTTTAGTGACATGCAATAACATTTTGTCAGTTAAATCTATGGTCAAATTTTGATACTACAAAATAGGAAGAGTAAACCAGGACGGAGGTAGTACTTGCTCTTAGGGTAACCATAGAGTTACTAGTCTAAGTTACTTTCCACTATGACTAGCCTATGCTACTATAGTAGTACAACAAAAAAGCGATGCACGTGATCACGTGAGAAAAAAATACTAAAAACATTTTTTCGGTGCAGTGCGTAGATGTAGTTTTGAACACTACACTTGTCATCATAATTTGGGAAAGTTACGAAAAAATTGAGCTACATTGTGATTACGGTTTACTAATAGGAAAGAAGTTTCACCTCGATGAGTAGCTTCTCCATGCACGGATAGCATGTAAGGAATCCAACAACTTGATCCATATTGGGGCCAATAGATTTTATTGCCAAGATATTCACTGTGCGCATAGACTAGGTCAAGCTTGTGGGAATCATTCTCTGGACGACAGTCGTAAATACATCAAGAAGAAATTTAAAAATGTGAATTTTACGAAGACGGGGAAGAAGATGAGTGCTATACCTGAACGATTACGGATCCAATAAAGAGTTTGAAGAATTTGGCAGACGGGTACACCAACGCTGTCAATGACCCTAATTTTTGTTGAACCTTCTAGATCAGATACAAGCAATCTCTTTAGGAAAGGCACATTCTCAATGACCATATCGTGGAACAGCTGGAGTGATCTCTTCCCAATTGATGTCTTGTTGCGGGGCCAGCAAGACACATAAATCCATCGAAGATTCATCGAGGCGATGTGGAGGCTAATGAACCTGTGTATTGTGTGCTAGCATGCTGGGTGTGCGCGAGTGCGTCCTTCTATGCATGCCGCCGTGCAATGGTGGATTGTGCGCGAGTGCGTCCTTCACGCGGAAGAAGTGTGCCCTCAATTTACTAGCGTGCGGGGTGCTACCCCGAGTGTTTTCAACTTTTTTTACTTCACCGCGTGTTAGATGGGCCTCTAGTTTACTTATTTTCACCCACTGCCACATGGGCCAGCACATGAAGATAGAGAACACGAGCCGACAAGGCAGCATGTGGCCTGGTTGACCGGTCAACTAAACAATATATGGAACTATACGCTCACACAGTGACTGTATAACCCGTTGGTATAGAGAGTTCGAGTGAGAGGGGAGGCCCGTGAGAGATAGCAGAGAGAGAGAGAGAGCTACTCCCTCCGTTCGATAATGTAGTGCCAACATTTTTTTTAAGTCAAACTTTTGAAACTTTGACCAAGTTTATAAAGAAATTACTTATATCTACAGTACCAAAGATAAATGATAGTATGAAGTAAGTACATGTTGGGATGAATCTAATGATTGTTCTAGATGTAAATGTTTTTCTCCACATATACCTGGTCAAACTTTTCTGAGGTTTGACTTTTCAAAACATCCGCTTATGGACGTGAGAGAGTACCTAACTAGAGAGAGTCTGTGTGAAATAGAAAGAGTAACTAAAAAATATGTGTCTGTGTGTGTGTGTGAAAGAGACATGGACAACACACGATAAAAGTAGAGAAAAAGCACGTGTGTCTTATGCAAACATATCACACATTCATCTTCGACAGCAGAAGCAAGGTGAGGAGATAGTGTGTGGTTGTTTGCAACCGAGAGAGAAAGACCCCTAGCACGTGGCCAAGAAGGGTCTGACAAACAAGGGAGAGAGGTCGAGAGAGACGTACGGAGAAAATGCAGACATGGGGAGGAGAGAGTGTATGTTTGTCATAGAGAGATCCCCTGGAGATCGTGATGGGACTACATGGGTGGGAGATTGAGTGACAAGGTGTGTGCGTGATAGAAGATACCCCGAGAGATATCGAGATAGACGTATGGATGGAAGGAGACAATATGTGTGTTCCTGATGGCTAGTGAGAGATAATCATATGTAGGGGGGAGTGTGTGCGCCTATGATGGAGTGAGGGATTATGGTACTTAGGGGGGTGCGTGTCACATAGAAAGAGAACAAGGGTGGAGAGTGTTAGATGGGTCTATGTAGCGCGAGCGAGACATATGTATGTGTGAACCAGGGAGATATAAAGTTTGAGCAAGATGGAGGAGCCCCGATGAGGCTGAGTGGTGCATCAGATAGCTGAGAGGGGGAAGAGATATTCCATCCGCTCGATAATCCAGCGCATATAAATTTTTTAGAAGTCGAACTTTGGAAACTTTGACCAGGTTTACGCAATTGTTATTTATATCTACAATACCAAAGATACATCATACGAGACTACATCTCATGATGAATCTAATGGCATATGTTTGTCATTCTAGAAGTAAATGTTTTTCTCCACATACATGGTCAAACTTTGTGATGTTTGACTTTTCAATAAATTTATATGCTATGGACTGAAGAGAGTGCCTAAGTCGAGAGAGATCAAGTGTGTGTGAAGGAGAATGAGTGAGTGTGCAAAAAGAGTATGTGTGTGAAAGAGAAAGGGACAACAAATGATAAATAAGAGAGAGTGTGTGTTTGTTCCTTTCTTATGAAAACATATCATCATTGATGTCTAATACACAACTTTATTCTTGTAGACACGTGTTGGGCCTCCAAGCGTAGAGTTTTGTAGGACAGTAGCAATTTTCCCTCAAGTGGATGACCTAAGGTTTATCAATTCGTGATAGTGAAGGAAATATGCCCTAGAGGCAATAATAAAGTTGTTATTTATATCCCCTTGTATCATGATAAATGTTTATTATTCATGCTAGAATTGTATTGACCGGAAACTTAATACATGTGTGAATACATAGACAAACATAGTGTCACTAGTATGCCTCTACTAGACTAGCTCGTTAATCAAAGATGATTAAGTTGCCTAGCCATGGACAAGAGTTGTCATTTTATGAACGGGATCACATCATTAGAGAATGATGTGATTGACTTGACCCATCCGTTAGCTTAGCACTACGATTGTTTAGTTTATTGCTATTGCTTTCTCCATAACTTATACATGTTCCTATGACTATGAGATTATGCAACTCCCCAATACCGGAGGAACACCTTCTGTGCTATCAAACGTCACAACGTAACTGGGTGATTATAAAGATGCTCTTCAGGTGTCTTCGATGGTGTTTGTTGAGTTGGCATAGATCAAGATTAGGATTTGTCACTCCGTGTATCAGAGAGGTATCTCTGGGCCCTCTCGGTAATGCACATCACTATAAGCCTCGCAAGCAATGTGACTAATGAGTTAGTTGTGGGATGATTCATTACGAAACGAGTAGAGAGTCTTGCCAGTAACGAGATTGAACAAGGTATTGAGATACCGACGATCGAATCTCGGGCAAGTAACATACCGATGACAAAGGGAACAACGTATGTTGTTATGCGGTTTGACCGATAAAGATCTTCGTAGAATATGTAGGAACCAATATGAGCATCCAGGTTCCGCTATTGGTTATTGACCGGAAGTGAGTCTTGGTCATGTCTACATAATTCTCGAACCCATAGGGTCCACACGCTTAACGTTCGATGACGATCGATATTATGAGTTTATGTGTTTTGGTGTACCGAAGGTAGTTCGAAGTCCCGAATGTGATCACGGACATGACAAGGAGTCTCTAAATGGTCGAGACATAAAGATCGATATATTGGAAGGCTATGTTTGGACACCGGAATGGTTCCGGATGAGTTCGGGCATTTTCCGGAGTACCGGGAGGTTACCGGAACCCCCCGGGGAGTCAATGGGCCTTAATGGGCCCTAGTGGAGAAAGAGGGCAGCTGGCAAGTGGCGGGGCACGCCCCCCTAGGCCCAAACTGAATTGCTTTAGGTTTTGGGGGGCCGGCCTCCCCTTTCCTTCTTATCTCCTCCTCCTTCCTCCTTCTCCTAGTAGGAATAGGAAAGGGGGGGCAAACCTACTTGGAGTATGATTGCCCCCCTTGGGCGCGCCTCCGCCAAGGCCAGCCCTCTCCTCCTCCCCCCTTTATACACGAGAGAGGGGGGCACCCCATAGACACACAAGTTGATCGCTTAGCCATGTGCGGTTCCCCCCTCCACAGATTTCCACCTCGGTCATATTGTCGTAATGCTTAGGCGAAGCCCTACGTCAGTAACTTCATCATCACCGTCAACACGCCATCATGCTGACGAAACTCTCCCTCGGCCTCAGCTGGATCTAGAGTTTGAGGCACGTCACCGAGCTGAACATGTGCAGATCGCGGAGGTGCCGTGCGTTCGGTACTTGATCGGTTGGATCGCAAAGACGTTCAACTACATCAATCGCGTTACTTAACACTTCCGCTTTCGGTCTATGAGGGTACGTAGACACACTCTCCCCTCTCATTGCTATGCATCCCTAGATAGATCTTGCGTGATCGTAGGAATTTTTTTGAAATACTGCGTTCCCCATCAATAGTGGTATTAGAGCCAGGTCTATTCGTAGATGTTATATGCACGAGTAGAACACAAAGGAGTCGTGGGCGTGGTTATATACATATCGCTTGCCGTCACTAGTTGTTTCTTGATTCGGCGGCATTGTTGGATGAAGCGACCTGGACCGACATTACATGACCATGTTCATCAGACCGGTTCTACTGACGTGCTTTGCACACAGGTGGCTGGCGGGTGTCAGTTTCTACAACTTTAGTTGCATCAGATTCAATGAACAGGGTTCTTTCTGAAGATCAAAAAGCAATCACTATACCGCATTGTGGTTTTTGATGCGTAGGTAAGAACAGTTCTTGCTAAGCCCGTAACAGCCACGTAAAACTTGCAACAACAAAGTAGAGGATGTCTAACTTGTTTTTGTAGGGCATGTTGTGATGTGATATGGTAAAGATGTGATTATATAAATTGTTGTATGAGATGATCATGTTTTGTAACACGGTTATCGGCAACTGGCAGGAGCCATATGGTTGTCGCTTTATTGTATGAAATGCAATCGCCATGTAATTGCTTTACTTTATCACTAATTGGTAGCGATAGTCTTGGAAGCAATAGTTGGCGAGACAACAACGATGCTATGATGGAGATTAAGGTGTCAAGCTGGTGACGTTATGATCATGACGGTGCTTTGGAGATGGAGATCAAAGGCACAAGATGATGATGGCTGATACATCTCCAACGTATCTATAATTTTTGAATGTTCCATGCTATTATATTATCCATCTAGGATGTTTTATATGCATTTGTATGCTGTTTTATATGATTTTTGGGACTAACCTATTAACCTAGAGCCCAGCGCCAGTTCCTGTTTTCCCTTGTTTTTTAGTTATACAGAAAAGGAATACCAAACGGAGTCCAATGGACGTGCCAATTTTTGATGATTTTTTATGGACCAAAAGAAGCCCCCGGAGTAAAAGAGTTGGGCCAGAAGAGTCCCGGGTCGTCCATGAGGGTGCCCCCCCCCGGGCGCACCGCCCTATCTCGTGGACGACTCGGGGACCCCCCTGACTTGTTCCCGATGCCAAAAATTCCTATAAATACCGAAACCTCCAGAAAATAACCTAGATCGGGAGTTCCGCCGCCGCAAGCCTTTGTAGCCACCGAAAACCAATCTAGACCCGTTTCGGCACCCTTCCGGAGGGGGAAATCCCTCTCCGATGGCCATCTTCATCATCCCGGCGCTCTCCATGACGAGGAGGGAGTAGTTCACCCTCGGGGCTGAGGGTATGTACCAGTAGCTATGTGTTTGATCTCTCTCTCTCTCTCTCGTGTTCTTGATTCGCACGATCTTGATGTATCGCGAACTTTGCTATTATAGTTGGATCTTATGATGTTTCTCCCCCTCTACTCTCTTGTAATGGATTGAGTTTTCCCTTTGAAGTTATCTTATCGGATTGAGTCTTTAAGGATTTGAGAACACTTGATGTATGTCTTGCATGTGCTTATCTGTGGTGACAATGGGATATTCACGTGATCCACTTGATGTATGTTTTGGTGATCTTGCGAGTTCTGTGACCTCGTGATCTTATGCATAGGGGTTGGCACTCGTTTTCATCTTGACTCTCCAGTAGAAACTTTGGGGCACTCTTTGAAGTTCTTTGTGTTGGTTGAGTAGATGAATCCGAGATTGTGTGATGCATATCGTATAATCATACCCATGGATACTTGATGTGACATTGGAGTATCTAGGTGACATTAGGGTTTTGGTTGATTTGTGTCTTAAGATGTTATTCTAGTACGAACTCTAGGATAGATTGAACGGAAAGAATAGCTTCGTGTTATTTTACTACAGACTCTTGAATAGATCGACCAGAAAGAATAACTTTGAGGTGGTTTCGTACCCTAATATTATCTTCATTTGTTCTCCGCTATTAGTGACTCTTTGGTGCATGCTGAGGGATTTCTATATGACCCAATTATATTATTATTGTTGAGAGAACTTGCAGTAGTGAAAGTATGAACCCTAGGCCTTGTTTCAACGCATTGCAATACCGTTTTCGCTCACTTTTATCATTAGTTACCTTGCTATTTTTGTATTTTCATATTACAAAAACCTATATTTGCCATCCATATTGCACTTGTTTCACCATCTCTTCGCCGAACTAGTGCACCTATACAATTTACCATTGTATTGGGTGTGTTGGGGACACAAGAGACTCTTTGCGATTTGGTTGCAGGGTTGTTTGAGAGAGACCATCTTCATCCTACATTCCTATGCCTCCCACAGATTGATAAACCTTAGGTCATCCACTTGAGGGAAATTTGCTACTGTCCTACAAACCTCTGCACTTGGAGGCCCTACAACGTCTACAAGAAGAAGGTTGTGTAGTAGACATCAAGCTCTTTTCTGGCGCCGTTGCCGGGGAGGTTAGCGCTTGAAGATATATCTTTAGATCTTGCAACCGAATCTTTTAGTTTCTTGTTTTATCACTAGTTCAGTTTATAAAAGAAAACTACAAAAAGAAAATGGAATTGAGGTTGCCTCGTATGCTTCATCTTTTTAATGTCCTTCGTGAGAATAAGGATTCCGATAATTGTGCCAAAGTGTTATAAGAAGAATGCATTAAAATGTTTGGCACTAAATCTTTGAATGATGAGCATGATTGCAATGTTGTTAGTATGAATTCCATGAATATCCATGATGCTAATGATATGCAAAGCCACAAGCTTGGGGATGCTATGTTTGATGAAGATGATATTTTTTGTCCCCCAAGTTTTGATGAGAATATTTATTATGATGATAGCATGCCTCATATTTATGATGATTATATTGATGAAAGTGGGTTTGGAAGATTGTCAACTTTAGGAAGTAATGATCTCACTATTTTGGAGGGTGTTGAATCTTATTGTGATAATTATGAAAGTGGATTTGGAGAGTTCATGACTTTATTTAGTGATGAATCCACTATTTTGGAAGAGGTTCCAATTGATTATGAGAACAAAGTTGCTATCTATGATGATTATTGTGATGACATGTATGCTATAAATAATAATGATATCCATGAAACTTGTCATCGTTATTTTAATTTTCAATTGGATTGTGCCTCACATGATAGTTATTTTGTTGAGTTTGCTCCCCTACTATTCATGAGAAGAAATTTGCTTCTGTGGAGAGTAATAAAAATTCTATGTTTGTAGATCATGAAAAGAATGCTTTAGGTGATAGTTATATTGTTGAATTCATTCATGATGCTACTGAAAATTATTATGAGGGAGAAATATATGCTTGTAGGAATTGCAATAATATCAAGTTTCCTCTCTATGTGTTGAGAATCTTGAAGCTATGCTTGTTTTACCTTCCTATGCAAGTTGATTCTTGTTCCCATAAGTTGTTTGCTCACAAAATAAGTGGGTTAGGCTTAAATGTGCTAGTTATATTCTTCATGATGCTCTTTAAATGTTTCAATTCCTATCTTTTATGTGAGCATCATTGTCATCATCATGCCTAGCTAGGGGCGTTAAACGATAGCGCTTGTTGGGAGGCAACCCAATTTTATTTTTGTCCTTTGCTTTTTGTTCCTGTTTAGTAATAAATAAATCATCTATCCTCTGTTATGATTGTTTTTTTATGTTTTAATTAGTGTTTGTGCCAAGTAAAGCCTTTAGGATCTTCTTGGGTGATTGTTGTTTGATCGTGCTGATAAAAACAGAAAGTATGCACTCACGAAGATAATTTTCATTTTTTTACCAGAGAGCGATAAAATAGCAATTCCAACAGCAGTAGATCAATAAAAAAATTGCATAGGACTTACTAATTTCTCAGGATTTTTGGATTTACAGAAGTATTCGAAACCTCTAGATTACTTCAAACTGTTCTATTTTTGACAGATTCTGTCTTCTATGTGTTGTTTGCTTATTTTGATGAATCTATGAGTAGTATCAGAGGGTATGAACCATAGAGAAGTTGGAATACAATAGATATTACACCAATATGAATTTAGAATTAGTTCACAACAGTACCTAAGTGGTTATTTATTTTCTTATACTAACGGAGCTTACGAGTTTTCTGTTAAGTTTTGTGTTGTGAAGTTTTCAAGTTTTGGGTAAAGATTCGATGGACTATGGAATAAGGAGTGGCAAGAGCCTAATTTTGGGGATTCCCAAGGCACCCCAAGGTAATATTCAAGGATAAACAAGAGCCTAAGCTTGGGGATGCCCTGGATAGCATCCCCTCTTTCCTCTTCGTTCATCGGTAACTTTACTTGGAGCTATATTTTTATTCACCACATGATATGTGTTTTGCTTGGAGCATCATTTTATTCTGCTTGTTGTTTGAATAAAATACCAAGATCTGAAATTCTTAAATGTTAGAGAGTCTTCACATAGTTACATAATTATTCAACTACTCATTGTGCTTCGCTTACATCATTTGGAGTAGTTTGTCGTTTGCTCTAGTGCTTTACTTATACCTTTTTAGAGGAAGGTGGTGGTTTTATTTTATAAGAAATTATTGATATCTCATGATTCACTTATATTATTTTGAGAGTCTTTTAGAATAGCATGGTAATTTGCTTTGGCTATAAAATTAGTCCTAATATAATAGGCATCCAAGATGGGTATACTAAAAACTTTCATATATAGTGCATTAAATACTATGAGAAGTTTGATACTTGATAGTTGTTTTGAGATATAAAGATGGTAATATTAGAGTCGTGCTAGTTGAGTAACTGTGGAATCGAGAAATACTTGTGTTGAAGTTTGCAAGTCCCGTAGCATGCACGTATGGTAAACGTTGTGTGACAAATTTGAAGCATGAGGTGTTCCTTGAGTGCCTTCCTTATGAGTGGTGGTCGGGGACGGGCGATGGTCTTTTCCTACCAATCTATCCCCCTAGGAGCATGTGCGTAGTGCTTGGTTTTGATGACTTGTAGATTTTTGCAGTAAGTATGTGAGTTCTTTATGACCAATGTTGAGTCCATGGATTATACGCACTCTCACCCTTCCATCATTGCTAGCCTCTTCGGTACCGTGCATTGCCCTTTCTCGCCTCGAGAGTTGGTGCAAACTTCGCAGGTGCATCCAAACCCCGTGATATGATATGCTCTATCACACATAAGCCTCCTTATATCTTCCTCAAAACAGCCACCATACCTACCTATTATGGCATTTCCATAGCCATTCTGACATATATTGCCATGCAACTTTCCACCATCTCGTTTATTATGACACGCTTCATCATTGTCATATTTCTTTGCATGAACATGTAGTTGACATCGTATTTGTGGCAAGGTCACCATTCATTTTTCGTACATGTCACTCTTGATTCATTGCACATCCCGGTACACCGCCGGAGGCATTCACATAGAGTCATATTTTGTTCTAAGTATCGAGTTGTAATTCTTGAATTGTAAGTAAATAAAAGTGATGATTTTCATTATTAGAGCATTGTCCCATGTGAGGAAAGGATGATGGAGACTATGATTCTGCCACAAGTCGGGATGAGATTCCGGACGAAAAATAATAATAATAAATATAAAAGAGGCTAAAGAAGCCCAAATATAAAAAAAAGAGGCCATAAAAAAAAGAGACAAAGGGCCCAAATAAAAAAGAAATGAGAGAAAAAGAGAGAAGGGGCTATGTTACTATCCTTTTCCACACTTGTGCTTAAAAGTAGCACCATGATCTTCATAATAGAGAGTCTCTTATTTTGTCACTTCCATATACTAGTGGGAATTTTTCATTATAGAACTTGGCTTGTATATTCCAATGATGGGCTTCCTCAAAATGCCCTAGGTCTTCGTGAGCAAGCAAGTTGGATGCACACCCACTTAGTTTCTTTTGTTGAGCTTTCATATATTTATAGCTCTAGTGCATCCGTTGCATGGCAATCCCTACTCCTTGCATTGACATCAATTGATGGGCATCTCCATAGCCCATTGATTAGCCGCGTCAATGTGAGACTTTCTCCTTTTTTGTCTTCTCACACAACCTCCATCATCATATTCTATTCCACCCATAGTGCTATGTCCATGGATCGCGCTCATATATTGCGTGAAAGTTGAAAGGGTTTGAAAAGGCTAAGTATGAAACAATTGCTTGGCTTGTCATCGGGGTTGTGCATGATGGGAGCATTTTGTGTGACAAAAATGAAGCATGTCCAAACTATATGATTTTGTAGGGATGAGCTTTCTTTGGCTATGTTATTTTGAGAAGACATAATTGCTTGGTTAGTATGCTTGAAGTATTATTGTTTTTATGTCAATATTAAACTTTTGTCTTGAATCTTTCGGATCTGAATATTCATGCCACAATAAAGAAAATTACAGTGAAAAGTATGTTAGGTAGCATTCCACATCAAAAATTATGTTTTTATCATTTACCTACTCGAGGACGAGCAGGAATTAAGCTTGGGGATGCTTGATACGTCTCCAACGTATCTATAATTTTTGATTGTTTCATGCTATTATATTATCCATCTAGGATGTTTTATATGCATTTGTATGCTATTTTATATGATTTTTGGGACTAACCTATTAACCTAGAGCCCAGTGCCAATTTCTGTTTTTTTCCTTGTTTTTGAGTTTGACAGAAAAGTAATACCAAACGGAGTCCAATGGACGTGCCAATTTTTGACGATTTTTTATGGATCAAAAGAAGCCCCCGGAGTAAAAGAGTTGGGCCAGAAGAGTCCCGAGCCGTCAACGAGGGTGGGGGCGCGCCCTACCCCCTGGGTGCGCCGCCCTATCTCGTGGACGACTCAGGGACCCCCCTGACTTGTTCCCAACGCCAAAAATTCCTATAATACTAAAACCTCCAGAAAATAACCTAGGTCGCGAGTTCCGCCGCCGCAAGCCTTTGTAGCCACCAAAAACCAATCTAGATCCGTTCCGGCACCCTGCCTGAGGGGGGAATCCCTCTCCGGTGGCCATCTTCATCATCCCGGCGCTCTCCATGACGAGGAGGGAGTAGTTCACCCTCAGGGCTGAGGGTATGTACCAGTAGCTATGTGTTTGATCTCTCTCTCTCTCTCTCTCTCGTGTTCTTGATTCACACGATCTTGATGTATCGCGAGCTTTGCTATTATAGTTGGATCTTATGATGTTTCTCCCCCTCTACTCTCTTGTAATGGATTGATTTTTCCCTTTGAAGTTATCTTCTCGGATTGAGTCTTTAAGGATTTGAGAACACTTGATGTATGTCTTGCATGTGCTTATCTGTGGTGACAATGGAATATTCACGTGATCCACTTGATGTATGTTTTGACGATCAACTTCGAGTTCCGTGACCTCGTGGACTTATGCATAGGGGTTGGCACACATTTTCGTCTTGACTCTCCGATAGAAACTTTGGGGCACTGTTTGAAGTTCTTTGTGTTGGTTGAATAGATGAACCTAAGATTGTGTGATGCATATCGTATAATCATACCCATGGATACTTGAGGTGACATTGGAGTATCTAGGTGACATTAGTGTTTTAGTTGATTTGTTTATTAGGGTGTTATTCTAGTACGATCTCTAGGATAGATTGAATGGAAAAAGAATAGCTTCGTGTTATTTTACTACAAACTCTTGAATAGATCGATCAGAAAGAATAACTTTCAGGTGGTTTCGTACCCTACAATAATATCTTCGTTTGTTCTCCGCTATTAGTGACTTTGGAGTGACTCTTTGTTGCATGTTGAGGGATTGCTATATGATCCAATTATATTACTATTGTTGAGAGAACTTGCAGTAGTGAAAGTATGAACCCTAGGCCTTGTTTCAACGCATTGCACTACTATTTTCGCTCACTTTTATCATTAGTTACCTTGCTGTTTTTATATTTTCAGATTACAAAAACCTATATCTACCATCCATATTGCACTTGTTTCACCATCTCTTCGCCGAACTAGTGCACTTATACAATTTACCATTGTATTGGGTGTGTTGGGGACACAAGAGACTCTTTGCTATTTGGTTGCAGGGTTGCTTGAGAGAGACCATCTTCATCCTACGCCTCCCACGGATTGATAAACCTTAGGTCATCCACTTGAGGGAAATTTGCTACTGTCCTACAAACCTCTGCACTTGGAGGCCCAACAACGTCTACAAGAAGAAGGTTGTGTACTAGACATCAATGGCCATATCATATCACTTATATTGATTGCATGTGATGCTTATCCTTTATGCATCTTATTTTGCTTAGTACTGCGACAACATTATAAGATGATCTCTCACTAAGTTTCAAAGTATAAGTGTTCTCCCTGAGTATGCACCGTTGCTACAGTTTGTCGTGCCGAGACACCACGTGATGATAGGGTGTGATAAGCTCTACGTTCAAATACAACGGGTGCAAGCCAGTTTTGCACAAGAAGAATACTCGGGTTAAACTTGACGATCCTAGCATATGCAGATATGGCCTCGGAACACTGAGGCCGAAAGGGCGAGCCTGAATCATATAGTAGATATGATCAACATAGTGATGTTCACCATTGAAAACTACTCCATCTCACGTGATGATCGTACATGGTTTAGTTGATATGGATAACGTGATCACTTAGATGATTAGAGGGATATCTATCTAAGTGGGAGTTCTTAAGTAATGATTAATTAAACTTTAATTTATCATGAACTTAGTACCTGATAGTATTTTTTGCATGTCTATGTTGTTGTAGATTAATGGCCCGTGTTGTTGTTCCGTTGAATTTAATTGCGTTCCTAAAGAAAGCTAAGTTGAAAGATGATGGTAGCAATTACACGGACTAGGTCCGTAACTTGAGGATTATCCTCATTGCTGCACAGAAGAATTACGTCCTAGAAGCACCGCTAGGTGCCAAACCCGCTGCAGGAGCAACACCAGATGTTATGAACACATGGTAGAGCAAAGTTGATGACTACTCGATAGTTCAATGTGCCATACGGCTTAGAACCGGGACTTCAATGACATTTTGAACGTCATGGAGCATCTAAGTTAATATTTCAAGCAAATGCCCGAATTGAGAGATATGAAGTCTCCAATAAGTTCTACAGCTGCAAAATGGAGGAAAATAGTTCTGTCAGTGAACATATACTCAGAATGTCTAGGTATCACAACCACTTGACTCGGCTGGGAGTTAATATTCCTGATGATAGTGTCATTGACAGAGTTCTTCAATCACTACCACCAAGCTACAAGAGCTTTGTGATGAACTATAATATGCAAGGGATGGATAAGACAATTCCCGAGCTCTTCGCAATGCTAAAGGTTGTGGAGGTAGAAATCAAGAAGGAGCATCAAGTGTTGATGGTCAACAAGACCACCAGTTTCAAGAATAAGGGCAAAGGGAAGAAGGGAAACTTCAAGAAGAACAACAAGCAAGTTGCTGCTCAAGTGAAGAAGCCCAAATCTGGACCTAAGCCTGAGACTGAGTGCTTCTACTGCAAAGGGACTGATCACTGGAAATGGAACTGCCTCAAGTATTTGGCAGATAAGAAGGATGGCAAAGTGAAAAGTACATTTGATATACATGTTATAGATGTGTACCTTACTAATGCTCGCAGTAGCGCATGGGTATTTGCGATCTTGCTGTAAAAACAGAAACTTTAGCACTCACGAGATTTGCTGCCATTTTTATTGGAAAGCGATATTTAGTTATTTCTTTTTGCAGATGATTAATAGATAAATTCTTCACGTCCATAAATTTATATTATAATTTTTGGGGTTCCAGAAGTATTCGAAACCTATGGATTACTACAGACTGTTCTGTTTTTGACAGATTCTGTTTTTCGTGTGTTGTTTTCTTATTTTGATGAATCTATGGCTAGTAATAGAGTTTATGAACCATATAAAAGTTGGAATACAGTAGTTTTAACACCAATATAAATAAATAATGAGTTTATTATAGTACCTTGAAGTGGTGGTTTGTTTTCTTTTACTAACGGAGCTCACAAGATTTTCCTTTAAGTTTTGTGTTGTGAAGTTTTCAAGTTTTGGGTAAAGATTTGATGGATTATGGAACAAGGAGTGGCAAGAACCTAAGCTTGGGGATGACCAAGGCACCCCAAGGTGAAATCCAAGGACAACCAAAAGCCTAAGCTTGGGGATGCCCCGGAAGGCATCCCCTCTTTCGTCTTCGTCCATCAGTAACTTTACTTGGAGCTATATTTTTATTCGCCACATGATATGTGTTTTGCTTGGAGCGTCTTGTATGATCTGAGTCTTTGCTTTTTAGTTTACCACAATCATCCTTGATGTACACACCTTTTGGGAGAGACACTCAAGAATTAGAATTTATTAGAATACTCTATGTGCTTCACTTATATCTTTTGAGTTGGATAAATTTTGCTCTAGTGCTTCGCTTATATCTTTTAGAGCACAGTGGTGGTTTTATTTTATAGAAATAATTGATCTCTCATGCTTCACTTATATCATTTTTAGAGTCTTTTAGAACAGCATGGTAATTTACTTTGGTTATAAATTTTAAATGCTAAGAGAAGTTGGATGCTTGATAGTTGTTTTGAGATATAAAGGTGGTAATATTAGAGGTGTGCTAGTTGAGTAATTGTGAAATTGATGAATACTTGTGTTGAAGTTGGAAAGTCCCGTAGCATGCATGTATGGTAGACGTTGTGTGATAAATTTGAAGCATGGGGTGTTGTTTGATTGATTTCCTTATGAGTGGCGGTCGGGGACGAGCGATGGTCTTTTCCTACCAATCTATCCCCCTAGGAGCATGTGCGTAGTGCTTGGTTTTGATGACTTGTAGATTTTTGCAATAAGTATGTGAGTTCTTTATGACTAATATTGAGTCCATGGATTATACGCACTCTCACCCTTCCATCATTGCTAGCCTATTCGGTACCGTGCATTGCCCTTTCTCACCTTGAGAGTTAGTGCAAACTTCGCCGGTGCATCCAAACCCCGTGATATGATACGCTCTATCACACATAAGCCTCCTTATATCTTCCTCAAAACAGCCACCATACCTACCTATTATAGCATTTCTATAGCCATTCGGAGATATATTGCCATGCAACTTTCCACCGTTCCATTTAATATGGCACGCATCATCATTGTCATATTGCTTTGCATGATCATGTAGTTGACATTGTATTTGTGGCAAAGCCACCATGCTTAATGTTTCATACATGTCACTTTTGATTCATCGCAATCCCGGTACACCGCCATAGGCATTCACATAGAGTCATATTTTGTTCTAAGTATCGATTTGTAATTCATGAGTTGTAAGTAAATAAAAGTGTGATGATCATCATTAGAGCATTGTCCCATGTGAGGAAAGGATGATGGAGACTATGATTCCCCCACAAGTCGGATGAGACTCCGGACGAAAAAAAGAGGCCATAAAAAAAGAGAAAAGAAGGCCCAAAAAAGAGAGAAAAAGGGAGAAGGGACAATGTTACTATCCTTTTCCCACACTTGTGCTTCAAAGTAGCACCATGATCTTCATGATAGAGAGTCTCTTATTTTATCACTTTCATATACTAGTGTGAATTTTTCATTATAAGAACCTGGCTTGTATATTCCAATGATGGGCTTCCTCAAATGCCCTAGGTCTTCTTGAGCAAGCAAGTTGGATGCACACCCACTTAGTTTCTTTGATGAGCTTTCATATATTTATAGCTCTAGTGCATCTGTTGCATGGCAATCCCTACTCCTTGCATTGACATCAATCGGTGGGCATCTCCATAGCCCATTGATTAGCCGCGTCAATGTGAGACTTTCTCCCTTTTTGTCTTCTCTCACAACCTCAATCATCATATTCTATTCCACCCATAGTGCTATGTCCATGGCTCGCGCTCATATATTGCTTAAAAGTTGAAAGAGTTTGAAAAGGTGAAGTATGAAACAATTGCTTGGCTTGTCATTGGGGTTGTGCATGATGAGAACATTTTGTGTGACGAAAATGAAGCATGGCCAAACTATATGATTTTGTAGGGATAAGTTTTCTTTGGCTATGTTATTTTGATAAGACATAATTGCTTGATTAGCATACTTGGAGTATTACTATTTTTATGTCAACAATAAACTTTTATCTTGAATCTTTCGGATCTATACATTCATGCCACAATAGAGAAAAATACATTGAAGAACATGCTAGAAAGCATTCCACATCAAAAATTCTGTTTTATCATTTACCTACTCGAGGACGAGCATGAATTAAGCTTGGGGATGCTTGATACGTCTCCAACGTATCTATAATTTTTGATTATTCCATGCTATTATATTATCTGTTTTGAATGTTAATGGGCTTTATTTTACACTTCTATATTATTTTTGGGACTAATCTATTAACCCAAGGCCCGATGCAAATTGCTGTTTTTTTGCCTATTTCAGTGTTTCACAGAAAAGGAATATCAAACAGAGTCCAAATGGAATGAAACCTTCGGGCGCATGATTTTTGGAACAAATGTGATCCAGAGGACTTGGAGTGGACATCAAGAAATGAACGAGGTGCCCACGAGGCAGGGGGCGCACCTACCCCCTGGGCACGCCCTCCCCCCTTGTGGGCCCCTCGTGGATCAACCGACCTACTTCTTCCTCCTATATATGTTCACATACCCCGAAAACATCTAGGAGCACCACGAAACCCTATTTCCATCGCCGCAACCTTCTGTACCCAAGAGATCTCATCTTGGGGCCTTTTTCGAAGCTTCGCTGGAGGGGGCATCGATCATGGAGGGCCTCTACATCAACTCCATGGCCCCTCTGATGATGTGTGAGTAGTTTACTTCAGACCTTCGGGTCCATAGTTATTAGCTAGATGGCTTCTTCCCTCTCTTTGAATCTCAATACGAAGTTCTCCTCAATCTTCTTGGAGATCTATTCAATGTAACTCTTTTTGCGGTGTGTTTGTCGAGATCCGATGAATTGTGGGTTTATGATCAAGTCTATCTATGAACAATATTTGATTCTTCTCTGAAATCTTTTATGCATGATTGGTTATCTTTGCAAGTCTCTTCAAATTATCAGTTTGGTTTGGCCTACTAGATTGATCTTTCTTGCAATGGGAGAAGTGCTTAGCTTTGGGTTCAATCTTGCAGTGCTCGATCCCAGTGACAGAAAGGTTAATGACACGTATTGTATTGTTGCCATCGAGGATAAAAAGATGGGGTTTATATCATATTGCTTGAGTTTATCCCTCTACATCATGTCATCTTACCTAATGTGTTACTCTGTTCTTATGAACTTAATACTCTAGATGCATGATGGATAGCGGTCGATGTGTGGAGTAATAGTAGTAGATGCAGGCAGGAGTCGGTCTACTTGTCGCGGACGTGATGCCTATATACATGATCATGCCTAGATATTCTCACAATTATTCGCTTTTCTATCAATTGCTCGACAGTAATTTGTTCACCCACCATAATACTTATGCTATCTTGAGAGAAGCCACTAGTGAAACCTATGGCCCCCGAGTCTATTTTCCATCATATAAGTTTCCTATCTATTTTATTTTGCAATCTTTACTTTCAATCTATATCATAAAAATACCAAAAATATTTATCTTATCATTATTATCTCTATCAGATCTCACTCTTTTAAGTGACCGTGAAGGGATTGACAACCCCTTTATCGCGTTGCTTGCGAGGTTCTTATTTGTTTGTGTAGGTACGAGGAACTTGCGTGTGGCCTCCTACTGGATTGATACCTTGGTTCTCAAAAACTAAGGGAAATACTTACGCTACTTTGCTGCATCACCCTTTCCTCTTCAAGGGAAAACCAACGCAGTGCTCAAGAGGTACCATGCAACTTATTTGTGGCACTACCGTTTAGGTCATATTGGTGTAAAGTGCATGAAGAAACTCCATACTGATGGACTTTGGAATCACTTGATTATGAATAACTTGATGCTTGCGAACCATGCCTCATGGGAAAGATGACTAAGACTCCGTTCTCCGGAACAATGGAACGAGCAACAGACTTATTGGAAATAATACATACTGATGTATGCGGTTCGATGAGTGTTGATGCTCATGGCGGGTATCGTTATTTTCTGACCTTCACTCATGATTTGAGCAGATATGGGTATATATACTTGATGAAACATAAGTCTAAAACATTTGAGAAGTTCAAAGAATTTCAGAGTGAAGTGGAAATCATTGTAACAAGAAAATTAAATTTCTACGATCTGATCGTGGAGGTGAATATTTGAGTTATGAGTTTGGTCTTCATTTGAAACAATGTGGAATAGTTTTGCAACTCACGCCACCTGGAACACCACAGCGTAATGGTGTGTCCGAACATCCTAACCGCACTTTATTAGATATGGTGCGATGTATGATGTCTCTTACCGATTTACCGCTATCGTTTTGGGGTTATGCTTTAGAGACGACTGCATTCACGTTAAATAGGGCACCATCAAAATCCATTGATATGACACCTTATGAACCCAAGTTGACGTTTCTTAAGGTTTGGGGCTGCGATGCTTATGTGAAAAAGCTTCAACATGATAAGCTCGAACCCAAATCGGAGAAATGTGTCTTCATAGGATACCCAAAGGAGACTATTGGGTACACCATCTGTTGGGGATATACCCCGTGGCGTAAACCGGCCAGAAGTAATAAACCGGCCGGACTGGATGACTCACTCGTAACCCGCCCGGAGCTTGGCGGTTCACCGGCTACCCGCCCGGTCTTGGCGGTTCATTTGTAACCCGGCGGGCGGGTCAGATGGATGACGAGGCCCATGGCCCAGAAGGCCAGTTCATACTACGGTTGGCCGGTTTAAGAGGAAAGGCATGAGGAATATTTACCTTACAAGGAGTTAAGACCAGGACTTGTATCCGGTTTGTATTAGAGATAGACTAGTCCTAATCCTAATAGGACTCCACATGTAACCCGCCCCTTCAACATATATAAGGAGGGGCAGGGCTCCCCAAAGGGGGACAAGCGACAAGCAAGAGAAACAATCTTAGGGCTAGACACAAAGAGGAGAGCCGGTTTACGGCGACTCCCTCGTGATGATAATGAGACCTAGCCACAAACAGCATGTAGGGCAATTCCGGATGATGTTTCCCGGGGCCCGAAGCTGTCTAAATCATTGTCTTGTGTGTTGATCCACCCTGCGTCTCTCGTCCCACTCAACCCCTCTCAAGCTACCACATAGATGCGTTGGCCTCGCGACTAAGTCCTGACACTAAGGACATCTGCCGTGACAATTCCACGACAGTTGGCGCCCACCGTGGGGCCTGCGCACGGTGGTGTTGAGTTCTTGAAGGGATTTCTCCAAGGATCGAGAAGTCTACAATTTTTTCAGATGAAAAGTAACTGGTTTGGAAAGATTCAGATTAACCAGAAGTTCATCAGTCAAAGATCAAAGGAATTTTTCAGTGATGGATTATGCAAAGCCGAGATCAAGAAGAGTTAGGGTTACGCTGCCATATTCTACGACTTATTTGGTGGACGTTAAGTCGCCAAAGATCCAAGGATTTTTTTAAAGTATTGGATCAAGTGCTACCGTCAAGGGTACCTGTACTAAACTCCAAAACCGGAGAAACCAAAGCTGACTTTGCTCCGTCTCCGTCTCCAACCAGGCAACTCCGAGTGACCCCGTCGCGCAAGCCCGTTTGGCCGGTTGAGCCGCAGTTTCTGACGACCTCGAACCACCTTGTGTCCTCCGTCGCCTCGCTTCACCGGGTCGCTATCGTCACGACCGAGCCTGTACTACAAACTGACCTCCATCCGAGCTGCTGCAGCACGGCCTCGCCGGACTTCTCTGCAAGTCACCGACACCCGTTGTTTGCTTCTGCTTTGAACCACCATGGGCGGTCGCGGGTTCCTCAAGTCGCCTGTCGCTTGCAAGCCACCGGCCAACTCTGCCTCCACAGTTATTGGCCAACCGGGCTACCTGTCCTTGCTGGTTCAACCTGCTACTTGCTTCAGGATCAAACCTGCCTCTGCTACTGTCATTGAACTGCCATCGGAGTGCCTCCACCGTCGTCTCCACAAACCGGCTTCAGTTGTTGCCGTCTCACCTCGCCTCTGATCCGAGTTTTTCCCGTGGCCTTGCATTGCGTTAAACCGCCCCTACTCTGACCCTACGCAGCCTCGTCCTGAGAGTCGGGCTCACATGTCGAGGAGTCCGGATCGTGGCCACGACTCGCCTTGCCGCGGGGTGCATCTGCCTTTGCCGCTCCTCCATGGCCTCGTCTTCAAGTCCCGTGGACTCGCTGGCCTGCCATGCCGCCGGGTTACCACGCCTCGTCCCGGCAACCTGCCTTGGCCGCTTCGCCGGCTGCGCCTGAGCCATGTGGCTATGATCTGCTCTGCCTTGAGTCGCTGCCGGATCATCACTAACCTACGGCCGAGCTGCCGGATCATCACGAACCTCGCGCCCGCTTGAACCGTCCCGTTGAGCCGCTGTCTTGGCTGTGGCCGCCTCGCGCCCCGCGCCCGGCGTCAACCGGCCCTGCTCCTTCAAGTGCCCTCGTGCGGCCATGCGCCTGCGACTCCTCGTCGTCCCACATCGAGCCTCCGGGAGCTATCACCGGACACCCAAGTGTTGCTCCTGGTGGTCAACGAAAAGAGACAATGCTAGATGATATACATGAACTCCAAGGCAGTCGTTCCATCCAAAAAATATACATCAAGTGCTATTGTTTCTATCTACTTTTAGTACATTGTTTTTTAATCAAAGAACAATTACTTTGGTATGTACATTTTTATGTGCAGGACAATATTTATTATAAAGGTGGTGTTATACTGTGCCTATGAAATATGCGTTAGCATCATCACGCACGGGCGTCTGCACCCGCTTGCTGTTGAACACATGCGCGCACGCCGCCACCCGTGCACCTCGATCTACATCAATTAGCTGAGACTGCATCCGTGATTGACTCGTCGTCCGCGCGGCTTACCGTGCCTGCAATTAGCTCGCCCGTCCACGCCGGTTTACATTGCCACGGCCGGCTCATCTGCCTGCTGCCGTGGCCAACTTGGCCATGATTGATATCAGCTTCACCATGGTGATCATCAACCCCACAGTGGATATTAACTGGCCTGACATATCAGGTGAAATCCATCCAGTATATTTTTATTATATATCGTTTTCTTTAAAAAAGAGTAATTACTCCGGCTTGCAAAGTTATCTAATGCAGAACCCTGAACCACCATATTGGTGCAAATTTAAAGGCCGTCAGAAAACTTTCCGACTTAAAAAGAAGGATTCCGGTTTATAATCCAGTTCAAGGGAAAGATGTCTCCCACAAAGTTTTGAAGCTCTCAATATCCGGTTCAAGATCCCGGTTCAAGAAGAATTTATCTCTTGCAAAAAGTTAAAAATTTCCAAAGAGGACCTGCTGCCATGATGCGCGGTTCAAACATGCGTATCCTGCCTTATTGGCTTATCATATTATTGATCACTTGGGGGCTTGGTTGTATCCGAACCATAGTCACACCTTTTGATCGGCTCAAAGCCAAATCAATCTGGGGCCAAAGAGAGTGTTGTAAAACAACAACTCAAACATAGGCACCCAATGAGCACAGCTCAAAACGTTACTTGGGGATTCCTTGCTATCGAAATGAACTTAGAATCTACACTTGTAATGGGCTATCAAGCCATGGCTTGGAAGCCTGGTGTATACACCTAAAACCCCGGGTTAACCGGCCTATTTAAGTAAGTCATTCCGCCCAGGTAAACCTAGTATGACTCGTCGAACTTTGACAAGTTACTCTAAAATAAAGACCATGAACTTGTCAAGTTAAAATGATGATTGGTTAAGGATTGAGGACCATCTTAAAAGGCTTTGCAAAAATGGTTTAACTCAGTGGCCTGGCAGCCCATGAAAAGCCTCGAATTTGGGGCCTGGCAGCCCGTGAAAAGCCTCGACTACAACGGTTTTATTTGCTTTCTGCTAAGTTTTGCTTTCTTTTGATAAAATTTGTGATGCTTTCAAACCGGCGCTTATCAACCCGGTTAGGCTGTCAACTACAAGTTGTCAGTACACGATCAAGTTATAATCCGGAGACTATCAACCCGTTCTGGTTTGACTACGAGTCGCCAGTATTATATGTGGTTAAACCGGTGTTTATCACAACCCGGTACGGTTTTATCTTAAACCGGCACAATATGGAAGGAGTTATCAGCACTCAAGATTGGGGTTATCACCTTTACTACAAAAAAGTTGGTAAAACCAACAATGTGATTCAATGTCACAGGTATGATATATTTCATATTTGATTATTCTTAAGTGCAACCTTGGTTATAAACCCGGGGTATATGTTGGGCATTATGACCCGTCCAACGGTAAACCGCCAGGACACTTGAAACTTGTTGTATGCAGAAACAGGTTTGTTAAACCGGCCTGGCTTTGGACTATAAGTCGCCAGTATATATATTTGGATTGCGCCATTGGAATTATGCGCTTATAAATCATTGGGTTATATTATTCAAATAGCCAAACTTGGCTGAATTTTCATTATGATATTTGAATAAGGTTCTCATACCAGATTATATTATCTTGAATAGCCAACATGGCTGGATTTTTATGGTTATTAATAACCGGTATTATTGAATTTTCAAAGTCGCTTTAGTGCAATGGCTATTATTTTATCAAAGGATATGATTTATTCTACAATGGAAGGAATAGTCCCGAGTCGCTACAGGCTTACAACCCGACACTTGGGGGCTACATTATTCAAATTGAGATTACATGCAAGTCTCATGTCGCTGCAAGCATGCACCATGACACTTGGGGGCTAATGCAAAGTCATTTTTACTAGTCTTATTGAAGACCCGACTCATCATATTATAATGAGCCGGCCCTTGGGGGCTACCAATTGCTCCTGTCAACAATTCAAGGTACACAAGTTTCCGTCCATAATATTGAAGGATCCATTGCTCAGTTGGTAAAACACAAAGCTCTTAACCTTGTGGACGTGGGTTCAAGCCCTACGATGGAAGCCACATTATCAGATGTTATTTTCATTGAAGTATATATCAAGTCCCGGTTCATTATTATCTTACTAAGCCGGCCCTTGGGGGCTACACATCACTGCTCAAATCTACATGATTATATTTATAAAGTACCTGCTAATTATTGCATAATGACCCGGCCCTTGGGGGCTACACTGATTGAAGTTTTTATAAGCAATTGCAAGTCCCAGGTTGCTGCAAGCATGACAACCCGGCACTTGGGGGCTACATATATGGAGTATTCAGTTTATATGATTGAGATGAATAAACAGGATTTCTTCAAGATTGCAACACTGATTGGAGCAAGTCTTAAGTTATCACTACATTCTCTTTTTAAGACTTGGGGGCTACAGGTATTATGCATGTAAAGGAGGAACATCTTCAAAATTTTCAATTTTGAGCAGATCAGGAAGATCAATTATGTGACCCGGCGTTGGTAACAATCATAACCCGGTGTCTATAAATGGTCATGACCCGGGATCATCAGTTCTTATAACCCGACAATTTTGGCAATGATAAACCGGCAAGTTCTATATTTTCAAACCGGCTGATATTAGTTGAATATTTGAAGAACAATATTTTTGTTAAATCAAGAGCATTGAAGGTCGATTCAAATGGATTCTTTATTCTCAATATCTTCTGCAAGCAAATTGAGTATGAAGCTGGCTTATTAAACCGGATTTTCTAGAAGAAGGAAATGACAAGGATGATCAGGTGCTGATTTAAAAGAATTTTTAACCCGGAGCATAACCTGTCAAATTTGCTCTTGAGTTTATGTTGCAGATTAGTTTAACATGGATAAATCCAAATTAAACTAGGGGCTAATGTCGGGGATATACCCCGTGGCGTAAACCGGCCGGAAGTATAAACCGGCCGGACTGGATGACTCACTGGTAACCCGCCCGGAGCTTGGCGATTCACCGGCTACCCGCCCGGTCTTGGCGGTTCATTAGTAACCCGGCGGGCGGGTCATATGGATGACGAGGCCCATGGCCCAGAAGGCCAGTTCATACTATGGTGGGTCGGTTTAAGAGGAAAGGCATGAGGAATATTTACCTTACAAGGAGTTAAGACCAGGACTTGTATCCGGTTTGTATTAGAGATAGACTAGTCCTAATCCTAATAGGACTCCACATGTAACCCGCCCCTTCAACATATATAAGGAGGGGTAGGGCTCCCCAAAGGGGGACAAGCGACAAGCAAGAGAAACAATCTTAGGGCTAGACACAAAGAGGAGAGCCGGTTTACGGCGACTCCCTCGTGATGATAATGAGACCTAGCCACAAACAGCATGTAGGGCTATTCCGGATGATGTTTCCCGGGGACCAAAGCTGTCTAAATCCTTGTCTTGTGTGTTGATCCACCCTGCGTCTCTCGTCCCACTCAACCCCTCTCAAGCTACCACATAGATGCGTTGGCCTCGCGACTAAGTCCTGACACTAAGGACATCTGCCGTGACAATTCCACGACACCATCTATCACAGATCTGAAGGCAAGATATTTGTTGCTAAGAATGGATCCTTTCTAGAGAAGGAGTTTCTCTCGAAAGAAGTGAGTGGGAGGAAAGTAGAACTTGATGAGGTAATTGTACCTACTCCCTTATTTGAAAGTAGTTCATCATAGAAATCAGTTCCAGTGATTCCTGCCAGTAAGTGAGGAAGCTAATGATGATGATCATGAAACTTCTGATCAAGTTACTGTCGAACCTAGTAGGTCAAATAGAGTAAGATCCGCACCAGAGTGGTACAGTAATCCTGTTCTGGAAGTCATGTTACTTGACCATGACGAACCTACGAACTATGAGGAAGTGCTGATGAGCCCAGATTCCGCAAAATGGCTTGAGGCCATGAAATCTGAGATGAGATCCATGTATGAGAACAAAGTGTGGACTTTGGTTGACTTGGCCGATGATCGGCCAGCCATAGAGAATAAATGGATCTTCAAGAAGTAGACTAACGTTGATGGTAATGTTACTGTCTACAAAGCTCGACTTGTTGCGAAAGGTTTTCGACAAGTTCAAGGAGTTGACTATGATGAGACCTTCTCACCCATAGCGATGCTTAAGTTTGTCCGAATCATGTTAGCAATTGCCGCATTTTATGATTATGAAATTTGGCAAATGGATGTCAAAACTGCATTCCTTCATGGATATCTTAAAGAAGAGTGGTATATGATGCAACCAAAAGGTTTTGTCGATCCAAAAGGTGCTAACAAAGTATGCAAGCTCCAACGATCCATTTATGGACTGGTGCAAGCCTCTCGGAGTTGGAATATACGCTTTGATAGTGTGATCAAAGCATATCATTTTATATAGACTTTTGGAAGCCTGTATTTACAAGAAAGTGAGTGGGAGCTCTGTAGCATTTTTGATATTATATGTATCGGAAATGATACTGAATTTGTGAATAGCATAAAAGGATACTTGAATAAGAATTGTTCAATGAAAGACCTCGGTGAAGCTGCTTATATATTGGGCATCAAGATCTATAGAGACAGATCAAGACGCTTAATTGGACTTTCACAAAGCACATACCTTGATAAAGTTTTGAAGAAGTTCAAAATAGATCAAGCAAAGAAAGGGTTCTTGCCTATGTTACAAGGTGTGAAGTTGAGTCAGACTCAATGCCCGACCACTGCAGAAGATAGAGAGAAAATGAAAGTCATTCCCTATGCTTAAGCCATATATAGGTTCTATCATGTATGCAATGTTGTGTACCAGACCAAAGTAATCCAGGAGTGGATCACTGGACAACGGTCAAGAACATCCTCAAAGACCTAAAAAGGACTAAGGATATGTTTCTCGTTTATGGAGGTGACAAAGAGCTCATCGTAAACGGTTACGTTGATGCAATCTTTGACACTGATCCGGATGACTCTAAGTCACAAACCATATACGTATTTTTATTGAATGGTGGAGTTGTCAGTTGGTGCAGTTCCAAATAGAGCGTCGTGGCCGGATCTACGTGTGAAGCGGAGTACATAGCTGCTTCGGAAGCAGTAAATGAAGGAGTCTGGATGAAGGAGTTCATATCCGATCTAGGTGTCATACCTAGTGCATCGGGTCCAATGAAAATCTTTTGTGACAATACTGGTGCAATTGCCTTGGCAAAGGAATCCAGATTTCACAAGAGAACCAAGCACATCAAGAGACACTTCAATTCCATCCGCGATCAAGTCAAGGAAGGAGACATAGAGATTTGCAAGATACATACGGACCTGAATGTCACTAGTATCATTACAGTGTAATCTAGATTATTGACTCTAGTGCAAGTGGGAGACTAAAGGAAATATGCCCTAGAGGCAATAATAAAGTTGTTATTTATATTTCCTTATATCATGATAAATGTTTATTATTCATGCTAGGATTGTATTAACCAGAAACTTAATACATGTGTGAATACATAGACAAACCGAGTGTCACTAGTATGCCTCTACTAGACTAGCTCGTTAATCAAAGATGGTTAAGTTTCCTAGCCATGGACAAGAGTTTTCATTTGATGAACGGGGTCACATCATTAGAGAATGATGTGATTGACTTGACCCATCCATTAGCTTAGCACTATGATTGTTTAGTTTATTGCTATTGCTTTCTCCATAACTTATACATGTTCCTATGACTATGAGATTATGCAACTCCCGAATACCGGAGGAACAACTTGTGTGCTATCAAACATCACAACGTAACTGGGTGATTATAAAGATGCTTTATAGGTGTCTCCGATGGTGTTTGTTGAGTTGGCATAGATCGAGATTAGGATTTGTCACCCCGTGTATCGGAGAGGTATCTCTGGGCCCTCTCGGTATTGCACATCACTATAAGCCTTGCAAGCAATGTAACTAATGAGTTAGTTGTGGGATGATGCATTACAGAACGAGTAAAGAGACTTGCCGGTAATGAGATTGAACTAGGTATGATGATACCAACAATCGAATCTCTGGCAAGTAACATACCGATGACAAAGGGAACAACGTATGTTGTTATGCAGTTTGACAGATAAAGATCTTCATAGAATATGTAGGAACCAATATGAGCATCCAGGTTCCGCTATTGGTTATTGACCGGAGATGAGTCTTGGTCATGTCTACATAGTTCTCGAACCCGTAGGGTCCGCACGCTTAATGTTCGATGACGATCGGTATTATGAGTTTTTGTGTTTTGATGTACCGAAGGTAGTTCCGAGTCCCGGATGTGATCACGGACAAGACGAGGAGTCTCGAAATGGCCGAGACATGAATATGGATATATTGGAAGGTTATGTTTGGACACCGGAAAGGTTACGGATTAGTTCGGGCATTTTTTGGAGTACCGGGGGGTTACCGGAACCCCGAGGGGAGTCAATGGGCCTTAATGGGCCCTAGTGGAGAAAGAGGGCAGCAGGCAAGTGGCGGGGCGCACCCCCCTAGGCCCTAACCGAATTGGTTTAGGGTTTGGAGGCCCGACCCCCCTTTCCTTCTTCTCTCCTCCTCCTTCTTCCTTCTCCTAGTAGGAATAGGAAAGGGGGGCGGGCAAACCTACTTGGAGTAGGATTGCCCCCCCTTGGGCGCGCCTCCTCCTAGGCCGGCCCTCTCCTCCTCCCCCCCTTTATATACAGGAGAGGGGGCACCCCATAGACACACAAGTTGATCTCTTAGCCGTGTGCGGTGCCCCCCTCCACAGATTTCCACCTCGGTCATATTGTCGTAGTGCTTAGGCGAAGCCATGAGTCGGTCACTTCATCATCACCGTCAACACCCCATCGTGCTGACGAAACTCTCCCTCGGCCTCAGCTGGATCTAGAGTTCGAGGGATGTCACCTAGCTAAACGTGTGCAGATCGCGGAGCTGCCATGCGTTCGGTAATTGTTCGGTTGGATTGCGAAGACGTTCGACTACATCAATCGTGTTACTTAACACTTTTGCTTTCGGCCTATGAGGGTACGTAGACACACTCTCCCCTCTCGTTGCTATGCATCCCTAGATAGATCTTGTGTGATCGTAGGAATTTTTTGGAATATTGCGTTCCCCAACAACAGATAGGTGTAGGATGAAGATGGTCTCTCTCAAACGACCCTGCAACCAAATACAAGAAATCTCTTGTGTCCCCAACACACCCAATACAACGGCAAATTGTATAGGTGCACTAGTTCGGTGAACAGATGGTGATAAAAGTGTAATATGGATGGTAGAAATATATTTTTATAATCTGAATAAATAAAAACAGCAAGGTAGCAAATAGTAAACGGGCACAAAACGGTATTGCAATGCTTAAAAACAAGGCCTAGGGTCCATACTTTCACTAGTGCAATCTCTCAACAGTCCTAATATAATTGGATTATATAACCGCCCCTCAATGTGCAACGAAGAATCACTCCAAAGTTCCTATCTAGCGGAGAACATAAGACGGAATTGTCTGTAGGGTACGAAACCACCTCAAAGCTATTCTTTCCGATCAATTTATCCTAGAGTCCATACTAAAATAACACGAAGCTATTCTTTCCGATCGATCTAACCAAGAGTTCGTACTAAAATAACACCAAAGAAAATTCAGATTGATAATATTCAATACAACACAAAGAACTTCAAAGATTGCCCCAAGATTTCTACTAGAGAAACAAAGACAAGAACGTGCACCAACCCCTATGCAAAGATTACCCCAATGTCACCTCGGGAGTCCATGATTTGAGTGCGAAAACATATGTCAAGTGAATCAATACGATACTCCATCGTCACCACGAGTATTCAATTGCAAGACATATATCAAGTGTTCTCAAATCCATAAAAGTATTCAATCTGATAACAATGAAATCTCAAAGGGAAAAACTCAATTCATCACAACAAGATAGAGAGGGGAAAACACCATATGATCCGACTATATTAACAAAGCCCGCGATATATCAAGATCATGACATCTCAAGAACACGTGAGAGAGAGAGATTAAACACATAGCTACTAGTACAAACCCTCATCCCCGAGGGTGGACTACTCACTCCTCATCGTGGTGGCCGCCGGGATGATGAAGATGGCCACCGATGATGATTCCCCCCTCCGTCAGGGTGCCGGAAAGGGTCTAGATTGGTTTTCGGTGGCTATAAAGCCTTGCGGTGGCGGAACTTCTGATCTAGGTTAACCCCGAAGGGTTCCGGAATATTTGGGAATTTATAGTGCAAAGAAGGGGTACGGGAGGCCACCGAGGTGAGCACAACCCACCAGGGCGCGCCTGGGCGGCCCAGGCGCGCCCTGGTGGGTTGTGCCCCCCTCAGGGCACCCCCAGGTGCAGCTCTGGCCCATTGGGTGTCTTCTGGTCCATAAAAATTCTCCAAAAAGTTCCCAGGCGCGCCCTGGTGGGTTGTGCCCCCCTCAGGGCACCCCCAGGTGCAGCTCTGGCCCATTGGGTGTCTTCTGGTCCATAAAAATTCTCCAAAAAGTTTCGCGGTGTTTGGACTCTATTTGATATTGATTTCCTATGATGTAAAAGCCAAGCAAAAAACAACAACTGGCACTTGGCACTGGGTCAATACGTTAGTCCCAAAAAAATGATATAAAGTTGCTATAAAGTGATTGTACAACATCCAAGAATGATAATATAACAACATGAATACTTCATAAATTATACATACGTTGGAGACGTATCAACATCCCCAAGCTTAATTCCTACTCGTCCTCGAGTAGGTAAATGATAGAAGAAATAATTTATGAAGTGTAAATGCTAGCAAAGTGCAAAAGTTTGATCAATGATAATTTCAATCACTTTTCCTAGCATCATGACCACAACTCTTTCTTATAAAATTTCTCATGTTGAAAGTAGCAACCAATTCACATGTTAAGGTTCAAAAAATGAATTCTCTTGAGACTCAACAACCTATGTTCTTAGTCATCAAGAAATTGCAATTCAAGTTATTCAATAGAGTTTAAGTAAGAGATCCACATACTCAACCATCATATAGTCTTATATGTTTGCTAACACTCACCACGTAGACATGATCAAAACGTTTCAACCGGACACATAGAAAGATAAGGGCTTATTGTTTTGCCTCCCAACGTATTCACCTCAAGGGTGATGTCAACAATAATAACTCATGCTACCCATATCCAACTAGATATATGTGCCTAGATCTTTCCTCAACACATGATGCTTGCCAAAAGAGAAAAATAAAAAGGAATAGAGAGAAGAACGTTGACTCTTTGCATAAAAGTAAATACATAAAAGTAAAAGATAGGCCCTTCGCAGAGGGAAGCAGAGGTTGCCATGCGCTTATTTGTTTGTATGCTCAACCCCTTAGTGCAAAAGAACATCACATTGTATTGCCCCTTGTGATGGCAACCTTTATTATGCAGTCTGTCGCTTTTATTATTCACCATCACAAGTTTGTACAACGCTCAATTTTCTCTTACACTAAATGATCTCACACTTTTAGAAGCAATTTTTATTGGCTTATTGCACCGATGAAAACTTACTTGAAGGATATTATTCAATCCTTAGGTAGGTATGGTGGACTCTTGAAAATAAGATTCGGGTTTAAGGGTTTTTGGATGCTTAAGTAGTATCTCTACTTGGTGCGGAATTTTTGGCTAGCAAGGATGGGGGCAAACACCACATGTTGAAGGATCTATGACAATATAACTTCTATGTGAATATGAACAAACATAAACCATTACATTGTCTTCCTTGTCCAATGTCAACAATTTTGGCATATAATATTTTGATGGGGGCTCACAATCACAAAAGATTTCCATGATAGTGTATTTGCATGTGAAAGTTATCTTATACTAATTATTTGTGAATTGCTTGTATGACCAATATTGTGATTCTCAAGCCTCAAAAGATTCACTTTCTAAACCCAATGTGAAGCTACCACTAGGCATGATATGATTTCAACTTCATGACATTCAATTTATTCAATAGTTTACTCGTAGGATATAAGTGAAGCACTAGAGCAATTCCATAGAAAAGAGCTTCGTTGACGAGATGTGGATGCGGCTTGCCTAGCCTCCCTGGCAACTATTTGAGGACACTATTTTATTTAAAAACTTTCATATCGAAGTAATTTATTAAAACATCAAGGAAAACAAAATAAAATGACAATCCAAGGATAGCACACATCATGTGAAGAAGCAAAAACTTTGGCTCAACCGATACTAACCGATAATTGTTGAAGAAAAGAGGTGGGATGCCTACCAGGGCAACCCCAAGCTTAGATGCTTGAGACTTCTTGAAATATTATCTTGGAATGCCTTGGGCATCCCCAAGCTTGAGCTTTTGTGTCTCCTTAATTCTTCTCATATCACGGTTTTCCTAAATCTCAAAAGCTCCATCCACACAAAACTCAACAAGGACTCGTGAGATAAGTTAGTATAAATCAATGCAAAACCATTATCATTCTCTACTGTAGAAAATCACTAAAATTATTATTAAACATTGCACACTAAATTCCTCTGCATATTTAATACTCCTATCCTCAAATAGAATCATTGAACAAGCAAACATATGCAAGCAATGCAAACATAACAGCAATCTGCCAAAACATTATAGTCTGTACAGAATGCAAGAGTATCAATACTTCCCTAAGTCCAAAAGTTATGAAAATTTGCCACACTGTAGAAAATTTATCAGATCTCATTTTGCAAAAAAATTCAACATTTTATCACATTCTGACTTTTCTAGGGAATTTTTGCAACAGCGGTAAACTTTCTGTTTTCAAACAGGAACATGTATACTTGCAAAATAAGCATGGCAAAGGCTATCATTGCCACTTTTATTGAAATAAAAGATGCAAAAAAATATTATAAATAATATAAAGCAAATCCTAACAAAATAAATTGTCGCTCCAAGCAAAACATATATCATGTGACGAATGAAAACATAGCATCAAGTGAGGTTACTGATAATGTTGAAGACGAAAGAGGGGATGCCTTCCGGCGCATCCCCAAGCTTAGTTGCTTGGATCTTCCTTGAATGTTTCCTTGGGGGTGCCTTGGGCATCCCCAATCTTATCTTCTTGTCACTCCTTATTCTCCTCATATCGATATCTCACCCAAAACTTGAAAACTTCAATCACACAAAACTTAACGGAACTTTGTGAGATAAGTTAGTATGATAAAGAGCAAACCATTCCACTTTTGGTACTGCCAAAGACAAGATTCATAATTGTTCTCACACAATGCCTACTGTATCATATCATTTCTACAATTTATATTGATCAATATAAGCCATAGAAACTAACAAACAAGCAAACTATGCATTGAAAACAGAATCTGTCAAAAACACAATAGTCTGTAGTAATCTGTACTCAAACCATACTTATGCTACTACAAAAATTCTGAAAAAATAGGAAAACCTGGGAAATTTTCCTATTAATATTATGCAAAAATAATCAGCATTTTAGCACGCTTCTATTAAAAATGAGAATTATTTTCCTGAGCATAAAAGTTTCTGTTTTTGTAACATCCCAAATTTTCAATTTGGAATGTTATACATAGGTCATTCATGCATATCATATTTTGTGCATTTCTTTTTCTGCGATCCTGGAAATTCTAAGCAACTCAAGGACCCTCGGTGAGAGTTGGGGATTTCATCGTTTTGCATATTTGAATTTTATCAAATATGGAAACAGGGATCACTTTGATTTTAATAAATTTTCTCTCCGAAAATATTTCATATCAAAATATATGAGAGGAGATAATATGACTTCTCTGAAATAAATGAAATATTGGAAGAAAATATTAAAATAAATTTGCAAATTTTATTTGGATTTTATTGCAATTTATTTGAATTAGAAAAATATGTATTTTTCAAAATTGCATTAGAGGCCCAAATAAATGTTCACCTTGTCCGACGTATTTTTAGAGGACGGGGAAAATTATTTCGGGATTTTTGGAGTCCGTTTAGTATTCCTTTTCTTTCTTTTTCTGTGCGTCGGAATATGAAAAAAAAATCAAACCAACTTCGGGCAACTTTAATACACGTCTGGGTGGATTGCTTGTTTTGGGCACCTGGGGATATACCAGTGTTGTCCTAGGAGATCCCGGGGATTTACCGTGTGATCCTCCTATGGTCCGCCACCCATGCTCAAAGGGATCATGATATTATTCATGCTAGAAACTTCCCTGTGCAGCCACAAGCCATTATGGGCTCTGGCATAGTTGAGTAAGTTGCATGACCTCTTTCAGTGGTGGGCTAGCAGATGTCGAGGGAAAGTAGGTGTAACTGTTCACCCGGAGTAAAGAGTTAATGCTTCTGAAAGACTGTGTCTCGGTCATCAGCTTCTCAAACATCATGTAGTGCAAGAATTCCAACGGAGGAGATCGGGTCTTGTGGGGAAAAGTGCGCAAACCTCTGCAGAGTGCACAAACTAATCATGGTTAGCCGTGTCCCCGGTTATGGACAACTTGAGTATCTAGTACTTGGATTATCCTACTGTATCTCATCACTCTAAATTAATTTGTTGGGTTGATAAATACTTTTAATTGGGATTGAGATGGGGTACCATTCTCAAGTGTTTCAACTACCATGATAGTTAAATAAAAATGTATTCCTTTGTTGTAGGGGAAAATTAGCTTTTCGCAAAAAACCATGTAACCATAGAGCCTCCACCAGCCATATATGCATGTAGTGATAGCATTTATCTATTCATTGCTCTATTGTGTTACATTGTGCTGACCTATTTTCGGGCTGCAACGTATTATGTTGTAGACTTTTCAGATGAGGAGTAAGACGCGATAGGTCGTTTGTCATGCACTCAGCTATGCCGTTGGAGTTGATGGACTCACTTTATCTTCCAAGCCTTCCGTTGTTATCATATTAGATGGCCTTAAGCCATATTTATTGTAATAAGTTCTCTCTTGAGACATTCGATGTAATAAGTGTGTGATTGCTACTCTATTATAAATCCTTTGAGTACTGTGTGTGTCAGCATTATTGATCCAGTGATGACACTGAAGCACAGAGACTTGACCGTCTGAGGTCGGGTCGCTACAGTTTTTCAGCAATATCAAATCAACTATCACCATAAACCATCCCAAAGGTCTTACTTGGCACTTTATTGAAACTAAAGCTATAAAACATGATTACTACAGTAGCTTAATCATGTGAACACACAGAAACAGTAGGTAAAAGTGTTGGGTTGTCTCCAAACAAGCGCTTTTCTTTAATGCCTTTTAAGCTAGGCATGATGATTTCAATGATGCTCGCATAAAGGATAAGAATTGAAACATGAAGAGAGCATCATGAAGCATGTGTCTAGCACATTTAGGTCTAACCTACTTCCTATGCATAGGGATTTTGTGAGCAAACAACTTATGAGAACAAGAATCAACTAGCATAGGAAAGGCAAAACAAGTGCAACTTCGAAACAATCAACACATAGAGAAGGAACTTGATATTATTGAGATATGTAAGAGCATAAGTTCCTTCCTCATAATAATTTTCAGAAACATCATGAATGGATTCAACAATATAACTATCACATATAGCACTATTTTCCTGATGCACAAGGATACAAGATTTATCACTCTTTATGGCCCCAATTTCACAGCCGTTGAAGTGAAAACCTGGTGTGCTAACCTAGGCATTAAGCTCGATTACGCCTCCGTCTATCACCCACAAACAAACGGTCAATTCGAACGAGCTAATGGTCTTATCATGAGCGACATTAAGCCCAGACTAGTGTGGTCTTTGAAAGAATCAGACAAGCACTGGGTTGAGGAGCTCGACTCCGTACTCTGGGGGTTGCGGACCACGCCCAATCGCACTACCGGATACACACCATTCTTCATGGTGTATGGCGCAGAGGCCGTTTTGCCCTACGACATCATTCATGACTCACCTCGAGTGCGCATGTATGAAGAGAGAGAGAGAGGTCGAGCTTGATCGGCAGGATAGTCTAGATGCCCTGGAGGAGGAGCGCGACGTTGCAAAAGCCCTTTTTGCATTCTATCAACAACAAGCTCACAGATACCAAAGCAGAGAAGTGCGGGCCAAGACTTATAATATTGGTGAGCTCGTCCTACGCTTGCAAGAAAAGAAAAAGGACAAACTCAAGCCCAAGTGGGATGGCCCCTTCATCATAGATGAAGTTCTCACTAGAGGAGCGTACCGCCTGCGTGATGCATCGGATAATCGCTTAGAGCCGAACCCGTGGAATGCTGCCAGACTCCAAAGATTATATGCCTAGAGCCGTACTCTTTGTTTGCCTTCTTCTCCCTTTGTTTCCATTTCTCTCTCTTTAATTTTTTCTCCATCTCTATAGCTCTTGTGTGGCTAAACCGCACACCTATGACGTACACATCCTTAAATGTATACGCTCATAATACCTGGGGGCTTCTTTTACAGAAGCTTATTATTATTTTCCGAGCATCAAGCTCACCACATATGTGTCCTTTGCTCATATGTACCTTTTCTTCGCCATTATATGCACCGTTATGACTTAAGTTTTTGCCAAGCTGGGTTGCCTGGCTCTTGTGCTTATGCCCTACGTTCTCGTTTGTTCGGCTAGGGCATGAAGGGAGCACCTCTGCGATTGTTACAGCCGGGTCATCCGGACTTCTACCTCAGACCGGGTAAAGCCGAAAGCTAGCGTTCTTAAGGGAATATTCGGTCGGCGGACTAAAGATGTTACACCCTAATTCCACTGTGAACCCCCAGATGTTACGTATACTGTGATTCTTCAATCACAGTTTAGGCATGCATACTAACGCATGTTCACCCAGGGAAAGGAACCCTTAACGGAACTATTGTCCCCGGAAGATGTTTCTTACAATCAACAAGTAATAAAACATAGCTAGCCGGATACAACTTGTCTGTTCAAGCAACTATGACCCCTACGCCTGGTTTCCACACATACCCCGGTCTATATTGCCACTCTGGTATTCGGAAACACTCCGCACCTTCGGGTCCGGAGTTCGAAGTGAGAAGTTCTGCCATGACAATTGTTTTACAATCTGGCCAGGGACAAATTTGTCAATTGAAGTACATAGTCACTTGGACTCAAAAACTTCTTCCTCTATGCCGTCTAACAGGCTGTCTAGCTTACAATCCTGTTGGGAAAAATTGGCGGCTATCTTTACTTGGTCATATACCAAACTAACTGGAATTTCTTGTCCATCTAACCCCCAAGGCCCGACCCGGGCCATATGATTCGAATCAAGCTTGGTGTACCATGTTTTTACCATGTCCTAGGCCTCTCGCGCACCTTCTCGGCAGGCTGATATCTTCCATAATCCAAAGCGCCGCCGAGCTCCCCGAAATAGCTTCACAAGCTCCTCCATACTTCCTGGAGGAGAGGCAGATGGCCACAAAGCCTTGGCAACACTCCGCATTGCTTGCCGAGCTCGCTCGTGCACTTGAGACAGCTCTTGCAGCAGATCGCCTTGAGATCCGAACATTTCCTCTTCGGGACGGCTAGTCAGCATACCTACAGACATAAATCTATCAGCTCATTTTTCCGCTGAATTACACGGAGGTAAGTTCAAAAGCATAATGAATATGCCGCCTCATAGCCTCCTCTTTTCCTTTATGGTGTCAGCTAGCTGGGCTTGTACATCTGTTAGATCTTCGCCCAACAGGGTGTTGGAATCCTGCAGCTTGTTCTTATCATCCCTGACTCGTGTCAGCACACGTTCGCCTACGGCCAGGCGCCTTTCGGCCTCTTGTTTACCCGCCTGCACAACTTTCAGTTCCTCTTTCAGTTGATCTGCTGATCCTGTCATCGGAAACGCAATAGTATTCACATTACTAGTACATGATTATACTTTTTCTGGATGGAGGGGAATATTACCAGGCGGTGCCTCCTTGGACTTCACCAGTTCGGCGGTATCAACAACTAGCTGAGTCCGGCACTTTTCCAGCTCATGAGACAGCATGTTGTTCTTCTCTGTGAGTACCTGATTATACAATGATCCTTAAATCAGTTGTTTCAACTGTTTCAAGTCTCAGGGGCTACTAGTACATGATTACCATATCTGTACAATGCGTACTTACCCGCATATCTTTCAAATGCTAGTCAGTGGCTCTGGCAAGCCCGTCCTAAGCAGCTGGGATGTACGCATCAGCTGAGCTGAAGGCATTGAACGCCTCTTTAGTAAATCCAGGGTCGCGAAGAGCGGCCCTCCGACGCCGATGATTCATGGCGCTCTCCACTTCAGAGTTCGTGATGGATACATTATCCGAATCCTCTGAAGGAGGATAATCCGGCGTTGCTCCCGTGTCAGCCCCCGCCCTAGAGGCAGGGTCTGGAACCTGACTGATGGAGGTGCGACCGGCAGGATCCCCAGACATAGTCCGGTGAACACTCTTCCTGATAAAACATAGTGGACAATGTCACGGTTCGATGTGACTGCCAGGGGGCATATTTAAAGCCATACATCTTTGATGAAGTCTCGACCATGTTGTCATTTGCCTTCCTCTTCGTAGACCCGCCTGACGTAGGCGCCGCTCTCTTATGAGACGCCTTTGGTGTGGCATGACGCACCGGGCGCCTCCCCTTTGGAGCATGAGACAATGCGGTGGGTGAGGCATAATGAGGAAGCTCTTTCGGAGGAGATGTCTCCTGGTTACTTACATGTGAGGCAGGAAGGAGGCTAGGATAATCGGCCATGATGGCCACTTCTACACCATCATAGCTCGCCTGGTAGAAGACTCCCTCTTTGAGTTCTACAAATATGTCCGAATCCTCTTCGAATCCGGGATCAAGGTCCCGGTTATAGTCCCCCGGCTGTGGAGCGGGACTATAAATCTCCGTGATAGCCTTCCTCCATTCCTATTAATAATGAACAGGTAAATGTTGATGTCTACTACACAACCTTCTTCTTCTAGACGTTGTTGGGCCTCCAAGTGCAGAGGTTTGTAGGACAGTAGCAAATTTTCCTCAAGTGGATGACCTAAGGTTTATCAATCCGTGGGAGGCGTAGGATGAAGATGTTCTCTCTCAAACAACCCTGCAACCAAATGACAAAGAGTCTCTTGTGTCCCCAACACACCCAATATAATGGTAAGTTGTATAGGTGCACTAGTTCAGCGAAGATATGGTGATACAAGTGCAATATAGATGGTAGATATAGGTTTTTGTAATCTGAAAATAAAAAAACAGCAAGGTAACAAATGATAAAAGTGAGCATAAACGTTATTGCAATGCTAGGAAACAAGGCCTAGGGTTCATACTTTCACTAGTGCAAGTTCTCTCGACAATAATAACATAATTGGATCATATAAATATCCCTCAACATGCAACAAAGAGTCACTCCAAAGTCACTAATAGCGGAGAACAAACAAAGAGACTATGGTAGGGTATGAAACCACCTCAAAGTTATTCTTTCTGATCGATCTATTCAAGAGTCCGTAGTAAAATAACACGAAGCTATTCCTTCCATTCAATTTATCATAGAGTTCGTACTAGAATAACGCCTTAAGACACAAATCAACCAAGACCCTAATGTCACCTAGATACTCCAATGTCACCTCAAGTATCCGTGGGTATGATTATACGATATGCATCACACAATCTCAGATTCATCTATTCAACCAACACAAAGAACTTCAAAGAGTGCCCCAAAGTTTCTACCAGAGAGTCAAGACGAAAACGTGTGCCAACCCCTATGCATAAGTTCATGAGGTCACGGAACTCGCAAGTTGATCACGTGATATCCCATTGTCACCACAAATAAGCACATGCAAGACATACATCAAGTGTTCTCAAATCCTTAAAGACTCAATCCGATAAGACAACTTCAAATGGAAAACTCAATTCATCACAAGAGAGTAGAGGTGGAGAAACACAATAAGATCCAACTATAATAGCAAAGCTCACGATACATCAAGATCGTTACGAATCAAGAACACGAGAGAGAGAGGGAGAGATCAAACACATAGCTACTGGTACATACCCTCAGCCTCGAGGTTGTACTACTCCCTCCTCCTCATGGAGAGCGCCGGGATGATGAATATGGCCACCAGAGAGGGATTTCCCCCTCCGACAGGGTGCCGGAACGGGTCTAGATTGGTTTTCGGTGGCTATAGAGGCTTGCGGCGGCGGAACTCCCGATTTATGTTATTTTCTGGAGGTTTCTATATATATATAAGAGGTGTCGGCGTCGGGGATAAGTCAGGGGGTCTCCGAGGTGGCCACGAGGTAGGGGCACGCCCAGGGGGGTAGGGCGCGCCCCCACCCTCGTGGTGGCCTTGGGACTCTTCTGGCCCATCTCCGGTACTCCGTGGGCTTCTTCTGGTCCAAAAATGATCTCTGTGAAATTTCAGGTCAATTGGACTCCGTTTGGTTTTCCTTTTCTACGATACTCAAAAACAAGGAAAAAACAGAAACTGGCACTGGGCTCTAGGTTAATAGGTTAGTCCCAAAAATCATATAAAATAGCATATAAATGCATATAAAACATCCAAGGTTTATAATATAATAGCATGGAACAATCAAAAATTATAGATACGTTGGAGACTTATCAAGCATCCCCGAGCTTAATTCCTGCTCGTCCTCGAGTAGGTAAATGATAAAACAGAATTTTTGATGTGGAATGCTACCAAACATATTTATCCATGTAATTCTGTTTATGAATATTCAAATCCATAAGATTCAAGACAAAAGTTTAATATTGACATAAAAATAATAATACTTCAAGCATACTAACCAAGCAATTATGTCTTCTCAAAATAACATGGCCAAAGAAAGTTATCCCTACAAAATCATATAGTCTGGCTATGCTCTATCTTCATCACACAAAATATTTAAATCATGCACAACCCTTATGACAATCCAAGCAATTGTTTCATACTTTTGATGTTCTCAAACTTTTTCAATCTTCATGCAATACATGAGCGTGAGCCATGGACATAACACTATAGGTGGAATAGAATGGTGGTTGTGGAGGAGACAAAAAGGAGAAGATAGTCTCACATCAACTAGGCGTATCAACGGGCTATGGAGATGCCCATCAATAGATATCAATGTGAGTGAGTAGGGATTGCCATGCAACGGATGCACTAGAGCTATAAGTGTATGAAAGCTCAAAAAGAAACTAAGTGGGTGTGCATCCAACTCGCTTGCTCATGAAGACCTAGGCATTTTGAGGAAGCCCATCATTGGAATATACAAGTCAAGTTCTATAATGAAAGATTCCCACTAGTATATGAAAATGACAACATAGGAGACTCTCTATCATGAAGATCATGGTGCTACTTTGAAGCACAAGTGTGGTAAAAGGATAGTAGCATTGCCCCTTCTCTCTTTTTCTCTCTTTTTTTGTTTTTTTGGGCCTTCTCTTTTTTTGGCCTTTCTTTTTTCTCTCTTTTTGGTCTGGAGTCTCATCCCGACTTGTGGGGGAATCATAGTCTCCATCATCCTTTCCTCACTGGGACAATGCTCTAATAATGATGATCATCACACTTTTATTTACTTACAACTCGATACTTAGAAAAAAATATGACTCTATGTGAATGCCTTCGGCGGTGTACCGGGATGTGCAATGAATCAAGAGTGACATGTATGAAAGAATTATGAACGGTGGCTTTGCCACAAATACAATGTCAACTACATGATCATGCAAGGCAATATGACAATGATGAAGCGTGTCATAATAAATGGAACGGTGGAAAGTTGCATGGCAATATATCTCAGCATGGCTATGGAAATGCCATAATAGGTAGGTATGGTGGCTGTTTTGAGGAAGATATATGGTGGGTTTATGGTACCGGTGAAAGTTGCGCGGTACTAGAGAGGCTAGCAATGGTGGAAGGGTGAGAGTGTGTATAATCCATGGACTCAATATTAGTCATAAAGAACTCACATACTTATTGCAAAAATCTATTAGTTCTCGAAACAAAGTACTATGCGCATGCTCCTAGGGGGATAGATTGGTAGGAAAAGACCATCGCTCGTCCCCGACTGCCACTCATAAGGAAGACAATCAATAAATAAATCATGCTCCGACTTCATCACATAACGGTTCAACATGCATGCTACGGGAATCACAAACTTTAGCACAAGTATCTCTCAAATTCACAACTACTCAACTAGCATGACTTTAATATCACCATCTTCATATCTCAAAACAATCATCAAGTATCAAACTTCTCATAGTATTCAATGCACTTTATATGAAAGTTTTTATTATATCCCTCTTGGATGCCCATCATATTAGGACTAAATTCATAACCAAAGCAAATTACCATGATGTTTAAGACTCTCAAAATGATATGAGTGAAGCATGAGAGTTCATCTATTTCTTCAAAATAAAACCACCACCGTTCTCTAAAAAGATATAAGTGAAGCACTAGAGCAAATGACAAACCACTCCAAAAGATATAAGTGAATATCAATGAGTAGTCGAATAATTATGCAACTATGTGAAGACTATCAAACATTTAAGAATTTTAGATCTTGGTATATTATTCAAACAGCAAGCAAAACAAAATAAAATAAAATGACGCTCCAAGCAAAACACATATCATGTGGTGAATAAAAATATAGCTCCAAGTAAAGTTACCGATAAACGAAGACGAAAGAGGGGATGCCATCTGGGGCATCCCCAAGCTTAGGCTCTTGGTTGTCCTTGTTCCATAGTCCATCGAATCTTTACCCAAAACTCGAAAACTTCACAACACAAAACTTAACAAAAAACTCGTAAGCTTCGTTAGTATAAGAAAATAAATCACCACTTAGGTACTGTTGTGAACTCATTCTAAATTCATATTGGTGTAATATCTACTGTATTCCAACTTCTCTACGGTTCATACCCTCTGATACTACTCATAGATTCATCAAAATAAGCAAACAACACATAGAAAACATAATCTGTCAAAAACAGAACATCCTGTAGTAATCTGTATCAAACGTATACTTCTGGAACTCATAAAATTCTGATATAAATTGGTGGACGTGAGGAATTTGTCTATAAACCATCTTCAAAAAGAATCAACTTAATAGCACTCTCCAGTAAAAATTGGTAGCTAATCTCATGAGCGCAAAAGTTTCTGTTTTTTACAGCAAGATCACAAAGACTTCACCCAAGTCTGCCCAAAGGTTCTACTTGGCACAAACACTAATTAAAACATAAAACCACATCTAATCAGAGGCTAGATGAATTATTTATTACTAAACAGGAACAAAAATAAAAATGGGTTGCCTCCCAACAAGCGCTATCGTTTAACGCCCCTAGCTAGGCATGATGATTTCAATGATGCTCGCATAAAAGATAAGAATTGAAACATAAAGAGAGCATCATGAAGAATATGACTAGCACATTTAAGTCTAACCCACTTCCTATGCATAGGGATTTTTGAACAAACAACTTATGGGAACAATAATCAACTTGCATAGGAAGGTAAAACAAGCAAATCTTCAAGATTTTTAACACATAGAGAGGAAACTTGATATTATTGCAATTCCTACAAGCATATGTTCCTCTCTCATAATAATTTTCAGTGGCATAATGAATGAATTCAACAATATAACCATCACATAAAGCATTCTTTTCATGATTCACAAGCATAGAATTTTTATTACTCTCCACATAAGCAAATTTCTTCTCATGAATAGTAGTGGAAGCAAACTCAACAAAATAACTATCATGTGAGGCATAATCCAATTGAAAGTTAAAATCATGATGACAAGTTTCATGGATATCATTATTCTTTATAGCATACATGTCATCACAATAATCATCATAGATAGGAGGGATGCTTTCATCATAATAAATTTGCTCATCAAAACTTGGGGGACAAAAAATATCATCTTCATCAAACATAGCATCCCCAAGCTTGTGGCTTTTCATATCATTACCATCATGGATATTCACGGAATTCATACTAACAACATTGCAATCATGCTCATCATTCAAAGATTTAGTGCCAAACATTTTAATGCATTCTTCTTCTAACACTTTGGCACAATTATCGGAATCCTTATTCTCATGAAAGACATTAAAAAGATGAAGCATATGAGGCAACCGCAATTCCATTTCCTTTTTGTAGTTTCCTTTTATAAATTTAACTAGTGATAAAACAAGAAACTAAAATATTCAATTGCAAGATCTAAAGATATACCTTCAAGCGCTAACCTCCCCGACAACGGCGCCAGAAAAGAGCTTGATGTCTACTACACAACCTTCTTTTTGTAGACGTTGTTGGGCCTCCAAGTGCAGAGGTTTGTAGGACAGTAACAAAATTTCCCTCAAGTGGATGACCTAAGGTTTATCAATCTGTGGGAGGCGTAGGATGAAGATAGTCTCTCTCAAACAACCTTGCAACCAAATAACAAAGAGTCTCTTGTATCCCCAACACACCCAATACAATGGTAAGTTGTATAGGTGCACAAGTGCAATATAGATGGTAGATATAGGTTTTTGTAATCTGAAAATATAAAAACAACAAGGTAACAAATGATAAAAGTGAGCATAAACGGTATTGCAATGCTAGGAAACAAGGCCTAGGGTTCATACTTTCACTAGTCCGAGTTCTCTCAAAAATAATAACATAATTGGATCATATAACTATCCATTAACATGCAACAAAGAGTCACTCCAAAGTCACTAATAGCGGAGAACAAATGAATAGATTATGGTAGGGTACGAAACCACCTCAAAGTTATTCTTTCTGATCGATCTATTCAAGAGTTTGTAGTAAAATAACATGAAGCTATTATTTTCGTTCAATCTATCATAGAGTTTGTACTAGAATAACACCTTAAGACACAAATCAACCAAAACCCTAATGTCACCTAGATACTCCAATGGAACCTCAAGTATCTGTGGGTATGATTACACGATATGCATCACACAATCTTAGATTCATCTATTCAACCAACACAAAGAACTTCAAAGAGTGCCCCAAAGTTTCTACCGGAGAGTCAAGACGAAAACGTGTGCCAACCCCTATGCATAAGTTCACGAGGTCACAGAACTCGCAAGTTGATCACCAAAACATACATCAAGTGGATTGCGTGATATCCCATTGTCACCACAGATAAGCACATGCAATACATACATCAAATGTTCTCGAATCCTTAATGACTCAATCCGGTAAGATAACTTCAAAGGGAAAACTCAATTCATCACAAGAGAGTAGAGGGGGAGAAACACAATAAGATCCAACTATAATAGCAAAGCTCGCGATACATCAAGATCGTTCCGAATCAAGAACACGAGAGAGAGAGAGAGAGATCAAACACATAGCTACTGGTACATACCCTCAGCCTCGAGGGTGAACTACTCCCTCCTCGTCATGGAGAGCGCCGGGATGATGAAGATGGCCACCGGAGAGGGATTTCCCCCTCTGGCAGGGTGCCAGAACGGGTCTAGATTGGTTTTCGGTGGCTACAGAGGCTTGCGACAGCGAAACTCCCGATCTAGGTTATTTTCTAGAGGTTTCTATATATAAGAGGTGTTGGCATCGGGGACAAGTCAGGGGGTCTCCGAGGCGGCCACGAGGTAGGGGCGCACCCAGGGGGTAGGGCACGCCCCCACCCTCGTGGTGGCCTCGAGACTCTTCTAGCCCATCTCCGGTACTCCATGGGCTTCTACTGGTCCAAAATTGATCTTCGTGAAATTTCAGGTCAATTGGACTCCGGTTGGTTTTCCTTTTCTGTGATACTCAAAAACAAGGAAAAAACAGAAACTGGCACTAGGCTCTAGGTTAATAGGTTAGTCCCAAAAATCATATAAAATATCATATAAATGCATATAAAACATCCAAGGTTGATAATATAATAGCATGGAACAATCAAAAATTATAGATACGTTGGAGACGTATCAAATGTCAATTAAACATGACTCGGGAAAAGGATTGAGTAAGGAGGTGGGATTAAAACTCACCCAGCTAGGGGGATTGTACATGAGAATCCCTCTTGGCGCTTAAGATGAGTAAACTCCTCTTTCTCCCCTTTATATAGATCGGCCAATATTGTGGCTAGGGCGGCAGGGGTGTCCGGACCCTTCCGTCCGCAGCGTGAGGCATCATCTTCCCCATTGTAGTGCCACATAGGAAGCCCTTTGAATTGGAGTGGCTGAACACCTCGCATTATGGAAGTTGTCATTACCTCAATTATTGATAATCCGGACTGGGCAAGTGTCCTTATCTTTCCTATTAGTTGTTGGACTTCTGCGCTGTCTTCCTCCTCGAGGCTTCGAGGACGGCTAGAAAATTCAGGAAGGCCTGGACTGGGTTGGGGAGAGCGACATCTTCAATATAAAAGCACTCCTAGGGACATTCTTCAGATGCCTTCTTGGGCTTACCAGACAAGTATCCGGTCCCAGCTATGCGCCATATCTTGGCGCTGCCCACCTCAAATACGGATCCCTTTTGGGTACGAGGGACGAGGCATAAAAGTTTCCTCCATAAATCAAAGCAGGCCTCGCAGCCCAGGAATAACTCGCAAAGAGCGACAAAACCCGCGATATGCAGGATGGAGGTCGGAGTGAGGTTGTGTAGTTGGAGGCCGTAGTACTCCAGTAGACCTCGGAGGAAAGGGTGGATTGGAAACCCGACACCTCTTATTAAGAAGGATATGAAGCACACTCGCTCCCCCTGGTTGGATTAGGGAAGTTTTCCGCCAGGGCTTCGCCTGTAAAGGAGGTTAATCCTGCCCGAACGGGGACTAGATCCGTGGGGGAAGGAATCCCTGCATTTGAAGCTTACTCAGCTGGTCATGGGATACCGAACATTTCTCCTAATCGCCTTTTTCGGAGCCATGGGGGGGAGGAAGAACTGGGAACGCTAGCCATGTTGGAATGGTTTCTCCTAGCAAGCTCTAAGGATTTTCCGCCTATTGTGAGATGGCATCTGAGATCCAATCCACTTAAATATACACCTTTCTTACATGGCCAGGGTGTTATGTGCAAAAATACTCTAACCTTTCGTGTTCGCTCGACACGTGGAAGCCGAAGCAATGGAGGCACAGAAGCCAATGGGAATGGCATTAAATGGAAAGCCGAGTATAATTCTTTGGATCAGACGCTTTGAAGTATTCGGAGGAAGAACCCGCCTTGCAATGCCGAAGACTATCAGCGCGCCGGACACATCATCATTGAAGTCTGGTTCTGGGGCTACTGAGGGAGTCCTGGATTAAGGGGTCCTTGGGCGTCCGATCTATGTGACGTGGGCCGGACTGATGGGCTGTGAAGATACAAGATAGAAGACTTCCTCCCGTGTCCGGATGGGACTCTCCTTTGCGTGGAAGGCAAGCTTTGTGTTTGTATATGAAGATTCCTTCCTTTGTAAACCGACTCTGTACAACCCTAGGCCCCTCCGGTGTCTATATAAACTGGAGGGTTTAGTCCGTAGAGGCGATCACAATCATACAAGCTAGACATCTAGGGTTTAGCCATTATGATCTCGTGGTAGATCAACTCTTGCAATCCTCATATTCATCAAGATCAATCAAGCAGGAAGTAGGGCATTACATCCATCAAGAGGGCCCGAACCTGGGTAAACATCGTGTCCCTCATCTCATGTTACCATCGACCTTAGACACACAGTTCGGGACCCCCTACCCGAGATCCGCCGGTTTTGACACCGACAATATGTTTCTCGTTTATGGAGGTGACAAAGAGCTCGTCGTAAACGGTTACGTCAATGCAAGCTTTGACACTAATCCGGATGACTCTAAGTCACAAACCAGATACATATTTTTATTAAATGGTGGAGCTGTCAGTTGGTGCAGTTCCTAGCAAAGCGTCATGGCGGGATCTACGTGTGAAGCGGAGTACATGGTTGCTTCGGGAGTAGTAAATGAAGGAGTCTGGATGAAGGAGTTCATATCCAATCTAGGTGTCATACCTAGTGCATCGGGTCCAATGAAAATCTTTTGTGACAATACTAGTGCAATTGCCTTGGCAAAGGAATCCAGATTTCACAAGAGAACCAAACACATCAAGAGACACTTCAATTCCATCCGCGACCAAGTCAAGGAGGGAGACATAGAAATTTGCAAGATACATACGGATCTGAATGTTGCAGACCCGTTGACTAAGCCTCTCTCACGAGCAAAACATGCTCAACACCAAGACTCCATGGGTCTTAGAATCATTATTGTGTAATCTAGATTATTGACTCTAGTGCAAGTGGGAGACTGAAGGAAATATGCCCTAGAGGCAATAATGAAGTTGTTATTTATATTTCCTTATATCATGATAAATGTTTATTATTCATGCTAGGATTGTATTAACCAGAAACTTAATACATGTGTGAATACATAGACAAACCGAGTGTCACTAGTATGCCTCTACTAGACTAGCTCGTTAATCAAAGATGGTTAAGTTTCCTAGCCATGGACAAGAGTTTTCATTTGATGAACGGGGTCACATCATTAGAGAATGATGTGATTGACTTGACCCATCCATTAGCTTAACACTATGATTGTTTAGTTTATTGCTATTGCTTTCTCCATAACTTATACATGTTCCTATGACTATGAGATTATGCAACTCCCGGATACCAGAGGAACACTTAGTGTGCTATCAAACGTCACAACGTAACTGGGTGACTATAAAGATGCTCTACACGTGTCTCCGATGGTGTTTGTTGAGTTGGCATAGATCGATATTAGGATTTGTCACTCCGTGTATCGGAGAGGTATCTCTGGGCCCTCTCGATAATGCACATCACTATAAGCCTTGCAAGATGTGTGACTAATGAGTTAGTTGTGGGATGATGTATTACGGAACGAGTAAAGAGACTTGCTAGTAATGAGATTGAACTAGGTATTGAGATAACTACGATCGAATCTCGGGCAAGTAACATACCGATGACAAAGGGAACAACGTATGTTGTTATGCGGTTTGACCGATAAAGATCTTCATAGAATATGTAGGAACCAATATGAGCATCCAGGTTCCGCTATTGGTTATTGACCAAAAGTGAGTCTCGATCATGTCTACATAGTTCTTGAACCCGTAGGGTCCGCACGCTTAATGTTCGGTGACGATCGATATTATGAGTTTATGTGTTTTGATGTACCGAAGGTAGTTCAGAGTCCAGGATGTGATCTCGGACATGACGAGGAGTCTCGAAATGGTCCGAGACATAAAGATCGATATATTGGAAGGCTATGTTTGGACATCAGAATGGTTCCGGGTGAGTTCGGGCATTTACCGGAGTACCGGGGGAGGGGGGGGGTTACCGGAACCCTCTGGGGAGTGTATGGGCCTTAGTGGGAGAGAGGAGGAGGCGGCCAAGGTGGAGGGCGCCCCCCCAAGCCCAATCCAATTGGGTGGGGGGCCGGTCCCCCCTTTCCTTCCCTCTCTATCCCCCTTCCTTTCTGTCCTACTCCAACTAGGGAAGGGGGAATCCTACTCCCACCGGGAGTAGGACTCCCCCCTTGGGCGCGCCATGATAGGACCGGCCCTCCCCCTCCTCCACTCCTTTATATACAAGGGAGGGGGCACCCCATAGACACACAAGTTGATTGTTTAGCCGTGTGCGGTGCCCCCCAACACAGATTTGCACCTCGGTCATATCGTTGTAGTGCTTAGGCGAAGCCCTATGTCGGTGACTTCATCATCACCGTCATCATGCCATCATGCTGACGAAACTCTCCCTCAACCTCAGCTGGATCTGGAGTTCATGGGACGTCACCGAGATGAACGTGTGCAGATCGCGGAGGTGTCGTACCTTCGATGCTAGGATCGGTCGGATTGTGAAGACGTACGACTACATCAACCACGTTATCATAACGCTTCCACTTTCGGTCTACGAGGGTACGTAGACATACTCTCCCCCTCTCTTTGCTATGCATCACCTAGATGAATCTTGCGTGTGTGTAGGTTTTTTTTTTGAAATTACTATGTTCCTCACCATAACTCGGAGTCACCGATTTCAATATCGAGAAAACATTTTGCCATTTGCATCCTGCATATCTCTTCCAGCTCCACTCGATGATTCTTGTCCTCTACCAGCATCTTAAATTACATGTTGCTTTGTAATGTGACTCAAGGACCAAACCTACTTGACTCATGCTCCAGAAGATCCCTTCTTGGAAAATGATGTCGAAGGGGGAGAGAGAGCACATCAAAGCTTATCCCATGGGGGCAAATTTTGCTTTTGCCACGAAATGGCAATTGCGATAATTGTCAAAAGCTAAGAGTGGCAAAAGTGAAATGTCAAAATCTAGAATGGCATAAGGAAAACTGGCAAAATCTAGAGTGGCAAAAATAAAATTTTCCCCATCACATGAGAGAGAAAGCACATCTTAAGCTTATCCAGATGCTTATTATCCATAGAGGAGAGAAGTCACATGTCTTCCAGATGGGAAAGACATGTCAGTATGTGTTATGATTGTTTTGCTCTGATTTTCTTTTACCCTATCTTCTCCCATTATCCCATATCAGATTCAGGGGGAGAAAGAGTTCATTTCTAATGGAAGAAAATCTTTGGAATTCATTGCATTTCTAAGGAAGAGTACTAAGTACTCACTCATTACATGTCATCCCAGTCTTGGTATTCTTCTGGTTTCCTGTTCTTGCTTTGCTTAGTAGGCGTTCTTGTGTTATCTAACCCTGTTTTGTCAAGTTTACCTCCCCCAAAGCCAGCTCAAGACCACAAGGTAAGTATATGCATCACACTCATGTGCATGATGATCTCACTGGTACGCGTTGGTGCTATACAAACGGTTTTTAACCCCTTTTCGCAACGGCATTTGGAACCTTCGCCAAGTGAATGTGGGCGATAGGGGGGTCCTTCCCACATGACCCGTAAATCATCGGGGATAGGCCCTCCTGGGACACAGGATGGGGCCGTGCGCAATCGGGCGAGGCATCGAAACCCAATCATTTCCGTAGGTGTGTACATCCCACACGGTGAATCCCAGAAAAACATTTCCATAGGCATGTACATCCCACACGGTGAATCCCAGAAAAACATTTTCATAGGTATGTACATCCCACACGGTGAATCCCAGAAAAACATTTCCGTAGGTATGTACATCCCACACGGTGAATCCTAGAAAAACATTTCGGTAGGTATGTACATCCCACACGGTCAATCCCAGAAAAACATTTCCATAGGTATGTATATCGCACACAGTCAATCCAAGGAAAATGTTTTCGTTCGTATGTACATCCCACACAGTTTTATGTGTAGGCCCGTGTGTGAAAGGTGTAACTATCACACACGGTCTGCCTTGGTTAACTATTTGCTTTTATCAACTATATCACACGTAGAAAACTGTGTGGCATTGGGCTATCCATTGCAAGCGCTTTTACTGCTAGAACCGTTTGCAAAGGTCCATGACGCATTTAGCAGGTTTATTAGTTTACAATTAATAATTCTAGTATTATGCAAATTCACATTTCATATCGAATAGTTGTTTGCCAATTTCATATCAGGCACATAAATATGTTATAACATCACAGTACGATAGCTACATGAAAACAGCACAGTACAACATATAGCTAGTTCAACTTCGTAAGAACAATTTATTCATTTCCCTAATCGAGATCATCTAGGATCGTCTTATCCACCTCTGCTTTCAGTTCAGTAAGAACCTGTTTTGCACTGGCCAACTAGGAAAGTGCCTCCTCCTTCGCCAACACCATCTTAGCAAAGTATGATTTAAAAAATCTGAGCTCATTCTCCACCGTCCTCTTTTTATCCCGCATCTTCAAATATTCTTCAGCGTTGACAACAGTTTCTCTAAGCCTACGCCTGTTCTCTTCCTCATACATGCTCCAAAGCTTCGCTAGGCACATCTTCAAAGACTATGGCCACTCTTGATCAACCCACTCCAGGTAAGAACACTTCCGTTCATCCTATAATATTTAAAACTAGATCAGTAACAATTGTAGGGGAAATGGGTTTATAGCAACATAGAAAATCACCAATGCTTATTTTTAAAAACTGAAGAAACATGTTAATTATGACAGATCTTCTCAAAAAGATCAATGTGCAAATGAAATAATTGGTACTGAGACAACAACCAAATTCTGGAACATCAGAACAATGAAAGAGGGTCTAACCTTCTCTGCACATGCCAGAAACTTCCTCCCACTGTCCACAGATTCAAACGCAACTAGCTTCATGCATGGAGATTGATGGTGACAACAAGCAGATAGATCTTCAGCCACCTCGCTCCATTCATTGCCACTGATGGTCCTAGGGAGCTACAAGAGGAAGAAATGACTCAAATCGACCGCCGGGTAAAAATCCTTCATTCCAAGTCATAGCCCGAGAGAGAGAAGAGAGGCATACCCGGGTGGTGAAGGAGTCGTCGCCGGAGGAGGGACCGCTAGAGAGGTCTTTGAAGAAGACCATGGCGACCCCGGCGGTAGGATGCGAGACGACGAGAGCGAGGAAGCGGCTATAGCTTAGGAAGGAAGGAGGAAATAGGGGAAATGTGACTTGTGGTCGGGGAGAAAAGGGAGTGGGGAAGGGGGAGTGGGCAGGGGTAGATATTTTGGTAGTAGGCCAAAATTTTGCAAATGTGGAGGGAAACTTTGCGCGCGGTGCCGCCGGACCATTCACTTTGAATGATTTTGCGCTTCGTTTGGACATTTTTATGCATTAATTGAGTTTTTAATGCATTTACGTGCATAATTCAAATTTGAACTACATGCACATGCTCTAATGCATATAAATTGGTTGAAAATTCAAATTTTTGCCATTGGTTGCATGCTTAGGCCCCATGAAAGAAATGGGAAATGAATGTCAAACACCTTGCCACGGCCACTCGACCGCAAACATTGATAGCTGGTTTTTAAATTCTAGTAAATCCAAAGCTCGTCTGAAATTCATGAAACTTGGCATGCTATCATGGAGCGACATCAACATGCCGTGGTAAATTTTTTGTCCCATTTGGGGCAGGTTTGGGATATGCTTCTCACAAACCAAAGCTTCTCACAACAAGCCTGTTGGTTTCAGTAGGGAACGTCCCACCTTTGGGGATGAAACGATATCCATTGCCTATTATTTCTTTCAAATTTTTTCTTGTGTCAACATAGAACAACATGAGTGTTGTGTCAATTTTGGGGACTTTTCGGGGTTCGTTTGGACATTTTTATGCATTAACTGAGTTTTTAATGCATTTATGTGCATAATTCAAATTTGAACTACATGCACATGCTCTAATGCATATAAGTTGGTTGAAAATTCAAATATGTGTCCTTGGTTGCATGCTTAGGTCCCATGCAAGAAATGGGAATGAATGTCAAACACCCTACCACGGTCACTCGGCCGCAAACATTGAGATACCTGGTTTTTAAATTCCAGTAAATCCAAAACTTGTCGAAAATTCATGAAACTTGGCATGCTATCATGGAGTAGCATCAACATGTCGTGGTAATTTTTTTGTCACATTTGGGGCAGGTTTGGGGATCTGCTTCTCACAAACCAAAGCTTCTCACAACAAGCCTGATGGTTTCGGTAGGGAACGTCCCACCTTTGGGGACGAAACAGTATCCATTGCCTCTTATTGCTTTCAAAAATTTTCTCGTGTCAACATAGAACAACAAGAGTGTTGTGTCAATTTTTAAGATTTTTCGGGGTTCCTTTGGACATTTGTATGCATCAACTGAGTTTTCAATGCATTTATGTGCATAATTCAAATTTGAACTACATGCACATGCTCTAATGCATATAAATTAGTTGAAAAATCAAATCTATGTCCTTGGTTGCATGCTTAGGTCCCATGCAAAAATGGGAATGAATGTCTGCGACGCCCAGATATTTAAGCTACAGTAATTCCCTGTTAATGATGCCACGTCACTGCGGTTACTGTTGTTAACCTCACGTTAGTTCAAAACGATTTAAATTCAAATTTGAGTTAAGGCAAACCACAAAAGTTTTCAAACAATAAAACTAAAATGTTTGGGTTGTGCCAGATAATGTGTAGGTAATTATGGTGAAGAAACCACACTTTTATATAATTCTTAAATACTCTAAAGTGATTAAAATAGTAGTTAAAACAATTAAATAAATGCCCTTGATATTTTACAAAATACTAATCTAATTTATTATAGGGGTTAAACTTTTTGTAGCAGAGGTATAATTAGTGCTACTAATTTAGGTACAACTTTTATGTATTATAAAACAAAATAAAATAAAACAGTTAAGGAAAAATAAATAAATAAAAGGAAATTACAAAATAAAAACAAAAAAGGAAAAAAGGATAAGTAAAAGAAAGAACAAAAAATAAAACCCCGGGCTAGCTGGGCCTCGGCCCAACTCGTCGGCCCACCCCGGTCCTCCTAACCCTCTACTAACCCCCACTACCCCATAACCCTAGTCCCGCACGCCCCCACTTCGTCCACACCCCACTCCCCCTCGATCTTCCTCTCCCTACCTCGTTTTGGACCGGGAGCAGGCGCCCCCGACGCCGCCCGTGACCCACCCCGCCGCACCTCCGTCCTCCTCCTTGGCGTCACCTCATCGGCGCCGCCTCACCGCCTCTATCTCGCCGACGCGGCTTCGCCGCCGGACCGCCTTGTCTCCCCCCGCCTCTGCTTCGCCCAGCGCCGCCGGACGTCCTCCCCGACCTCCTCCTCGCCAGACCGCACCAAGCCTTGCCGCCCTCTTCTCGTCAACGGGGGTGAGCTCCCCGTCGGCCCCCGTCCGTCTCCCCCTTCTGAACGCTTCCCCGCACGCCGTCACGTCGCCGCTCCCGCCTGTGCGTGGTCGTGCCCCGTCGCGGCTCCCGCACGCCCGCGCGCGCCTCCCCCTCTGCACCCGCCGCCTGCGCCGGCTCTCGCCATTGCTAGCGCCGCTCGCCGTCCACCTCTACTGGTCCCCGCGGCCGTCACCACGCCCGCCCCCTGCAGCGCCAGCCGGTCGCGCTGCGTCGCGCGTGCGGCCGTTCGTGCTCGCGCCCTGCTACTCACTTCCCTGCGGCCATCCGCCGTGCCTCAACCACTGCTCCGCTCGCTCGCCGCCACTCCTCTGCCTTCCCGTGTGGCGCCCGCTGCCCGGCGACGTGGTGCCCGCGACCGGCCGGCCGAGCGCCGTGGCCACCGCTCCACCCCTCGAAGGCACGCGCTCGCCCCTGGCCGTCGGCGCTCGTGCCCACGCGTCCCCGGGTCGAGGCGCCCGTGCACCCACGCCCGATAGCCCACCCGTTTACCCACTGTGCCGTTGACAACAGGGCCCCACCCCCCAGAAAAAAGTATAAAAATAAATTAAAAAATTAATTAAAAATTAATTAATTAATTTAATTAATTATGTTTAGATAGAAAATTAAACTTAATTAGCCTCCTAACTAAAATAACTAACTGTTAATTAGTTAGTAGTCTATGGCAACCGGGAGCCACATGTCAGTTTGACCCAGTCAACGTTCTGTTGACTGCTGATGTCATGCTGACATCATGATGACGTCAGCAAACACAATTGGGAATAATGTTGATTTAAAATAATTAAATAAATCCTAAAAATAATTTAAATCTTTTAAAATTAATATAAAATAAACCGTAGTTCGGATGGAAAAACTTTGTACATGAAAGTTGCTCAGAACGACGAGACGAATCCGGATATGCAACCCGTTCATCCGTCACACATATCTAGCATAGTGAACCCGCAACTTTCCGCTTCTGTTTCATCTGTCCAAAATGCGTAAAACTGGGAATACATTCCGGATGTTTGCCCCCTTCGCAAGTAGCACCTTGTGCTGCGTTAGTGTAACACCTCGGATATGACTTTCCCAATTTGTACTCCAACTCTTGCTTTCTGGCGTTAAGTTATTTTATTTTCTCGGGTTCGGGTTTTTGTCTCCGTGTGTTGTTGTCGTTGTCATGCATCTCATATCATGTCATCATGTGCATTGCATTTGCATACGTGTTCATCTCATGCATTCGACCATTTTCCCCGTTGTCCGTTTTGCATTCCGGCGCTTCGTTCTCCTCCGGTGGTCATTTTCTACCTTCCTTCCGTGTGTGGGGATTAAACATTTCCGGATTGGACCGAGACTTGCCAAGCGGCCTTGGTTTACTACCGGTAGACCGCCTGTCAAGTTTCGTATCGTTTGGACTTCGTTTGATACTCCAACGGTTAACCGAGGGACCGAAAAGGCCTCGTGTGTGTTGCAGCCCAACACCCCTCCAATTTGGTCCAAAACCCACCTAAATCCTCTCCATATTCTAGAGCGTTCGATCACGATCGCGTAGCCGAAAACCGCACCTCATTTGGACTCTCCTAGCTCCCTCTATGCCTATTTAAAGAACCCCTCCTAAATCCCGGATCCCCTCCATCCCTAACCTCAGATCCATCTCCACCCGCCGCCGCCGGACAAATATCCCGCCGACGGACACGTCCGGTCCGCCCCGCCGCTGCCACGTGGCCCTCTCCCGTTGGCCGCCGCCCGGCGCCCACTTCGTCGCGCCGCGCGGGCCCGCAAGGCTCGTGGCCGGCCCTCCCGCGCCCGACTGGGCCGAGCCGCCCCAGCCGGCG